>NC_069499.1:108717371-109064871 GCF_027579735.1 Bombina bombina | reverse complement strand
GGAAGAGTCCTGGTGCAGATTCCTAGCTTTTGATTATCTTGTGTTGGCAGCTTGCGTTCGCTTAGACCTCTTTGCAGAGGGAAGCCTGTGACTTCATCTAGAGCATAATAAGATATTATGGTGCTGTTTTTTAGCGGCTCCCGGGGATGGATTTATTCTTCGGACACTCTATCCTAAATGCGGGTTTGCACTCTGTGTTAGGGTGGGGGTCTACCTTGTCCCTCTAGGTTTCCAGGATTGGGGCATTACTTGGTCCCTTTGACTCCATGCAGATAGGGGTCTGGGATTTTTCCTCCCTTCACTCTGCTCGGTCGGTAGGGTTCGTTCTCTACGCGGTTTTGTCCTGTTGCAACCTTGGTTACACTCCTGGAGTTATGCTTGGGGTTCTTTATTGCCCTAGTTGTTTGTCTGGTGGTCCTTTTGGACTCTTTTATCTGACTACTTCTTATTCCCTTCTGGGAGAATGTAGAGGTCCCCCTTCCCTCGGGTCGGGGGTGTGTTTATGTGTGGGCTTAGAGCCTGTGGGACTTTGTCTCCTCGGAGGCCTTTGTGCTCGGTTGAGTCAAGTGATTCTGGGAGGTCCCTAGCAAGGGCCTTGCTGGTTTTAACTGATGGGCAGTTACATGGTCCTTACATTTTTTTATTCCTTCTGCTAATGCAGTTTTTTTCTCGGGTTTGGGTGATTTCAGGCTGTGGTGCACTCAGAAGGGGCCGCCTCTTGTACCCACCTGTTTTGCATTCAGTGTCCTCTATAGCTTGGGTATTGTTTTTCCAAAATTAATGAATGCAGCTGTGGACTCTCCCTATTTAAGAAGAAAAACTTAAATTATGCTTACCTGATCATTTTCTTTTCTTCTGACGAGTCCACAGCTCCCCGCCCTCGTTTTTATCCATGGGGCGGCCGTATATATATACAGGGAGTGCAGAATTATTAGGCAAATGAGTATTTTGACCACATCATCCTCTTTATGCATGTTGTCTTACTCCAAGCTGTATAGGCTCGAAAGCCTACTACCAATTAAGCATATTAGGTGATGTGCATCTCTGTAATGAGAAGGGGTGTGGTCTAATGACATCAACACCCTATATCAGGTGTGCATAATTATTAGGCAACTTCCTTTCCTTTGGCAAAATGGGTCAAAAGAAGGACTTGACAGGCTCAGAAAAGTCAAAAATAGTGAGATATCTTGCAGAGGGATGCAGCACTCTTAAAATTGCAAAGCTTCTGAAGCGTGATCATCGAACAATCAAGCGTTTCATTCAAAATAGTCAACAGGGTCGCAAGAAGCGTGTGGAAAAACCAAGGCGCAAAATAACTGCCCATGAACTGAGAAAAGTCAAGCGTGCAGCTGCCAAGATGCCACTTGCCACCAGTTTGGCCATATTTCAGAGCTGCAACATCACTGGAGTGCCCAAAAGCACAAGGTGTGCAATACTCAGAGACATGGCCAAGGTAAGAAAGGCTGAAAGACGACCACCACTGAACAAGACACACAAGCTGAAACGTCAAGACTGGGCCAAGAAATATCTCAAGACTGATTTTTCTAAGGTTTTATGGACTGATGAAATGAGAGTGAGTCTTGATGGGCCAGATGGATGGGCCCGTGGCTGGATTGGTAAAGGGTAGAGAGCTCCAGTCCGACTCAGACGCCAGCAAGGTGGAGGTGGAGTACTGGTTTGGGCTGGTATCATCAAAGATGAGCTTGTGGGGCCTTTTTGGGTTGAGGATGGAGTCAAGCTCAACTCCCAGTCCTACTGCCAGTTTCTGGAAGACACCTTCTTCAAGCAGTGGTACAGGAAGAAGTCTGCATCCTTCAAGAAAAACATGATTTTCATGCAGGACAATGCTCCATCACGTGTCCAAGTACTCCACAGCGTGGCTAGCAAGAAAGGGTATAAAAGAAGAAAATCTAATGACATGGCCTCCTTGTTCACCTGATCTGAACCCCATTGAGGACCTGTGGTCCATCATCAAATGTGAGATTTACAAGGAGGGAAAACAGTACACCTCTCTGAACAGTGTCTGGGAGGCTGTGGTTGCTGCTGCACGCAATGTTGATGGTGAACAGATCAAAACACTGACAGAATCCATGGATGGCAGGCTTTTGAGTGTCCTTGCAAAGAAAGGTGGCTATATTGGTCAGTGATTTGTTTTTGTTTTGTTTTTGAATGTCAGAAATGTATATTTGTGAATGTTGAGATGTTATATTGGTTTCACTGGTATAAATAAATAATTGAAATGGGTATATATTTGTTTTTTGTTAAGTTGCCTAATAATTATGCACAGTAATAGTCACCTGCACACACAGATATCCCCCTAAAATAGCTATAACTAAAAACAAACTAAAAACTACTTCCAAAACTATTCAGCTTTGATATTAATGAGTTTTTTGGGATCATTGAGAACATGGTTGTTCAATAATAAAATTAATCCTCAAAAATACAACTTGCCTAATAATTCTGCACTCCCTGTGTATATATATATATATATATATATATATATATATATAAATATATAAATATATGTAATCGTTAAGTGTTATAAAATCATCAGATATTGTGAAATTCATAAAGTGAACGCATGTACAGTGAAAAAATTATATAAACAAGATAAACCTCAAGGTTGATCATCTCTGATCCCATTACAGCAATTTGTATAAGAAAATTACTCGAAATGTAAACAAACTTGATATGCAAACAATAGGGAGCTGGCCAATAGGAAGTTGACAACCTTGTCACACCCCTCCATATTACCATATAATATCACGTACAAAATGATATACATACTGTTCACATATCAGTCCGGTGGCTTATATGAGTATGGATGTTTACAGATACAATATCTGGCAGACACATCGCCTGTCCGTAGACCCAAAAGAGCACCAAATTGCGACCATTCACCAGGGTGTGTGTCACTTGTGTTCATCACTCACTCTATAGTTCCGCCCATAGGTGGGCATGTAAAACATGTCACAACAAATTATGCCTGCACCAAACAACCTGTCTTTATTGCATGTGCACAAAACTGTCATCATTATAAAACCCTCAGTAAGTGTCTTCAGGAGGTAAATAACATAATTTCCATATGTCTGCCGTAACTGCTGCTTAGCACGCCCAGAAAGCGTGCAGCTGGTCATTCAAGACCGCCTCCTCTGGTCGTGTAAAAATATACATTGTAGTGGCCCATGTACATCTCCCTGCATCAATGTGTCAGTACTAATAGAAAAAAAGCATCATCTCAGTCTCTAAATGTTAACTCTTAGCCAATTTGGAAAGCAAAATTGAAAAGCACACTCGCAAAAAAGTATTCATGTGTGGCAACGTTTACCATGGCAACCTAACACAACACTCACAAGCTGTATAGTATATAGCCTAATTGTAAAGCGCACTCGCAACAAAATAATCATGTGTGGCAAAGGTTACCATGGCAACCCAGCACAACAACACTCCCAAGCTGTATAGTATATAGCAGAATTGTAAAGCGCACTTGCAACAAAATAATCATGTGTGGCAAAGGTTACTATGGCAACCCAGCACAACAACACTCACAAGCTGTATAGTATATACGTCAACAAATCAAGCCTACGTTAATTTTATCCCAGATCAAACCGTAAGAACCAACCATAAAAACCAACTATAACGGAATAGAACCACCTATCAATGAGCACCAAAATTATCAATACTCAGATTACCTCAGCGCATAGGCACAGTATGTGACTCACCTCCCATCATCACACTCACCCAGAGCCTTAGTAAATATCAGCCACATAATAATCTCAAAATCCATCCCCTTGTAGGTGTTCACTCTATCATTAGGTCATCATATATCAGTGTCTTCAGCCCCCAACAAACCAGCCCATATACCTGGCATTGACATTGCATCTATGTAAGAAGGCGCAAAACTGACCCTCCTGTATTCTATTGCTAAGAGTTAATTTGAGTATTGATAATTTTGGTGCTCATTGATAGGCGGTTCTATTCCGTTATAGTTGGTTTTTATGGTTGTTCTTACGGCTCGATCTGGGATAAAATTAACGTAGACATGAGGGTTGATTTGTTGACGTATATACTATACCCTGGTTTCTCAACAGCCGGGCCGTGGCCCAGTACCGGGCCGTGATAGCCCTGCTGGTGGGCCCCGACCTGTCATGCCCCCACTGCACACTCTTACCCCACTGCACACCAGGGGCAGACTGATACCAATCAAGGCCCCAGGAAAACTGTCTCACACTGATCAAAATGTATTCAATTGTATGCAAATGAACATGGTAGCCTCCCTGCCCTGCCCCCAACAGGCCCCTCAACCTCCAGAGCCAGGACCCCAACATTAAGGTCCAGAGAAAGGGCACGCAACCTCCAGTGCCAGACCCCACACTCCATGGCCCTCACAGCGACAGACCCCCACCAGGGCCCCCACTAAACCCACACTTTTTTTGCTTAGTTACTCATAGGGCAACTGAAAACTCCAGCTTAAGGAATGCACCAGGATCCTTGGAGATGCCATTTGTGGGCCCCCCTACATGCTGGTCCCTCGGCCCAGGTCCTATTTGCCTGGCTGATCAGCCTGCCCCTGCTGCTCACTATATATATATATATATATTTATTTTATTTTATTTTTTTTTAAAACTACCGGGCCCTGGACATGTCTAGCTAAAATTTACTGGGCCTTGAGGTCACTTTGGTTGAGAAACACTGTACTATACAGCTTGTGAGTGTTGTTGTGCTGGGTTGCCATAGTAACCTTTGGCACACATGATTATTTTGTTGCGAGTGCGCTTTACAATTCTGCTATATACAGCTTGGGAGTGTTGTTGTGCTGGGTTGCCATGGTAACCTTTGCCACACATGAATACTTTGTTGCCAGTGTGCTTTACAATTTTGCTATCCAAATTGGCTAAGAGTTAACATTTAGAGACTGAGCTGATGCTTTGTTTCTATTAGTACTGACACATTGATGCAGGGAGATGTACATGGGCCACTACAATGTATTTTTTTACACGCCCAGAGGAGGCGGTGTTGAATAACCAGCTGGGCGTGCTAAGCAGCAGTTACGGCAGACATATGGAAATTATGTTATTTACCTCCTGAAGACACTTACTGAGGGTTTTATAATGATGACAGTTTTGTGCACATGCAATAAAGACAGGTTGTTTGGTGCAGGCATAATTTTTTGTGGCATGTTTTACACACCCACCTATGGGCGGGACTATAGAGTGAGTGATGAACACAAGTGACATACCCCCTGGTGTACGGTCGCAATTTGGTGCTCTTTTGGGTCTACGGAGAGGTGATGTGTCTGCCAGATATTGTATCTGTAAACATCCATACTCGTATAAGCCACCGGACTGATATGGGAACAGTATGTATATAATTTTGTACATGTTATTATATGGTAATATGGAGGGGTGTGACAAGGTTGTCAACTTCCTATTGGCCAGCTCCCTATTGGTTGCATATCAAGTTTGTTTACATTTCGCGTAATTTTCTTTATAAAAACTGCTGTGATGGGATCAGAGGTGATCAACCTTGAGGTTTACCTTGTTTATATAATTTTTTCACTGTACATTCGTTCACTTTATGAATTTCACAATATCTGGCGATTTTTTTAACACTTATCGATGTGTATAGCACAGGCAGATGATGTCACTAATTGAATATACACTAGGACAGCTCTGATTGGCTGAACTGTAAGAGGAGGGTCACAAAGAGGTATAAAAGGTTTGGTTTGTTCACTTGTTGTTTGTCAGAGGAAGGGACTGTTTGTGTCCCGAAACGTCACATTAAAGAATATACTTGTTGTCACAGTTGGCTGAAGTCCAGTGAGTGCTTATTTCAAGATTGTATTAACGAGTTTTATAGCACTGGCCGTTGTGTACACACTTGGACTGTGTATATAATATATATATATATATATATATATATATATATATATATATATGTAGCCCTCAGTTTACGCTGGGGTTAGGTTCCAGAAGGAATGGTTGTTAATCGAAGCTGTTGTAAATTGAAACCCAGTTTATAATGTAAGTCAATGGGAAGTGAGGGAGTTAGGTCCCAGGCCCCTCTCAAAATTGACATGAAACCTAATCCATTATTTTTAAAGCTTTGAAATTAAGATTTTAAATGCTAAACGGCATTATAAACCTAATTAAATGATCACAAAACAAACTAAGATTAATGAACAAAAACATTTTTTTTTACTTGCATTTTTCTGCAAAACAGTGCTCTGCATTGTTAGCATGTTAGATAATATTGTGTCTGCACCTATTCTATGCATTTCAATCTGGACTGATTAAGCAGTTAGGCAACCTCACCTCAAGCAGCTGGAGAGGAAGATAATAGGGAAGTGGCTGCTAGATTTTGTTGCTTTGAAAGCTGCTTAATAGCTAAGGTCTGTTCTGTGTACAAAGATTAATTTCAGTCTGCTAAACTTGCATAACTTTGCTGCAACACAAGCGGACAGCTCCACCTACTGGCTTTTTTAATTAGTGCACTGCTTTTCAATAGCAGTCACATGACTGAAAAAAGGTTGTTATTCTGAAACGGCGCAAATTGAACCGGTGTAAACCGAGGGCCACCTGTATGTATATAAAATGGAAAAAAAGGCATGCACTCTCTGGATCAGTGCAAAACAAGTGCTTTAATGGCACATCAAACAGGTAACGTTTCGGGGATTAATCACCGATCCCCGAAATGTTACCTGTTTGACGTGCCATTAAAGCACTTATTTCTCTTGTAAGGTGTATCCAGTCCACGGATCATCCATTACTTGTGGGATATTCTCCTTCCCAACAGGAAGCTGCAAGAGGATCACCCACAGCAGAGCTGTCTATATAGCTCCTCCCCTAACTGCCCACCCCCAGTCATTCTCTTGCAGCTCTCGACAATGGAAGTAGCTAGAGAGATGTGGTGCATTAATGTAGTTTATCTTCAATCAAAAGTTTGTTATTTTCAAATGGTACCGGAGTTGTACTATTTTAGCCTCAGGCAGAAAGTTAAAGAAGAGTCTGCCTGTGGTCTTTGATGATCTTAGCAGGTTGTAACTAAGATCCATTGCTGTTCTCACACATAACTGAAGAGATGGGTAACTTCAGCTGTTGGAATAGCGTGCAGGGTCTCCTGCTCTGAGGTATGTGCAGTTTTAAATTTTTCTAGAGAAATGAATATGCTAGAAAATGCTGACAATACCGGATTTATTTAAGGTAAGCCTGATTACAGTGATTTAATAACGACTGGTATCATGCTTGCTGTAAAGTGTAATATTTTTATTATTTACTCACAATACTGAATAGATTTAACGTTTGCTTGAAGTGTATAAACATTTTTTTTTTACTTATTGGTGATAAAACTTTATTCTGGGGCCTAGTTTTTTCCACATGGCTTTCTAGATTTTGCCTAGGGATAGTTTTTTAAGGTCCTCTCACTGTGAGTACAGGTTGGGAGGGGCCTATTTTCGTTTTTGCAGCTTGAGACATCCAGCTTCCCTGAAGCAGTCCCCTGAACATGTTGGACCTCTCTAAAGGGTTTTTGTGCCTTCCAAAGTCATTGTATGGGTAGGTAGGGCCACAGCAGAGCTGTGGCAGTTTGTTGTGACTGTTTAAAAAACGTTTATATTGTTTTTTTTGATCCGTTTTTGAAACTAAGGGGTTAATCATCCATTTGCAAGTGGGTGCAATGCTCTTTTAGCCTATTATACACACTGTAAAAATTTCGTAAGATTTACTGCTTTTTTCACTGTTTTGCAGTTTCTGTGATTGTTTTTTTTCTCTTAAAGGCACAGTACCGTTTTTATTTTTTGCTTGTTCACAGTTATTAAAGTGTTTTCCAAGCTTGCTGGTCTCATTACTAGTCTGTTTAAACATTTCTGACATAGAGGGAACTCATTGTTCATTATGTTTAGAAGCCATTGTGGAACCCCCTCTTAGAATGTCTACCAAATGCACTGATTTTACTATAAATTATAAAGACCATATTCTGGCTTTAAAAAATTTATCACCAGAAGAAATTCACAGGGAGGAAGTTATGCCGGCTAACTCTCCCCACGTGTCAGATTCTATAAATCCCGCTCAGGGGACACCTAGTACTTCTAGCGCGCCCATTGTGTATACCTTGCAAGACATGGCGGCAGTTATGAATCATACCCTTACAGAGGTATTATCTAAACTGCCAGGATTGCAAGGAAAGCGAGACAGCTCTGGGAATAGAATAAATACAGAGCTCTCTGACACTTTAGTAGCTAGGTCTGATACATCTTCATTCTGATTCTGATATGTCTACATTTAAATTTAAGCTTGAACACCTCCGCGTACTGCTCAGGGAGGTTTTAGCAACTCTGGATGACTGTGACACTATTGTAGTCCCAGAGAAATTATGTAGATTGGATAAATACTATGCAGTACCTACTTACACTGATGTTTTTCCAATCCCTAAAAGGTTTTCTGAAATTATTACTAAGGAATGGGATAGACCAGGTGTACCGTTCTCTCCCCCTCCTGTTTTTAAAAAGATGTTTCCTATAGACGCCGCTACATGGGACTTATGGCAGACGGTCCCTAAGGTGGAGGGAACAGTTTCTACTCTAGCTAAGCGTACCACTATCCCTGTCGAGGACAGTTGTGCTTTTCTAGATCCAATGGACAAAAAATTAGAGAGTTACCTTAAAAAAAAAAAAAAAAAAAATTTTATTCAACAAGGGTTTATTCTCCAGCCCCTTGCATGCATTGCCCCCGTCAGGTAGAAACCCCATTGGATGATATCCTTGACAAGCTTAAAGCCCTTAAGCTAGCCAATTCATTTGTTTCTGATGCCGTTGTTCATTTAACCAAACTAACGGCTAAGAACTCAGGTTTTGCTATTCAGGTGCGTAGGGCGCTATGGCTTAAATCCTGGTCAGCTGACGTTACTTCAAAGTCTAAGCTTCTCAACATTCCCTTCAAGGGGCAGACCCTATTCGGGCCTGGGCTGAAGGAGATCATTTCTGATATTACTGGAGGAAAAGGTCATGCCCTTCCTCAGGATAGGTCCAGCAAATTAAGGACCAAACAGCCTAATTGTCGTGCCTTTCAAAATTTCAAGAGTGGTGCAGCTTCAACTTCCTCTAATACAAAACAGGAGGGAAATTTTGTCCAGTCCAAGCCGGTCTGGAGACCTAACCAGGTTTGGAACAAAGGAAAGCAGGCCAAGAAGCCTGCTGCTGCCTCTAAGACAGCATGAAAGATCAGCCCCCGATCCGGTAACGGATCTAGTAGGGGGCAGACTTTCTCTCTTCGCCCAGGCTTGGGCAAGAGATGTCCAGGATCCCTGGGCGTTGGAAATTGTGTCTCAGCGATATCTTCTGGAATTCAAAGCTTCTTCCCCAAAAGGAAGATTTCACCTCTCACAATTATCTGCAAACCAGATAAAGAGAGAGGCATTCTTACATTGTGTTCAAGACCTCCTAGTTATAGGAGTGATCCACCCAGTTCCAAAGGAGGAACAGGGGCAAGGCTTCTATTCAAATCTGTTTGTGGTTCCCAAGAAAGAGGCAACCTTCAGACCAATCTTAGATCTCAAGATCCTAAACAAATTTCTCAGAGTTCCATCCTTCAAGATGGAGACTATTCGAACCATCCGTCCTATGATCCAGGAGGGTCAGTATATGACTACCGTGGATTTAAAGGATGCTTATCTTCACATTCCGATACACAGAGATCATCATCGGTTTCTCAGGTTCGCCTTCCTAGACAGGCATTACCAGTTTGTGGCTCTTCCCTTTGGGTTAGTCACGGCACCAAGAATCTTTACAAAGGTTCTGGGGTCACTCTTGGCGGTCCTAAGGCCGCGGGGTATAGCAGTAGCCCCTTACCTAGACGACATTCTGATACAGGCGTCGAATTTTCTAATTGCCAAGTCCCATACGGACATTGTTCTGGCTTTCCTGAGGTCTCATGGGTGGAAAGTGAACGAAGAAAATAGTTCTCTATCCCCTCTCACAAGAGTTTCCTTCCTGGGAACTCTGATAGATTCTGTAGAAATGAAGATTTACCTGACAGAGGCCAGGTTGTCAAAACTTCTAAATTCCTGCCGTGTTCTTTATTCTACTTCTCGCCCTTCGGTGGCTCAGTGTATGGAAGTAATCGGCTTAATGGTAGCGGCAATGGACATAGTGCCGTTTGCCCGTCTACATCTCAGACCGCTGCAGCTCTGCATGCTCAGTCAGTGGAATGGGGATTACACAGATTTGTCCCCTCTACTAAATCTGGATCAAGAGACCAGGGATTCTCTTCTCTGGTGGCTATCTCGAGTCCATCTGTCCAAGGGTATGACCTTCCGCAGGCCAGATTGGACAATAGTAACAACAGATGCCAGCCTTCTGGGCTGGGGTGCAGTCTGGAACTCCCTGAAGGCTCAGGGATCATGGACTCAGGAGGAGTCACTCCTTCCGATAAACATTCTGGAACTAAGAGCGATATTCAACGCTCTTCAGACTTGGCCTCAGCTTGCTGCGGTCAGGTTCATCAGATTTCAGTCGGACAACATCACGACTGTAGCTTACATCAACCATCAAGGGGGAACAAGGAGTTCCCTAGCAATGTTGGAGGTTTCGAGGAAATGTTAGAACTCACAGAGCTATAAAAATTGACCTATAGCTCCTGTCTAAGGTGGGTCCCCAACTCCCCACAAATAAAGATACTGCAAAGTTTGGGGTTTAGAGAGGAGCGCCAGAAGAGGCAAGGTCTCGGGAGTGTGGAGGTAATACAGCGATGATCTATGTCAATGTAAGACCCTCTTTGGACACTGTAAATCTTACAGATGGCCTCAAAAGCTACAGGAATTTATCGGCAATAATTGGTAAAAGGTAATATGACACAATTTATTACAGATTAAATAACATGAATTATATCGCTAAACATGGATCCATGGTACATAGAAACACATAAGTATAAAATCAGTCCAATAAATATATGTACAATTGAACACTAAAAATAATTTATAAAATGCCAGATTAAGTATAATCCTCCCAAAGAAGTGGCCCAATAAGTGGTTACTGAAAAACTAACACGTAGTACTAAAATCAGTATAGTTAAAAAAGATAGGAGTCGATAAACGTCACTACCCTCTACTTCAAAGGTCTAGATATATACACACTGGTAAGGGTGTAGCCTGGATTGAGGATCAAAAAGCAATACAATAAATAGTACAAATATAGCAAAGAACAATATTGCAGTTGAATACTATAAATGAAAAAATAATCCAGATGGTGGATTAAAAAGTGATTAAAAAAATTAAAAAATTATTAAAAAATTAAAAAATTAACTAACAGTTAACTAACAGTTAATTTTTAAAATTTTTTTAATTTTTTACATTTTTTAATTTTTTGACCTTTGAAGTAGAGGGTAGTGACGTTTATCGACTCTTTTTTAACTATACTGATTTTAGTACTACGTGTTAGTTTTTCAGTAACCACTTATTAGGCCACTTCTTTGGGAGGATTATACTTAATCTGGCATTTTATAAATTATTTTTAGTGTTCAATTGTACATATATTTATTGGACTGATTTTATACTTATGTGTTTTTATGTACCATGGATCCATGTTTAGCGATATAATTCATGTTATTTAATCTGTAATAAATTGTGTCATATTACCTTTTACCAATTATTGCCGATAAATTCCTGTAGCTTTTGAGGCCATCTGTAAGATTTACAGTGTCCAAATAGGGTCTTACACTGACATAGATCATCGCTGTATTACCTCCACACTCCCGAGACCTTGCCTCTTCTGGCGCTCCTCTCTAAACCCCAAACTTTGCAATGTTGGAGGTTTCAAAGATAATTCTATGGGCAGAGATTCACTCTTGCCATCTATCAGCTATCCATAACCCAGGAGTAGAGAACTGGGAGGCGGATTTTCTAAGTCGACAGACTTTTCATCCGGGGGAGTGGGAGCTCCATCCGGAGGTATTTGCACAATTGATTCAACTTTGGGGCAAACCAGAACTGGATCTCATGGCGTCTCGTCAGAACGCCAAGCTTCCTCGTTACGGGTCCAGGTCCAGGGATCCCAAGGCAGCACTGATAGATGCTTTAGCAGCGTCTTGGTCCTTCAACCTAGCTTATGTGTTTCCTCTGCTCCCTCGTCTGATTGCCAAGATCAAGCAGGAGAGAGCATCAGTGATTTTGATAGCACCTGCGTGGCCACGCAGGACTTGGTATGCAGATCTGGTGAACATGTCATCCTTTCCACCATGGACTCTGCCGCTGAGACAGGACCTTCTACTTCAGGGTCCTTTCAACCATCCAAATCTAATTTCTCTGCGTCTGACTGCTTGGAGATTGAACGCTTGATTTTATCAAAACATGGTTTCTCCGAGTCAGTCATTGATACCTTAATACAGGCACGAAAGCCTGTCACCAGGAAAATCTATCATAAGATATGGTGTAAATATCTTCATAGGTGTTAATCCAAGGGTTACTCTTGGAGTAAGGTCAGGATTCCTAAGATATTATCCTTTCTCCAAGAAGGATTGGAGAAGGGTTTGTCAGCTAGTTCCTTAAAGGGACAGATTTCTGCTCTGTCTATTCTTTTGCACAAACGTCTGGCTGAGGTTCCAGATGTTCAGGCATTTTGTCAGGCTCTGGTTAGAATCAAGCCTGTGTTTAAACCTGTTGCTCCACCATGGAGTTTAAATTTAGTTCTTAAAGTTCTTCAAGGGGTTCCGTTTGAACCTTTGCATTCCATAGATATTAAGCTCTTATCTTGGAAAGTTCTGTTTTTAGTAGCTATCTCCTCGGCTCGAAGAGTTTCGGAGTTATCTGCTTTACAATGTGATTCCCCTTATCTCATTTTCCATGCAGATAAGGTAGTGTTACGTACCAAACCTGGGTTTCTACCTAAGGTGGTATCTAATAAAAATATCAATCAGGAGATTGTTGTACCGTCACTGTGTCCTAATTCTTCTTCTAAGAAGGAACGTCTTTTACACAATCTTGACGTGGTTCGTGCTTTAAAGTTTTATTTACAAGCTACTAAAGATTTTCGTCAAACATCTGCATTGTTTGTTGTCTATTCTGGACAGAGGAGAGGCTAAAAGGCTTCGGCAACTTCTCTTTCTTTTTGGCTAAGGAGTATAATACGCTTAACTTATGAGACTGCTGGCCAGCAGCCTCCTGAAAGAATTACAGCTCATTCTACTAGAGCGGTAGCTTCCACATGGGCTTTTAAAAATGAGGCTTCTGTTGAACAGATTTTTAAGGCGGCGACTTGGTCTTCGCTTCATACTTTTTCTAAATTCTATAAATTTGATACTTTTGCTTCTTCGAAGGCTATTTTTGGGAGAAAGGTCTTACAGGCAGTGGTGCCTTCCGTTTAAGCGCCTGCCTTGTCCCTCCCTTCATCCGTGTCCTATAGCTTTGGTATTGGTATCCCACAAGTAATGGATGATCCGTGGACTGGATACACATTACAAGAGAAAACAAAATTTATGCTTACCTGATAAATTTATTTCTCTTGTGGTGTATCCAGTCCACGGCTCGCCCTGTCATTTTAAGGCAGGTGTTTTTTATTTTTAAACTACAGTCACCACTGCACCCTATAGTTTCTCCTTTCTCTTGCTTGTCTTCGGTCGAATGACTGGGGGTGGGCAGTTAGGGGAGGAGCTATATAGACAGCTCTGCTGTGGGTGATCCTCTTGCAGCTTCCTGTTGGGAAGGAGAATATCCCACACATAATGGATGATCCGTGGACTGGATACACCACAAGAGAAATACATTTATCAGGTAAGCATAAATTTTGTTTTTGCACAAATCCAGAGAGTGCATGCCTTTTTTTCCATTTTATGAGCATAGTTGCCTGCACCCTGTTAGTTGTCTTTTAGGTGGGAGTGCGCTCTACATTTGAATATGAATATATATATATTAGTTTTATTATTCTTCTGGCACCTTTTTCACCCTGATATTTCTCCTACTGTTCCTTGTTCCCTCGGCAGAATGACTGGGGGATGATGGAAGTGGGGGGAGGTATTTAAGCCTTTGGCTGGGGTATCTTTGGCTCCTCCTGGTGGCCTGGTTCTGTATTTCCCAAAAGTAATGAATGCAGCTGTGGACTCTATCCGTCAGAAGAAAAGAAAATGATCAAGTAAGCATAATTTAAGTTTTTCCATTAACATTCTATATTATGCTCCTATATGTTTGAGAGGCCCCAATCCTCTGATTTCTGATATTATACAAATTGATTACGATGGTAATAGTAATTCTAGCACATAATTCTTACTTTACAGTATTATAGATCAATACGTTTTGAACTGTTTAATGGTACTGCACATGATTATTCTATTTATGAATAAAATATACTAACTTACCAATCTTTGCATCTGAACACTGCAATTCAATGCTCTAGAACTTTCTTTAAATGACGTTGGCCAATCAGTTATTAATATGCAAATTAGCCTCTCTAAATTTGGGTATTGGGGGTTCTATCTGCACCTTGATCTTGATGTAAAGGCGGCTTCACTTCTCTCCACAGGAAGCTAAGGTCAAAGATGGAAAGCAAAGAAATAATAATAAAAGAGCACCATGCCTAATTTTAGCTCGTTCCTGTGGTTGTTCCTGGTCCACAACAGTATTATTGTATCCATTAGCAGATTTGTTTAAGATCATTACTTTTTTAAAAGGAAGTGGAAATTTGACATTTTTTTGTGTATAATAAATTAAACATTCCTATTGCAATATTGCTTAAAAAATTAAATCATAAGCATACTTGAAAAATGTGCTGTAATTTCCCTTTAACGGGACATGTTCCCTATGGGCTAAATCAGTTGAAAGTGATGCAGCATACAGTATCTGTAAAACGCTGACTAGAAAATAGCACGTGAACATCAATGTGTAAGGTAGATATTTTGACTCAAAATGTATTAATCTCTGTGAGAAATTATCGTTCAGCGTTTCTTTTTTCCGTCATTTGTATTGTGAACGGGAGGAAAAATATCGGTATCATCAGTGTTGAGTCCACACTGTGTTTTATTGTGATCTTGTGAGATTTCAACTTAATCTGGAGATATTTCATAGTAAACAAACTGTGCTAGCTCAGTCACTTTCTAGTCCTGGAACTAGCGTATTGATTGGATGTTTAAAGTCCTTTTTCAATGGTGTGTGGCTAGTGAGGTAATTTTAGGTAAAATAATTTCCTTTCTTAGAGATGTTCATATCCTATTTTCTGGTCTTCCTTTTACAGATCTGCAGCAATATTACTTTCAAGTGGTTTAGCATTTGTATAACATGCCCCTTTAAAGTCAGATATTTGGAGAATCAGATTCTCAGAAATATATATGAATGTTCAGAACTTGCTTTCACTTACAAGATATAGTCTAAAAGGGTTTCTTTATTTTATGCAATAATGTATAGTTTTCTCTAGTAAGGTGTATCCAGTCCACGGATCATCCATTACTTATGGGATATTCTCATTCCCATCAGGAAGTTGCAAGAGGACCCACAGCAAAGCTGTTATATAGCTCCTCCCCTTCCTACCATATCTAGTCATTCTCTTGCAACTCTCAACGCGCATGGAGGTAGTAAGAGGAAAGTGGTGAAAAATAGTTAGTTTATTTTCTTCAATCAAAAGTTTGTTATTTTAAGTAGTACCGGAGTTGTGCTATTGTTTCTCAGGCAGACATAGAAGAAGAATCTGCCTGAGTTTTCTATGATCTTAGCAGGTTGTAACTAAGATCCATTGCTGTTCTCACACATGTCTGAGGAGTGAGGTAACTTCAGAGGGAGAATGGCGTGCAGGTTATTCTGCTATCAGGTATGTGCAGATATGATTTTTTTCTAGGATTGGAAATGCTAGAAAATGCTGCGGATTCCTGATAAATGTAAGTTAAGCCTGAATACAGTGATTTAATAACGACTAGTATCATGCTTACTCTCAGGGGTATTACCCTTATAGATATGCTATATAAAACGTTTGCTGGCATGTTTAATCGTTTTTTATATATGCTTGGTGATAAAACTTATTGGGGCCTAATTTGGGCCTATTTTAGCGCTTTATTGTGCAGTTAAAATTACAGACAGAGGCATCCAGTTTTCCTTAGGAGTCCCCTGAATGCTACAGGACACATCTAAAGAGCCTAAAATCGTTTATTGGGGAAGGTAGGAGCCACAGTAAAGCTGTGGCACTTTGCTGGGACTGTTAAAAAACGTCTATGTCGTTTTTTTTATCCGTTTTTTGAA
The DNA here is from genome assembly GCF_027579735.1 of Bombina bombina. NCBI lineage: Eukaryota > Metazoa > Chordata > Amphibia > Anura > Bombinatoridae > Bombina > Bombina bombina. The sequence continues at coordinate 109,048,665 of NC_069499.1, read as the reverse complement.
CTAAAGTGTTAATCATCCATTTGCAAGTGGGTGCAATGCTCTGTTAGCCTATTACATACACTGTAAAAATTTCGTTTGTGTAACTGCCTTTTTTCACTGTTTTTCAAATTTTGACAAAATTTCTTTCTCTTAAAGGCACAGTACCGTTTATTTATATTGATTGCTAACTTGAATTAAAGTGTTTTCCAAGCTTGCTAGTCTCATTGCTAGTCTGTATAAACATGTCTGACATAGAGGAAACTCCTTGTTCATTATGTTTAAAAGCCATGGTGGAACCCCCTCTGAGAATGTGTACCAAATGTACTGATTTCACTGTAAGCAATAAAGATCATATTATGTCTTTGCAAAATTTATCACCAGAGGATTCTGATGAGGGGGAAGTTATGCCGACTAACTCTCCCCACGTGTCAGATCCTTTGACTCCCGCTCAAGGGACTCACGCTCAAATGGCGCCAAGTACATCAAGGGCACCTTTAGCGTTTACTTTACAAGACATGGCGGCAGTCATGGATAATACCCTGTCAACGGTATTAGCCAGACTACCTGAATTTAGAGGTAAGTGAGATAGCTCTGGAGTTAGACGAAATGCAGAGCATACTGACGCTTTAAGAACCATGTCTGATACTGCCTCACAATATGCTGAAGCTGAAGAAGGAGAACTTCAGTCTGTGGGTGATGTGTCTGACTCAGGCAGAGTACCTGATTCTGATGTTTCTACATTTAAATTTAAGCTTGAACACCTCCGCGTGTTACTAAAGGAGTTTTTAGCTGCTCTGAATGACTGTGACACAATTGCAGTGCCAGAGAAATTGTGTAGACTGGATAAATACTTTGCAGTGCCGGTGTGTACTGATGTTTTTCCAATACCTAAAAGGTTTACAGAAATTATTACTAAGGAATGGGATAGGCCAGGTGTGCCGTTCTCTCCACCTCCTATTTTTAGAAAAATGTTTCCTATAGACGCCACCACACGGGACTTATGGCAGACAGTCCCTAAGGTGGAGGGAGCAGTTTCTACTTTAGCAAAGCGGACTACTATCCCTGTCGAGGACAGTTGTGCTTTTTCTGATCCAATGGACAAAAAATTAGAAGGTTACCTTAAGAAAATATTTTGTCAACAAGGTTTTATCCTTCAGCCCCTTGCATGCATTGCCCCTGTCACTGCTGCTGCGGCGTTCTGGTTTGAGTCTCTGGAAGAGGCCTTACAGGCAGCGACTCCATTGGATGACATACTTGGCAAACTTAGGGCACTTAAGCTAGCCAATTCTTTTGTTTCTGATGCCATTGTTCATTTGACTAAACTAACGGCTAAGAATTCTGGTTTCTCCAACATAGGTGTGTCCGGTCCACGGCGTCATCCTTACTTGTGGGATATTCTCTTCCCCAACAGGAAATGGCAAAGAGCCCAGCAAAGCTGGTCACATGATCCCTCCTAGGCTCCGCCTTCCCCAGTCATTCTCTTTGCCGTTGTACAGGCAACATCTCCACGGAGATGGCTAAGAGTTTTTTGGTGTTTAAATGTAGTTTTTATTCTTCAATCAAGAGTTTGTTATTTTAAAATAGTGCTGGTATGTACTATTTACTCTGAAACAGAAAAGAGATGAAGATTTCTGTTTGTAAGAGGAAAATGATTTTAGCAACCGTTACTAAAATCGATGGCTGTTTCCACACAGGACTGTTGAGAGGAATTAACTTCAGTTGGGGGAAACAGTGAGCAGACTTTTGCTGCTTGAGGTATGACACATTTCTAACAAGACTTGGTAATGCTGGAAGCTGTCATTTTCCCTATGGGATCCGGTAAGCCATTTTTATTAAATAAGAATAAAGGGCTTCACAAGGGCTTTTAAGACTGGTAGACATTTTCTGGGCTAAAACGATTGATATATAAGCATTTTTAATACTTCATAGCTTTGAGGAGTTATTTTATTCTTGGGAATTATGTAAAAAAAAACGGCAGGCACTGTATTGGACACCTTTTTCACTGGGGGCCTTCTCTAATCATAGGCAGAGCCTCATTTTCGCGCCTCTATTGCGCAGTTGTTTTTGGGAAGCAAGACATGCAGATGCATGTGTGAGGAGCTCAGATACATAGAAAAAGCTTACTGAAGGCGTCATTTGGTATCGTATTCCCCTTTGGGCTTGGTTGGGTCTCAGCAAAGCAGATACCAGGGACTGTATAGGGGTTAAATATAAAAACGGCTCTGGTTCCGTTATTTTAAGAGTTAAAGCTTTCAAATTTGGTGTGCAATACTTTTAAGGCTTTAAGACACTGTGGTGAAATTTTGGTGAATTTTGAACAATTCCTTCATACTTTTTCACATTTTCAGTAATAAAGTGTGTTCAGTTTAAAATTTAAAGTGACAGTAACGGTTTTATTTTAAAACGTTTTTTGTGCTTTGTTATCAAGTTTATGCCTGTTTAACATGTCTGAACTATCAGATAGACTGTGTTCTGTATGTGGGGAAGCCAAGGTTCCTTCTCATTTAAATAGATGTGATTTATGTGACACAAAATTTAGAGAAAATGATGCCCAAGATGATTCCTCAAGTGAGGGGAGTAAGCATGGTACTGCATCATCCCCTCCTTCGTCTACGCCAGTCTTGCCCACACAGGAGGCCCCTAGTACATCTAGTGCGCCAATACTCCTTACTATGCAACAATTAACGGCTGTAATGGATAATTCTATCAAAAACATTTTAGCCAAAATGCCCACTTATCAGCGAAAGCGCGACTGCTCTGTTTTAGAAAATACTGAAGAGCATGAGGACGCTGATGATATTGGTTCTGAAGTGCCCCTACACCAGTCTGAGGGGGCCAGGGAGGTTTTGTCTGAGGGAGAAATTTCAGATTCAGGGAAAATTTCTCAACAAGCTGAACCTGATGTTATTACTTTTAAATTTAAATTAGAACATCTCCACGCTCTGCTTAAGGAGGTGTTATCTACTCTGGATGATTGTGAGAATTTGGTCATTCCAGAGAAATTATGTAAGATGGACAAGTTCCTAGAGGTCCCGGGGCCCCCCGAAGCTTTTCCTATACCCAAGCGGGTGGCGGACATTGTAAACAAAGAATGGGAAAGGCCCGGCATACCTTTTGTCCCTCCCCCTATATTTAAGAAATTGTTTCCTATGGTCGACCCCAGAAAGGACTTATGGCAGACAGTCCCCAAGGTCGAGGGGGCGGTTTCTACTCTAAACAAACGCACTACTATCCCTATAGAAGATAGTTGTGCTTTCAAAGATCCTATGGATAAAAAATTAGAGGGTTTGCTTAAAAAGATGTTTGTTCAGCAAGGTTACCTTCTACAACCAATTTCATGCATTGTTCCTGTCACTACAGCAGCGTGTTTCTGGTTCGATGAACTAGAAAAGTCGCTCTATAAAGATTCTTCTTATGAGGAGATTATGGACAGAATTCATGCTCTCAAATTGGCTAAGTCTTTTACTTTAGACGCCACTTTGCAATTGGCTAGATTAGCGGCGAAAAATTCTGGGTTTGCTATTGTGGCGCGCAGAGCGCTTTGGCTAAAATCTTGGTCAGCGGATGCGTCTTCCAAGAACAAATTGCTTAACATTCCTTTCAAGGGGAAAACGCTGTTTGGCCCTGACTTGAAAGAGATTATTTCTGATATCACTGGGGGTAAGGGCCACGCCCTTCCTCAGGATAGGTCTTTCAAGGCTAAAAATAAACCAAATTTTCGTCCCTTTCGCAGAAACGGACCAGCCCCAAGTGCTACATCCTCCAAGCAAGAGGGTAATACTTCTCAAGCCAAGCCAGCCTGGAGGCCAATGCAAGGCTGGAACAAAGGTAAGCAGGCCAAGAAACCTGCCACTGCTACCAAGACAGCATGAGATGTTGGCCCCCGATCCGGGACCGGATCTGGTGGGGGGCAGACTTTCTCTCTTCGCTCAGGCTTGGGCAAGAGATGTTCTGGATCCTTGGGCGCTAGAAATAGTCTCCCAAGGTTATCTTCTGGAATTCAAGGGGCTTCCCCCAAGGGGGAGGTTCCACAGGTCTCAATTGTCTTCAGACCACATAAAAAGACAGGCATTCTTACATTGTGTAGAAGACCTGTTAAAAATGGGAGTGATTCATCCTGTTCCATTAGGAGAACAAGGGATGGGATTCTACTCCAATCTGTTCATAGTTCCCAAAAAAGAGGGAACATTCAGACCAATCTTAGATCTCAAGATCCTAAACAAGTTTCTCAAGGTTCCATCGTTCAAAATGGAAACCATTCGGACAATTCTTCCTTCCATCCAGGAAGGTCAATTCATGACCACGGTGGATTTAAAGGATGCGTATCTACATATTCCTATCCACAAGGAACATCATCGGTTCCTAAGGTTCGCCTTTCTGGACAAGCATTACCAGTTTGTGGCACTTCCATTCGGATTAGCCACTGCTCCAAGAATTTTCACAAAGGTACTAGGGTCCCTTCTAGCGGTGCTACGACCAAGGGGCATTGCAGTAGTACCTTACTTGGACGACATACTGATTCAAGCGTCGTCCCTACCACAAGCAAAGGCTCATACGGACATTGTCCTGGCCTTTCTCAGATCTCACGGGTGGAAAGTGAACGTAGAAAAAAGTTCTCTATCTCCGTCAACAAGAGTTCCCTTCTTGGGAACAATAATAGACTCCTTAGAAATGAGGATTTTTCTGACAGAGGCCAGAAAATCAAAACTTCTAAGCTCTTGTCAAGTACTTCATTCTGTTCCTCTTCCTTCCATAGCGCAGTGCATGGAAGTAATAGGTTTGATGGTCGCGGCAATGGACATAGTTCCTTTTGCGCGAATTCATCTGAGACCATTACAACTGTGCATGCTCAGTCAGTGGAATGGGGATTATACAGACTTGTCTCCGACGATACAAGTAGATCAGAGGACCAGAGATTCACTCCGTTGGTGGCTGACCCTGGACAACCTGTCACAGGGGATGAGCTTCCTCAGACCAGAGTGGGTCATTGTCACGACCGACGCCAGTCTGGTGGGCTGGGGCGCGGTCTGGGAACTCCTGAAAGCTCAGGGTCTTTGGTCTCGGGAAGAATCTCTTCTCCCGATAAATATTCTGGAACTGAGAGCGATATTCAATGCTCTCAAGGCTTGGCCTCAGCTATCAAAGGCCAAATTCATACGGTTTCAATCGGACAACATGACGACTGTTGCGTATATCAACCATCAAGGGGGAACAAGGAGTTCCCTGGCGATGGAAGAAGTGACCAAAATCATTCAATGGGCGGAGACTCACTCCTGCCACTTGTCTGCAATCCACATCCCAGGAGTGGAAAATTGGGAAGCGGATTTTCTGAGTCGTCAAACATTTCATCCGGGGGAGTGGGAACTCCATCCGGAAATCTTTGCCCAAATTACTCAATTGTGGGGCATTCCAGACATGGATCTGATGGCCTCTCGTCAGAACTTCAAGGTTCCTTGCTACGGGTCCAGATCCAGGGATCCCAAGGCGACTCTAGTAGATGCACTAGTAGCACCTTGGACCTTCAACCTAGCTTATGTATTCCCACCGTTTCCTCTCATCCCCAGGCTGGTAGCCAGGATCAATCAGGAGAGGGCATCGGTGATCTTGATAGCTCCTGCGTGGCCACGCAGGACTTGGTATGCAGACCTGGTGAATATGTCATCGGCTCCACCATGGAAGCTACCTTTGAGACGGGACCTTCTTGTTCAAGGTCCGTTCGAACACCCGAATCTGGCCTCACTCCAACTGACTGCTTGGAGATTGAACGCTTGATTTTATCAAAGCGAGGGTTCTCAGATTCTGCCATTGATACTCTTGTTCAGGCCAGAAAGCCTGTAACTAGAAAAATCTACCATAAAATATGGAAAAAATATATCTGTTGGTGTGAATCTAAAGGATTCCCATGGAACAAGATAAAAATTCCTAAGATTCTATCCTTTCTTCAAGAAGGTTTGGAGAAAGGATTATCTGCAAGTTCTTTGAAGGGACAGATTTCTGCTTTATCTGTTTTACTTCACAAAAAGCTGGCGGCTGTGCCAGATGTTCAAGCTTTTGTTCAGGCTCTGGTTAGAATCAAGCCTGTTTACAAACCTTTGACTCCTCCTTGGAGTCTCAATTTAGTTCTTTCAGTTCTTCAGGGGGTTCCGTTTGAACCCTTACATTCCGTAGATATTAAGTTATTATCTTGGAAAGTTTTGTTTTTGGTTGCAATTTCTTCTGCTAGAAGAGTTTCAGAGTTATCTGCTCTGCAGTGTTCTCCTCCTTATCTGGTGTTCCATGCAGATAAGGTGGTTTTGCGTACTAAACCTGGTTTTCTTCCGAAAGTTGTTTCTAACAAAAACATTAACCAGGAGATAGTCGTGCCTTCTTTGTGTCCGAATCCAGTTTCAAAGAAGGAACGTTTGTTGCACAATTTGGATGTAGTTCGTGCTCTAAAATTCTATTTAGATGCTACAAAGGATTTCAGACAAACATCTTCCTTGTTTGTTGTTTATTCTGGTAAAAGGAGAGGTCAAAAAGCAACTTCTACCTCTCTCTCTTTTTGGCTTAAAAGCATCATCAGATTGGCTTACGAGACTGCCGGACGGCAGCCTCCTGAAAGAATCACAGCTCATTCCACTAGGGCCGTGGCTTCCACATGGGCCTTCAAGAACGAGGCTCCTGTTGATCAGATATGTAAGGCAGCGACTTGGTCTTCACTGCACACTTTTACTAAATTTTACAAATTTGATACTTTTGCTTCTTCTGAGGCTATTTTTGGGAGAAAGGTTTTGCAAGCCGTGGTGCCTTCCATCTAGGTGACCTGATTTGCTCCCTCCCATCATCCGTGTCCTAAAGCTTTGGTATTGGTTCCCACAAGTAAGGATGACGCCGTGGACCGGACACACCTATGTTGGAGAAAACAGAATTTATGTTTACCTGATAAATTACTTTCTCCAACGGTGTGTCCGGTCCACGGCCCGCCCTGGTTTTTTAATCAGGTCTGATAATTTATTTTCTTTAACTACAGTCACCACGGTATCATATGATTTCTCCTATGCAAATATTCCTCCTTTACGTCGGTTGAATGACTGGGGAAGGCGGAGCCTAGGAGGGATCATGTGACCAGCTTTGCTGGGCTCTTTGCCATTTCCTGTTGGGGAAGAGAATATCCCACAAGTAAGGATGACGTCGTGGACCGGACACACCGTTGGAGAAAGTAATTTATCAGGTAAACATAAATGCTGTTTTTGCTATACAGGCGCGCAGAGCGCTATGGCTTAAATCATGGTCAGCTGATGTGACTTCCAAATCTAAGCTGCTTAACATTCCCTTCAAGGGGCAGACCTTATTCGGGCCTGGTTTGAAAGAGATCATTGCTGATATCACTGGAGGAAAAAGTCATGCCCTTCCTCAGGACAGGTCCAAATCCAGGGCCAAACAGTCTAATTTTCGTGCCTTTCGAAACTTCAAGGCAGGTGCGGCATCAACCTCCTCTAATGCAAGACAAGAAGGAACTGTTGCCCACTCCAAAGCGGTCTGGAAGCCAAACCAGACCTAGAACAAAGGTAAGCAGGCTAAAAAACCTGCTGCTGCCTCCAAGACAGCATGAAGGAACGGCCCCCTATCCGATAACGGATCTAGTGGGGGGCAGACTTTCACTCTTCGCCCAGGCGTGGGCAAGAGATGTTCAGGATCCCTGGGCGTTGGAAATTATATCCCAGGGATATCTTCTGGACTTCAAAGCTTCTCCTTCAAAAGGGAGATTTCACCTTTCACAATTATCTGCAAACCAGATAAAGAGAGAGGCATTCTTACACTGTGTACGAGACCTCCTAGTTATGGGAGTGTGGTTCCCAAAAAAGAGGGAACATTCAGACCAATTTTGGATCTAAAGATCTTAAACAAATTCCTCAGAGTTCCATCATTCAAGATGGAAACTATTCGTACCATCCTGCCTATGATCCAGGAGGGTCAATATATGACTACATTGGATCTAAAGGATGCTTACCTTCATATTCCGATACACAAAGATCATCATCGGTTTCTCAGGTTTGCCTTTCTAGACAGGCATTACCAGTTTGTAGCTCTTCCCTTTGGGTTAGCTACAGCCCCAAGAATTTTTACAAAGGTTCTAGGGTCGCTTCTAATTTAGATGACATCCTGATACAGGCGTCAAACTTCCAAATTGCCAAGTCTCATACGGACGTAGTACTGGCATTTCTGAGGTCGCATGGGTGGAAAGTGAACGAGGAAAAGAGTTCTCTATCCCCACTCACGAGAGTTTCCTTCCTAGGGACTCTGATAGATTCTGTAGAAATGAAAATTTACCTGACGGAGTCCAGGTTATCAAAGCTTCTAAATTCCTGCCGGGTTCTTCATTCCATTCCGCACCCTTCGGTGGTTCAGTGTATGGAAGTAATCGGCTTAATGGTAGCAGCAATGGACATAGTGCCGTTTGCACGCTTACATCTCAGACCGCTGCAACTATGCATGCTCAGTCAGTGGAACGGGGATTACACAGATTTGTCCCCTCAACTGAATCTGGACCAAGAGACCAGGGATTCTCTGCTCTGGTGGCTATCTCGGGTCCATCTGTCCAAAGGTATGACCTTTCGCAGACCAGATTGGACGATTGTAACAACAGATGCCAGCCTACTAGGTTGGGGTGCAGTCTGGAACTCCCTGAAGGCTCAGGGATTGTGGACTCAGGAGGAGTCTCTCCTTCCAATAAATATTCTGGAACTAAGAGCGATATTCAATGCTCTTCAGGCTTGGCCTCAGTTAGCAACTCTGAGGTACATCAGATTTCAGTCGGACAACATCACGACTGTGGCTTACATCCACCATCAAGGGGGAACAAGAAGTTCCCAAGCGATGTTAGAAGTCTCAAAGATAATTTGATGGGCGGAGTTTCACTCCTGCCACCTATTAGCTATCCATATCCCAGGTGTAGAGAACTGGGAGGCGGATTTTCTAAGTCGACAGACTTTTTATCCGGGGGAGTGGGAACTCCATCCGGAGGTGTTTGCACAAGTGATTCATCGCTGGGGCAAACCAGAACTGGATCTCATGGCGTCTCGACAGAACGCCATGCTTCCTTGTTACGGATCCAGGTCCAGGGACCCCAACCTGGCTTATGTGTTTCCACCGTTTCCTCTGCTCCCTCGACTGATTGCCAAGATCAAGCAGGAGAGAGCATCTGTGATTTTAATAGCGCCTGCGTGGCCACGCAGGACCTGGTATGCAGACCTAGTGGACATCCTTTCCACGATGGACTCTGCCTCTGAGACAGGACCTTCTACTTCAGGGTCCTTTCCTACATCCAAATCTAATTTCTCTGAGACTGAGTGCATGGAGATTGAACGCTTGATTTTATCAAAGCGTGGCTTCTCCGAGTCAGTCATTGATACCTTAATACAGGCACGAAAGCCTGTCACCAGGAAAATTTACCATAAAATATGGCGTAAATATCTTTATTGGTGTGAATCCAAGGGCTACTCATGGAGTAAGGTCAGGATTCCTAGGATATTATCTTTTCTCCAAGAAGGATTGGAAAAAGGTTTGTCAGCTAGTTCCTTAAAGGGACAGATTTCTGCTCTGTCTATTCTTTTACACAAACGTCTGGCAGACGTTCCAGACGTTCAGGCTTTAGTCAGAATCAAGCCTGTGTTTAAACCTGTTGCTCCACCATGGAGCCTAAATTTGGTTCTTAAGGTTCTTCAAGGAGTCCCATTTGAACCTCTTCATTCCATTGATATAAAACTTTTATCTTGGAAAGTCCTTTTTTTGGTAGCTATTTCCTCAGCTCGTAGAGTCTCCGAGTTATCTGCCTTACAATGTGATTCTCCTTATCTAATTTTTCATTCTGATAAGGTAGTCCTGCGTACCAAACCTGGGTTCTTACCTAAAGTGGTATCTAACAAGAATATCAATCAAGAGATTGTTGTTCCATCCTTGTGTCCTAATCCTTCTTCAAAGAAGGAACGTCTATTACACAATTTGGTTCGTGCTTTAAAGTTTTACTTACAAGCAACTAAGGATTTTCGGCAAACATCTGCTTTGTTTGTTGTTTACTCTGGTCAGAGGAGAGGTCAAAAGGCTTCGGCACCCTCTCTTTCTTTTTGGCTAAGAAGCATAATACGCTTAGCCTATGAGACTGCTGGACAGCAGCCCCCTGAAAGGATTACAGCTCATTCTACTAGAGCTGTGGCTTCCACTTGGGCCTTTAAAAATGAGGCCTCTGTTGAACAGATTTGCAAGGCGGGGACTTGGTCTTCGCTTCATACTTTTTAAAAATTCTACAAATTTGATACTTTTGCTTCTTCGGAGGCTATTTTTGGGAGAAAGGTTTTACAGGCAGTGGCACCTTCCGTTTAAGTTCCTGCCTTGTCCCTCCCTTCATCCGTGTACTTTAGCTTTGGTATTGGTATCCCATAAGTAATGGATGATCCGTGGACTGGATACACCTTACTAGAGAAAACACAATTTATGCTTACCTGATAAATTTATTTCTCTAGTGGTGTACCTGATAAATTTATTTCTCTAGTGGTGTATCCAGTCCACGGCCCGCCCTGTCATTTTAAGACAGGTTATTTTTAAATTTAAACTACAGTCACCACTGCACCCTATGGTTTCACCTTTCTCTGCTTGTTTTCGGTCGAATGACTGGATATGGTAGGAAGGGGAGGAGCTATATAACAGCTTTGCTGTGGGTCCTCTTGCAACTTCCTGTTGGGAATGAGAATATCCCATAAGTAATGGATGATCCGTGGACTGGATACACCACTAGAGAAATAAATTTATCAGGTAAGCATAAATTGTGTTTTTTTTGTCCATTAAAGGTTTTTTTTTTGTTTGTTTTTAAGTAATAATTTGTAACTGGTATTGCTATTCCTGTTCTTTACAGATCTCACAACATCACTCTATAATGTAAATCTTTATTATCCTCCTATGTTCCTCTGGAACAAGTATTTTAGTAATTCCTGCTTAAGTTTTCACTATTTAAATTCATTTAAAGTTTCTGTTGTTTCCCTAAAGGTTAGGTTTGCACCGAGAAGCTGAGAAACAATTTAAATCCGCTCTTACACATCAGGATATGGTGGATATATTCCTCTTTCTTGGAAAAGTAAGTATAGTATTGCGGCACATAATGACATGTAATGCTAACGCTTGATCAAAGTGATTTAGGAATTCTATTGCTAAGATTTTTCATTAGACCTCTTCTTACTTACATATGTTTATATATTTGTTCCTGTTTTAATATTTAGTCTAATTAAGAATATACACCCATCTGTATTTGCCGTCACATGCTGAAAAACACTTGCGCCAAAAATATGTGCACAAAGTTCTCTTTACATGTGAAGTATGTGTGTTGGTGAGCTGATTTACCAAGAAACAACAATACCAATAACACAACTGATCACATGAGATAACCTCACACATGCTCAATTAGCAGCACTGACCCAAAATAATCTGAATTTGCCAATAATGCAATATCACCTTGCAGTAACTATAGTCATACTAACATAGTAAATGAGGTTGAAAAAAGACTTCAACCTATACAAATCTAATATACTTACAAAAAAGCTCTAGTTTAGCTTAAATTAATTTCATTAAAAAAATGTGACCCATTTAACACAATCAATCGTATCCCTGAATTCTGTTTCTAGCCAGAAATGTATCCAACCAATTTTTAAATATATCTAAGGTATTGGCATTCACTATCTCCTTTGGTAGTGAGTTCCATAATGTTATTGCTCTTACAGTGAAAAAAAACGTTTCTATTGCAGGAGATTAAATCTCCTTTCCTCCAGCCTTAAATTGTGTCCTCTTGTCACAAACAATTTTCTTGGAATAAACAGAGCTTCTGCCATCTCCGTATATGAGCCTTGAATATATTTATATAAAGTAATCGGTCATTACACCTAATTATGTTCCAGCACTGCAGAATATCATTGTTGTACTGGCATTAGTTTCACTGCACAGACCATGCCAGCACTACCTTGCATGTCCAGCACCTCTTCAATTTAAAATGTATCACTATTATAGTATAAAAGCAATGTATAAGTGTTTCTCTTACAGTCTAAGGGATGACCTAGATTGTCGCGCACTAAGGAGCTATAGTGCCTTGTCCCTTTTTAGACTATGTAGATACAATCCTAGAAGTCTTCAAAGTTCCTCTTATTTTTTATTGTGGCCCTTGTCATCTTGTTAACATCAGTTCTCTTTCTACCTATTTGCTTATAGTTAGTGAAAGGCAGCTGGTGTACAATTCATTTATACAGATGAAGAATGAATGATATTTGAATTCATGTGATAACACATATCCTGCATGAAAAAAACACTTCTAATAGCAATATTGCAGGTGAACCTACACACCCCTCCTCTAGAGACATTACCATGCCACTTACATTTTATTTATTTTATTTACTATCAGCGGCAGTGTAATTTAAATTAATTTGAGCTTTCTAGAAAACAAAAAAAGAAAGCAGTTACACTACAAAAGGTTTATAGTATAGAACATATAAACAAATGTCCATGTATTCCGGATGGCTACTAAGATATAAAGATAAAATATATTAGACTAGTCCTAAAGTCTGTGTACACAGGCCATTTTTTACAGTACAGCAGTCCCACCCCTTGCTCTCTCTCTCTCCCCTCTTTCTTTTGCTCTCTCTCCCCCCTTTTTTTTTGCTCTCTCTCCCCCCCCTTTATTTTGCTCTCTCTCCCCCTTTTGCTCTCTCTCCTCCCTCTCTTTTGCTCTCTCTCTCCCCCCTCTCGTTTGCTCTCTCTCTCTCCCCCTCTCTTGCTCTCTCTCTCTTCCCCTCTCTCTTGCTCTCTCTCTTACCCCCTCTCTTTTGCTCTCTCTCCCCCCTCTCTTTTGTGCTCTCTTCCCCCCCCTCTTGCTCTCTCTACCCCCTCTCTTTTGCTCTCTCTCTCTCCCCCCTCTCTTGCTCTCTCTACCCCCTCTCTTTTGCTCTCTCTCCCCCTCTCTTTTACTCCTTCTTTCCCCCCTTATCTTTTGCTTGCTCTCTTTCCCCCCTCTTTTGTTCTCTCTCTCTCCCCCTCTTTTGTTCTCTCTCTCTCTTTTGCTCTCTCTCTCCCCCTCTCTTTTGCTCTCTTGCCCCCCTCTCTTTTGCTCTCTCTCCCCCCTCTCTTTTGCTCTCTCTCCCCCCTCTCTTTTGCTCTCTCTCCCCCCTCTCTTTTGCTCTCTCCCCCCTCTCTTTTGCTCTCTCTCTCCTCCCTCTCTTTTGTTTTCTCTCTGCCCCCCCCTCTTGTTCTCTCGCTCTCCCCCTCTCTTTTGTTCTCTCTCTCTCTCCCCCCTCTCTTTTGTTCTCTCTCCCCCCTCTCTTTTGTTCTCTCTCCCCCCTCTCTTTTGTTCTCTCTCTTTTCCCCCTCTCTTTTGTTCTCTCTCTTCCCCCTCTCTTTTGTTCTCTCTCTCCCCCTTTGTTTTTTGCTCCCCCCCTTCGTTTTTACGCTCTCTCTCCCCCTTGTATTTTGCTCTCTCTCCCCCCTCTCTTTTGCTCTCTCTCCCCCTTTCTTTTGCTCTCTCTCCCCCCTCTCTTTTGCTCTCTCTCCCCCCTCTCTTTTGCTCTCTCTCCCCCCTCCCCCCATCTCTTTTGCTCTCTCTCCCCCCCTCCCCCCATCTCTTTTGCTCTCTCTCCCCCCTCTTTTGCTCTCTCTCCCTCCTCTCTTTTGCTCTCTCCCCCCTCTCTTTTGCTCCCCCCCCTTTTGCTATCTCTCCCTCCTCTCTTTTGCTCTCTCTCCCTCATCTCTTTTGCTCTCTCTCCCTCATCTCTTTTGCTCTCTCTCCCTCCTCTCTTTTGCTCTCTCTCTCCCTCTCTTTTGCTCTCTCTCCCCCCTCCCCCCATCTCTTTTGCTCTCTCTCCCCCCTCTTTTGCTCTCTCTCCCTCCTCTCTTTTGCTCTCTCCCCCTCTCTTTTGCTCTCTCTCCCCCCTCTCTTTTGCTCTCTCTCCCCCCTCTCTTTTGCTCTCTCTCCCCCCTCTCTTTTTCTCTCTCTCCCCCCCTCCCCCCATCTCTTTTGCTCTCTCTCCCCCCTCCCCCCATCTCTTTTGCTCTCTCTCCCCCCTCTTTTGCTCTCTCTCCCTCCTCTCTTTTGCTCTCTCCCCCTCTCTTTTGCTCCCCCCCCCTTTTGCTATCTCTCCCTCCTCTCTTTTGCTCTCTCTCCCTCATCTCTTTTGCTCTCTCTCCCTCATCTCTTTTGCTCTCTCTCCCTCCTCTCTTTTGCTCTCTCTCTCCCTCTCTTTTGCTCTCTCTCCCCCCTCCCCCCATCTCTTTTGCTCTCTCTCCCCCCTCTTTTGCTATCTCTCCCTCCTCTCTTTTGCTCTCTCTCCCTCCTCTCTTTTGCTCTCTCTCCCTCCTCTCTTTTGCTCTCTCTCCCTCCTCTCTTTTGCTCTCTCTCCCTCCTCTCTCTTGCTCTCTCTCCCTCCTCTCTTTTGCTTTCTCCCTCCTCTTTTGCTCTCTCTCCCTCTTCTATTTTGCTCTCTCCCCCTCCTCTCTTTTGCTCTCTCTCCCTCCTCTCTTTTGCTCTCTCTCCCTCCTCTCTATTGCTCTCTCTCTCCCTCTATTGCTCTCTCTCCCTCCTCTCTATTGCTCTCTCTCCCTCCTCTCTTTTGCTCTCTCTCTCTCCTCTCTTTTGCTCTCTCTCTCTCCTCTCTTTTGCTCTCTCTCCCTCCTCTCTTTTGCTCTCTCTCCCTCCTCTCTTTTGCTCTCTCTCCCTCCTCTCTTTTGCTCTCTCTCCCTCCTCTCTTTTGCTCTCACCTCCCTCCTCTCTTTTGCTCTCACCTCCCTCCTCTCTTTTGCTCTCTCTCCCTCCTCTCTTTTGCTCTCACCTCCCTCCTCTCTTTTGCTCTCACCTCCCTCCTCTCTTTTGCTCTCACCTCCCTCCTCTCTTTTGCTCTCTCTCTCCTCTCTTTTGCTCTCTCTCTCTCCTCTCTTTTGCTCTCTCTCCCTCCTCTCTTTTGCTCTCTCTCCCTCCTCTCTTTTGCTCTCTCTCCCTCCTCTCTTTTGCTCTCTCTCCCTCCTCTCTTTTGCTCTCTCTCCCTCCTCTCTCTTTTGCTCTCTCTCCCTCCTCTCTTTTGCTCTCTCTCCCTCCTCTCTTTTGCTCTCTCTCCCTCCTCTCTTTTGCTCTCTCTCCCTCCTCTCTTTTGCGCTCTCTCCCTCCTCTCTTTTGCTCTCTCCCCCCTCTCTTTTGTGCTCTCTCCCCCCTCTCTTTTGCTCTCTCTCCCCCCTCTCTTTTGTGCTCTCTCCCCCCTCTCTTGCTCTCTCTACCCCCTCTCTTTTGCTCTCTCTCTCTCCCCCCTCTCTTGCTCTCTCTACCCCCTCTCTTTTGCTCTCTCTCCCCCTCTCTTTTACTCCTTCTTTCCCCCCTTATCTTTTGCTTGCTCTCTTTCCCCCCTCTTTTGTTCTCTCTCTCTCCCCCTCTTTTGTTCTCTCTCTCTCTTTTGCTCTCTCTCTCCCCCTCTCTTTTGCTCTCTCTCCCCCTCTCTCTTTTGCTCTCTCTCCCCCCTCTCTTTTGCTCTCTCTCCCCCCTCTCTTTTGCTCTCTCTCCCCCCTCTCTTTTGCTCTCTCTCCCCCCTCTCTTTTGCTCTCTCTCCCCCCTCTCTTTTGCTCTCTCCCCCCTCTCTTTTGCTCTATCTCTCCTCCCTCTCTTTTGTTTTCTCTCTGCCCCCCTCTTGTTCTCTCTCTCTCTCCCTCTCTTTTGTTCTCTCTCTCTCTCCCCCCTCTCTTTTGTTCTCTCTCCCCCCTCTCTTTTGTTCTCTCTCTTTTCCCCCTCTCTTTTGTTCTCTCTCTTCCCCCTCTCTTTTGTTCTCTCTCTCCCCCTTTGTTTTTTGCTCTCCCCCTTCGTTTTTACGCTCTCTCTCCCCCTTGTATTTTGCTCTCTCTCCCCCCCCCTCTCTTTTGCTCTCTCTCCCCCTTTCTTTTGCTCTCTCTCCCCCCTCTCTTTTGCTCTCTCTCCCCCCTCTCTTTTGCTCTCTCTCCCCCCTCTCTTTTGCTCTCTCTCCCCCCTCCCCCATCTCTTTTGCTCTCTCTCCCTCCTCTCTTTTGCTCTCTCCCCCTCTCTTTTGCTCCCCCCCCTTTTGCTATCTCTCCCTCCTCTCTTTTGCTCTCTCTCCCTCCTCTCTTTTGCTCTCTCTCCCTCATCTCTTTTGCTCTCTCTCCCTCATCTCTTTTGCTCTCTCTCCCTCCTCTCTTTTGCTCTCTCTCTCCCTCTCTTTTGCTCTCTCTCCCCCCTCCCCCCATCTCTTTTGCTCTCTCTCCCCCCTCTTTTGCTCTCTCTCCCTCCTCTCTTTTGCTCTCTCCCCCCCCCCTTTTGCTCTCTCTCCCTCCTCTCTTTTGCTCTCTCTCCCTCCTCTCTTTTGCTCTCTCTCCCTCCTCTCTTTTGCTCTCTCTCCCTCCTCTCTTTTGCTCTCTCTCCCTCCTCTCTCTTGCTCTCTCTCCCTCCTCTCTTTTGCTTTCTCCCTCCTCTTTTGCTCTCTCTCCCTCTTCTATTTTGCTCTCTCTCCCTCTTCTATTTTGCTCTCTCCCCCTCCTCTCTTTTGCTCTCTCTCCCTCCTCTCTTTTGCTCTCTCTCCCTCCTCTCTATTGCTCTCTCTCTCCCTCTATTGCTCTCTCTCCCTCCTCTCTATTGCTCTCTCTCCCTCCTCTTTTTTGCTCTCTCTCCCTCCTCTCTTTTGCTCTCTCTCTTTCCTCTCTTTTGCTCTCTCTCTTTCCTCTCTTTTGCTCTCTCTCTCTCCTCTCTTTTGCTCTCTCTCCCTCCTCTCTTTTGCTCTCTCTCCCTCCTCTCTTTTGCTCTCTCTCCCTCCTCTCTTTTGCTCTCTCCCTCCTCTCTTTTGCTCTCTCTCCCTCCTCTCTTTTGCTCTCACCTCCCTCCTCTCTTTTGCTCTCTCTCCCTCCTCTCTTTTGCTCTCTCTCCCTCCTCTCTTTTGCTCTCACCTCCCTCCTCTCTTTTGCTCTCACCTCCCTCCTCTCTTTTGCTCTCTCTCTCTTCTCTCTTTTGCTCTCTCTCTCTCCTCTCTTTTGCTCTCTCTCCCTCCTCTCTTTTGCTCTCTCTCCCTCCTCTCTTTTGCTCTCTCTCCCTCCTCTCTTTTGCTCTCTCTCCCTCCTCTCTTTTGCTCTCTCTCCCTCCTCTCTTTTGCTCTCTCTCCCTCCTCTCTTTTGCTCTCTCTCCCTCCTCTCTTTTGCTCTCTCTCCCTCCTCTCTTTTGCTCTCTCTCCCTCCTCTCTTTTGCTCTCTCTCCCTCCTCTCTTTTGCTCTCTCTCCCTCCTCTCTTTTGCGCTCTCTCCCCCCTCTCTTTTGTGCTCTCTCCCCCCTCTCTTTTGCTCTCTCTCTCATGACTACTCCCACTCGGCCACGGCCCGCCTGGCCACGCCACCATCACGGCGCTCCCGCCTGGCCACACCCCCATCATGGCCTTCCTAATTCAACTCACATGCTCCACTGATCCTCACGTGCCAGACCTCACATGTGCCACTGACCTCGCGGCAGACACCTTCACAAATTCCGACACTGATAATTTGAATGTTAAGGCCAGGTATGTTTGTCCTTGCGGTCTCTACTGCGCATGACTGCATCTGACAAACATACCTGGCCTTTTACTATATAGGATGTGGATTTTATAGCTTTTTATTCTACTCTGAAGTTCAGAGGTTCTTTTAAAATATCCAAAGTATAAAATTGGAAATTTATTTTTTGTGACCAGTTATGATTGAATCTTTTGAGATTTGCAGTGATCATAGAATTAAGGGAGTCCAGATTTTTGCACAATAAATATGCTTCTTAAAGAGGATACAAAGCAAAATCTGTTACCTAGGTTTTAAAAAGGTAGCATATTGCCTATACCAGCTATTTGATGCGTAACATTTGCAGGTTACTGAATTTGCTTGTTGACCTCTCTAGAGAGAGTGGGGCAAGCATAATTTTACTGTTGAGTTCATTGCTTTCTGTTTTGTAGTATATGCTCTTAATACTGAAAGTATATCTGATCTTTGTAGTTGTTTTCTTATTACTATTAATGGTACCCTTCAAATATGAACCTTTTGTGATTTCTGTAAATGTTTCCATAGCTTCTTAAGTCACTCTTCTATAAACGAGACAAGAAGCAAAAGAAAGTACCACATAGTGTAAAACTGAATGACAATTCCAACAAGGTGTATTCTTGAACTGTTTCTAGTAGCCTCATTTCCATTTATTTTATATTTAAGCACATTTTTTTGTCTCAGTGGCAGCAGCACTAATGCAGGCCCAGACCATGACACTCCCACCCCCATGCTTGACTGTAGGCAAGGCACACTTGTCTTTGTACTCCTCACCTGGTTGCCGCCATACACGCTTGACACCATCTGAACCAAAAAACTTTATCTTGGTATCATCAGACCACAGGACATGGTTCCAGTAATCCATGTCCTTAGTCTGCTTGTCTTCAGCAAACTTTTTGCAGGCTTTCTTGTGCATCATCTTTAGAAGAGGCTTCCTTCTGGGACGACAGCCATGCAGACCAATTTGGTGCAGTGTGCAGCATATGGTCTGAGCACTGTCAGGCTGACCCCCCACCCCTTCAATCTCGGCAGCAATGCTGGCAGCAATCATACGTCTATTTCCCAAAGACAACCTCTGGATATGATGCTAAGCATGTGCACTCAACTTCTTTGGTCGACCATGGCAAGGCCTGTTCTGAGTGGAACCTGTCCTGTAAAACCGCTGTATGGTCTTGCCCACTGTGCTGCAGCTCAGTCTCAGGGTCTTGGCAATCTTCTTATAGCCTAGGCCATCTTTATGTAGAGTAACAATTCTTTTCTTCAGATCCTCAGAGAGTTCTTTGCCATGTGGTGCCATGTTGAACTTCCAGTGACCAGTATGAGAGAGCTTGAGAGCGATAACACCAAATCTAACACACCTGCTCCTCATTCACACCTGAGACCTTGTAACACTAACGAGTCACATGACAATGGGGAGGTAAAAAAGCTAATTTGGCCCAATTTGGACATTTCCACTTAGGGGTGTACTCACTTTTGTTGCCAACGGTTTAGACATTAATGGCTGTGTGTTGAGTTATTTTAAAGGGGGCAGCACATTTACACTGTTATACAGGCTGTACACTCACTACTTTACATTGTAGCAAAGTGTCATTTCTTTAGTGTTGTCACATGAAAAGATATAAAAAATATTTACAAAAATGTGAGGGGTGTACTCACTTTTGTGGGATACTGTATGTATATGTATATGTATAGTATGTGTGTGTGTGTGTGTGTATGTATATATATATATATATATATATATATATATATATATATATAAAAATGTGTGTGTATAGATATATACAGATATATATAGGAATATCTGTTTATAAATACTTCAAACATATTTTGCTATGTGAAAAACGTTGAAATGTCAAATAGTTACAGTAAATACATAGTTAAAACCTTTATTAGCCATGAATATTGCATAAATATGCTTTTCCATGTATTCATCTACTTAACAGCAAAGGGCTATGTCTTTATGTTTATGTCTATAAATACATATGTTCATATATATATAAAAGTAATATAAAATACATTGCACAATACAGCTACACTCCATCTAATAAAATTATTAAAAAAAATATTGCACAAAAAAAAAAAGAAGAAGTTATAAATGCTCAAAGATATATATATATATATATATATATATATATATATATATATATATATATATATATATATATATATAATCTTTGAGCATTTATAACTTCTTTTTTTTTTTTGTGCAATATTTTTTTTAATAATTTAAAAAAGAATGGAGTGTAGCTGTATTGTGCAATGTATTTTATGTGTTTTGTGACACATTTTAGCTTTGCAAAACAGCTAACCAGAGCTATGAGGTTGCGGTAATCATTCTAGCGTAAATTGCGATTGGGCTCATGTTCAGTTTATGGAACTTGCGCGCAAACAAATGCAAAAACCCGATATCGCTCATGTGCAAACAATAGCATGCCACTCGTAATCTGGCCCAAAATAAATGCTAGATAGCATGATGCATTTGAAGACAAGATTAGCCTGAGAATAACATGTATAAGTATTTTTTAAAGTTTCATTAGCTGTTTAAATATTGACAAAATAAGTGTAAAGTTTTAGTGTCTATAAAATAATGGCAGCTGCCATGTTGTAACTTAGGTTACCTTCTCTGCTGTGGCCAATAAGGGACAGTTATAAATAGGTCACTAGAGTGTGCAGCCAATGGCTGTGTGGCTGTTCTGCACTTCCATTTTACAGGTACTTAAAATATCTTAATTTTAGATTGGAATTACAGGAAAAGGGTACAAAAAACATAATGAATGTATATTGCAGAGGTTTTTTTATATACAATTTATACAATTTATCATTCCATATTACCGTCTTAAAGAGTTTAATGACCCTTTAAGCCATTGGTTGCGACTTTCATAACAGAACCCCATTGGCAAACAAATTAAAGGGACATTAAACTCCTGGGTACTATTACAGTAGTATGGTTTCCCTCAGCCTTTCTCTTATTTTAATGCATTTAAAGAAGCCAGCTTTTTTTTTTTTTAAACTGAGTGAAGGTATCTTTTATTTTTAGTGATGGTAAATCCTAGTGTTTTTGAAACGCTAGGATTTACCATCACTTTACGGTGACTGTGCTGCATGTATGGGCAGCTTTAATTCTAGATGAATGCAGCTATTTTAAAATAATGTGTTTTATTTTGGGGGGTGAGGTGTGACCAGGTTTCATTGTCTTCCTATTAGGTATATAGAAGGATGGATCAACCATTGACAGCTCTAACTCTTTATAAACAAGGGTTAGACCGATTCCCTAAAGAAGTAAACATACTGTGTGCTGTGGCCCGAATACATGAGGTTAGTGCTGTTTCAGAATAACCTTCTTGCTCAACTAGCATTCAAAAGAGATCGTACACTAAAAGGGACATTATTCTCAAAATATAAACCCTCAAAGAACTAGATTACAAGTAAAACGCAATTGATAGCGCAGGGTGCATTATCTCAAAGAATAATGCACAATAAAGGTTTTAAAGGGGAATTGTACTTTCAATTTTTCACCCTTTTTAATTTGTGCCTAATTGTCCATTTTGCCTGCTATTTTCGATTAATTTGCTTGCAAACCTCTGCTTTTATTTGCTATTTGAAATGGCTACTTTTGCATGTTGTATTTCCACCTACACTAAAAATATGAGTAAGAAACATTTGTAGAAAAGCTATGTACATAGAAGACATTAGCACTGAGTAATCTCTCAGTGGGGGGTTTGATAGAGAAAGATTTTGTATGTGTTTATTCAAAACAACCAGCCATAGTTAACATTTCAATTACTAACAATAAAAGGTCTGCTTTACTTGCAGGCTCTGCCCATTTTTTTATGGACATGTCCTAGGTAAAGATTTTAATGAGAAAAAAACAGATATTTCAAATACAAAGTAAACACGAAGGAACAATTTCCCATACATTTCATACTCTGCAGTAGGTATAACAAGTAATTTGGAACACATTAAGGGAAATGCATTTTATAGTAGAGTGTCCCTTTTAAGTTATGTTTAGCCTTTACTTAAAGGGACAGTCTAGTCAAAATTAAACTTAAATGATTAAGATAGAGCATGCAATTTCCAGTTTACTGTTATCATCAACTTTTCTTTGTTCTCTTGGTATTCTTTGTTGAAACCTAAACCTAGGTAGGCTCATATGCTAATTTCTAAGCCCTTGAAGGCCATCTCTTATATCTGTGCATTTTGCTAGTTCATGTGTGCCATATAGATAACATTGTGCTCACTCCTCTGGATACATTTGTGAGTCAACACTGATTGGCTAAAATGCAAGTCTGTCAAAAGAACTGATATAAGGGGGTAGTCTGCAGAGGCTTAGATACAAGGTAATCACAGAGGTAAAAAGGGTATATTAATATAACAGTGTTGGTTATGCAGAACTGGGGAATGGGTAATAAAGGGATTATCCATCTTGTTAAACATTAAAAATTCTGGAGTCCCTTTACGAAAAAAAAAGGTTTAACAATGAAAATAGAGGTGTTGTGGCAGAATTAGAAATAGGAGTCAAAGGTGTGTATGCATGTGTGAAGTGTTTCATATAAATCATATAGCACAGAGCTCAGGAGGACGTGTCAATGGATTGCAAATATTGCTAACAAAATTATATTTTTAAATGCTTTTGAAAGATTTTGTATGCAGGTCTTTTTCAATGTATTATTAAATTACTGTTATATACTGCACATTTATAAAACATTACTCTAGTGTTCCCTTAAGTAGAACATATTTTGCTTTTTTAGAATTCTTGATTCCTAATTTCCTATTATTAAAGTTATATAAAATAAAAGTTTACATTTACAAAAATAAAGTTTGTAATCTTATACATTTTTTAGCTCTTTAAAAATTATAATGTATTCAAAATAAGGGAATTATTTAAAATGATTTCTCTCTTTGGTTGCCCAGGAAATGAATAACATGACCTCTGCCACAGAATATTACAAAGAGGTTCTCAAACAGGACAATACTCATGTTGAAGCCATTGCGTGTATTGGAAGCAACCACTTCTACACTGACCAACCAGAGATAGCACTGCGATTTTACAGGTGTGCTTTGTATTTAAGGTCTGAAAATGATTATTTTTTGCAGATGACCAGTTCATAAACAAGCAACAGGACGCTGTAACAATTTTAGTTTAGTTTTTCTTTTATAATCAAAAGGCTGTCATTCATTTATGAAACCTAATATAAAACCTAATATAAAAACTAATTGCTGCCATTTAAATGCACAGTTTATTGGTGCTCTAATTCTAATGATACACTACTTAACAAATAATAACTATGACCTTTCACTAATTATATTACAATTACAGACTAAATTTACATCTAAATATAAAGGGAGTTCTTGACTATGACCACTTTGTAGGGCAGCAAATGAATACAGTTTTCTCCTACATTGGTGTATCCGGTCCACGGCTTCATCCTTACTTGTGGGATATTCTCAATCCCTACAGGAAGTGGCAAAGAGAGCACACAGCAGAGCTGTCCATATAGCTCCCCTCAGGCTCCGCCCCCCCCCCCCCAGTCATTCTCTTTGCCGCTCTAACAAGTAGCATCTCCACGGGGGTGGTAAAGATTATGTCGTGTTATATTTGTAGTTTTATTTCTTCAATCAAGAGTTTGTTATTTTAAAATAGTGCCGGTTTGTACTATTTACTCTGAGGCAGAACAGTGATGAAGATTTCTGCTGAGAGGAATATGATTTTAGCACCCATAACTAAAATCCATTGCTGTTCCCACGCAGGACTGTTGAATACCAGAGAACTTCAGTTGGGGGGAACAGTTTGCAGGCTTAACTGCTTCAGGTATGATCAGTCATTTTTCTAACAAGACCTAGTAATGCTAGAAGACTGTCAGAAATCCCCTTAGGGATAGGTAAGCCATTTTTCTCAAACTCAGTATAAAATAATGGCTTAAATTAAGGGCTCAATGCTGGTTGACACTATTGTGGGCTTAATCGATTATTTATTAGCATGTTTCAGTATGCATAAGGTGTTTTTTGGAGACTTTATAACACTTATGGGGTTTAATATTGCGCCTGGCACTTATTTAGACACCTAATCTAGTCTAGAAGGCCCCTCCACTCTGGAAGGAAGAGAGAGGAGGCCTCATTTTCGCGCCTCAATTGCGCAGTTGTTTTGACTAGACAGTTCATGCAGCTTCACAAGGGGAGTCCAGAGACATCAGAAAGGACTTCAGAGGGGCTTATTTCTTACTCAAATAATCCCTAAGGAAGGTAAAAGCCACAGTAGAGGCTGTGGCATTGTGCTGTAGTGTTTTTAACCGGTTCACTGCTGTTCTTAGCTCCGGTTTGGGCATTAAGGGGTTAATTGGTCTGAAAAATTGTATGCAATCTTTTCAAAGCATTAAGACAATGTGGTGAAAATTTCATTAAAATCGGATGATTTTTTGATGGTTTTTTGATGTTTTAGTAATAAAGTGTGCACTTTTATTATTTAACCTCTTAAGGACATATGACGGAATTTTTCCTGTCTAACTCTGTCAAACATGTCTGAACCTTCAGATAGCAATTGTTCTGTATGTTTAAAGGCCAGGGCGGTGCCCCCATTAAACTTATGTGTGAAGTGTGCTATAGCGTCCAAACAGAATAAGGACCGCACAGTCACGCTTATAGATGTAGCCCAAAATGATGAAGGTAGTGAGGATAGTTCACTATCCTCTCCTTCTGTGTCAACACCAGCTATGCCCGCGCCAGCGATGCCCAGTACATCTAGCGCACCGATTCCTATTACTTTGCAACAGTTAGCGGCAGTAATGGATAATTCTCTAGCAGCATTTTTATCCAAACTGCCAGCTTTTCCAAGGAAGCGTGATAGCTCAGTTTTAAATACAGAAGATGAGCAAGCAGACGCAGCGGATAATTTATCTGTAGTGCCCTCACATCAATCTGATTTGGCGGTGAGGGAGGGCCTGTCTGAGGGAGAAATTTCTGACACAGGAAAAGTTTCTCAGCAGGCAGAGCCAGATACCATAGCTTTTAAATTTAAGTTAGAACACCTCCGTGCCCTGCTTAAGGAGGTCCTAGCTACACTTGATGATTGTGACCCTTTGGTGGTCCCAGAAAAATTGTGTAAGATGGACAAATTCTTAGAGGTCCCAGTACACACTGATGCATTTCCGATTCCTAAGAGGGTGGCGGATATAGTGACTAGGGAGTGGGAGAAACCAGGTGTACCTTTTGTTCCCCCCCTATATTTAAGAAAATGTTCCCCATTGTTGACCCCAGAAAGGACGCGTGGCAGACGGTCCCTAAGGTAGAGGGGGCAGTTTCAACACTAGCTAAACGCACGACTATACCGATAGAAGATAGTTGCGCTTTCAAAGATCCTATGGATAAAAAATTAGAAGGTTTGCTTAAGAAAATTTTTGTTTATCAAGGTTTTCTTCTTCAACCAATTTCTTGCATTATTCCTGTAACCACTGCAGCGTCTTTTTGGTTTGAGGAATTAGAAAACTCGCTCCAGAAGGAGACTTCTTATGATGAAGTCATGGACAGAGTTCACGCCTTGAAGTTGGCTAATGCTTTCGTTACAGATGCCGCTTTTCAGTTAGCGAAATTAGCGGCGAAAAATTCAAGTTCAAGGCAATTCACATCCCAGGAGTGGACAACTGGGAAGCGGATTATCGGAGTCGTCAGACTTTCCATCCGGGGGAGTGGGAACTTCACCCGGAGGTTTTTGCCCAGTTAACTCAACTATGGGGCCTTCCAGATCTGGATCTGATGGCGTCACGTCAGAACTCCAAAGTTCCACGTTACTGGTCCAGGTCCAGGGATCCCAAGGCGACATTGGTAGATGCCTTAGTGGCGCCTTGGTCGTTCAATCTAGCTTATGTCTTTCCACCGTTTCCTCTTCTCCCCCAGCTGGTAGCCAGGATCAAACAGGAGAAGGCTTCGGTAATTCTGATAGCTCCTGTGTGGCCACGCAGGACTTGGTATGCAGACCTGGTGAATATGTCATTGGTTCCACCATGGAAGCTACCTTTGAGGCAGGACCTTCTAATACAAGGTCCATTCACACATCCAAACCTAGTTTCTCTGCAACTGACTGCTTGGAGATTGAACGCTTGATTCTCGCTAAGCGTGGGTTTTCGGAATCAGTTATAGATACTCTCATCCAGGCTAGGAAGCCTGTCACCAGGAAAATTTACCATAAGATATTGCAGAAATATCTTTGCTGGTGCGAATCCAAGGGTTACTCATGGAGTAAGATTAGGATTCTGAGGTTACTATCTTTTCTCCAAGAAGGATTGGAGAAAGGTCTGTCAGCTAGTTCCTTAAAAGGACAGATATCTGCTCTGTCGGTTTTGTTACACAAGCGTCTGACAGCTGTGCCAGATGTTCAGGCATTTGTACAGGCTTTAGTCAGAATCAAGCCTGTCTACAGACCTGTGGCTCCTCCATGGAGTCTAAATTTAGTTCTTTCAGTTCTTCAAGGGGTTCCGTTTGAACCTCTACATTCCATAGATATTAAGTTACTGTCTTGGAAAGTTTTGTTTTTGGTAGCTATTTCTTCTGCTAGAAGAGTTTCTGAATTGTCTGCTTTGCAGTGTAATTCACCCTATCTGGTGTTTCATACAGATAAGGTCGTTTTACGTACCAAACCTGGTTTTCTTCCAAAAGTGGTTTTCAATAAGAATATTAACCAGGAAATAGTTGTTCCTTCTCTGTGTCCTAATCCAGTTTCCAACAAGGAACGTCTGTTACACAATCTTGATGTGGTTCGTGCTTTGAAGTTTTATTTAAAAGCAACTAAAAACTTCAGACAAACATTGTCCTTGTTTGTCGTCTATTCTGGCAAGAGGAGAGGTCAAAAAGCGACTGCGACCTCTCTGTCTTTCTGGCTGAAAAGTATAATCCGATTGATTTATGAGACTGCTGGAAGGCAGCCTCCTGAACGAATTTCAGCTCACTCTACTAGAGCTGTGGCTTCCACATGGGCTTTCAAGAATGAGGCTTCTGTTGAACAGATCTGTAAGGCAGCGACTTGGTCTTCACTGCATACATTTACCACATTTTACAAATTCGATACTTTTGCTTCTTCGGAGGCTATTTTTGGGAGAAAGGTTTTGCAAGCAGTGGTGCCTTCCGTTTAGGTTACCTGACTTGTTCCCTCCCTTCATCCGTGTCCTAAAGCTTTGGTATTGGTTCCCACAAGTAAGGATGAAGCCGTGGACCGGATACACCAATATAGGAGAAAACAGAATTTATGTTTACCTGATAAATTTCTTTCTCCTACGGTGTATCCGGTCCACGGCCCACCCTGGCATTTTGGTCAGGTTTAAATTTATTTTTGTAATCTACAGTCACCACTGCACCATATGGTTCTCCTTTTTCTCCTAACCGAATGACTGGGGGGGCAGAGCCTGAGGGGAGCTATATGGACAGCTTTGCTGTGTGCTCTCTTTGCCACTTCCTGTAGGGATTGAGAATATCCCACAAGTAAGGATGAAGCCGTGGACCGGATACACCGTAGGAGAAAGAAATTTTTCAGGTAAACATAAATTCTGTTTTTTAAAGGACTCTCAAAAATAATGTAATTGCTCACATTTTTTTTTCCGGTTATGTTGAACACAAAGGCTTAGCTTAGAACTTGCCACATTTGAATACTGAGAGCTGACGTATCTATAACTTCTTTAAAAACCTCTTCAAACAAAGTACCCTGATTGGTTAATATGTATGAGTGGAACAAATGAATACTGTGTCTGGAACACTTTTGGCTTAATCAGGTCATGGGGGTTATGCTATCACTTTCAGAATATTGAGAGATTTGTCAAAATAGTGTTTTCTTTTCAGTACATGTGAGGATTCTACTAGGTGGCCTCTTAACCCCTTAAGGAAGCATTTCAGAGTAAAACTTCCCCAAAAGACCAGAGCAATTTTAGCATTTTTGCCATCACTACATTTAAACAGAATTATTATTATTTTTATTATTATTAGAAAACCCAAAGTATATTTTATGCCACCATTTCACCGCCAAATGAGATCAAATAAAAAAAAAAAAAAAATTGCAATCATGGCACAAATGGTTGTAAAGCTTCTCTGGGATCCCTTTTGTTTAGAAATAGCAAACATACAGGTATGTGGCTTTGCTATTGCTTTTTGGTAATTAGAAGGCCGCTATTTGCAGCTGCGCACCACACTTTTATAATTCCCATCATTGAAGGGATTAATTAGGTAGCTTGTAAGGTTAATTGTAGCTTTAGTGTAGAGGTTACCCTCCGACCTGACACTTCCCACACCCTGATCCCTAACTGATCCCTCTCAAACAGCTCTCTTCCCTCCCCCACCCTACAATGGTCACCCCCATTTTAAATACTGGCAGACAGTCTGCCAGTATGAAAATTTAAGGCTTTTTTTATTTTGTTTATAAAATATATATTTATTTATTTTTTATATTTCTTTCATGTAATTAGCAAGAGTCCATGAGCTAGTGACGTATGGGATATACATTCCTACCAGGAGGGGCAAAGTTTCCCAAACCTCAAAATGCCTATAAATACACCCCTCACCACACCCACAATTCAGTTTTACAAACTTTGCCTCCGATGGAGGTGGTGAAGTAAGTTTGTGCTAGATTCTACGTTGATATGCGCTCCGCAGCAAGTTGGAGCCCGGTTTTCCTCTCAGCGTGCAGTGAATGTCAGAGGGATGTGAGGAGAGTATTGCCTATTTGAATGCAGTGATCTCCTTCTACGGGGTCTATTTCATAGGTTCTCTGTTATCGGTCGTAGAGATTCATCTCTTACCTCCCTTTTCAGATCGACGATATACTTTTATATATACCATTACCTCTGCTGATTCTCGTTTCAGTACTGGTTTGGCTTTCTACAAACATGTAGATGAGTGTCCTGGGGTAAGTAAATCTTATTTTCTGTGACACTCTAAGCTATGGTTGGGCACTTTGTTTATAAAGTTCTAAATATATGTATTCAAACATTTATTTGCCTTGACTCAGAATGTTCAACATTCCTTATTTTTCAGACAGTCAGTTTCATATTTGGGATAATGCACTTGAATTAATCTTTTTTTTTTCTTACCTTCAAAAATTTGACTCTTTTTTCCCTGTGGGCTGTTAGGCTCGCGGGGGCTGAAAATGCTTCATTTTATTGCGTCATTCTTGGCGCGGACTTTTTTGGCGCAAAAAAATCTTTTCCGTTTCCGGCGTCATACGTGTCGCCGGAAGTTGCGTCATTTTTTGACGTTATTTTGCGCCAAAAATGTCGGCGTTCCGGATGTGGCGTCATTTTTGGCGCCAAATAATGTGGGCGTCTGATTTGGCGCTAAAAAATATGGGCGTCGTTTTTGTCTCCACATTATTTCAGTCTCATTTTTTCATTGCTTCTGGTTGCTAGAAGCTTGTTCTTTGGCATTTTTTCCCATTCCTGAAACTGTCATTTAAGGAATTTGATCAATTTTGCTTTATATGTTGTTTTTTCTCTTACATATTGCAAGATGTCTCACGTTGCATCTGAGTCAGAAGATACTACAGGAAAATCGCTGTCTAGTGCTGGATCTACCAAAGCTAAGTGTATCTGCTGTAAACTTTTGGTAGCTATTCCTCCGGCTGTTGTTTGTATTAATTGTCATGACAAACTTGTTAATGCAGATAATATTTCCTTTAGTAAAGTACCATTGCCTGTTGCAGTTCCTTCAACATCTAAGGTGCAGAATGTTCCTGATAACATAAGAGATTTTGTTTCTGAATCCATAAAGAAGGCTATGTCTGTTATTTCTCCTTCTAGTAAACGTAAAAAATCTTTTAAAACTTCTCTCCCTACAGATGAATTTTTAAATGAACATCATCATTCTGATTCTGATGACTCTTCTGGTTCAGAGGATTCTGTCTCAGAGATTGATGCTGATAAATCTTCATATTTATTTAAAATGGAATTTATTCGTTCTTTACTTAAAGAAGTACTAATTGCTTTAGAAATAGAGGATTCTGGTCCTCTTGATACTAATTCTAAACGTTTAGATAAGGTATTTAAATCTCCTGTGGTTATTCCAGAAGTTTTTCCTGTTCCTAATGCTATTTCTGCAGTAATTTCCAAAGAATGGGATAAATTGGGTAATTCATTTACTCCTTCTAAACGTTTTAAGCAATTATATCCTGTGCCGTCTGACAGATTAGAATTTTGGGACAAAATCCCTAAAGTTGATGGGGCTATTTCTACCCTTGCTAAACGTACTACTATTCCTACGTCGGATGGTACTTCGTTTAAGGATCCTTTAGATAGGAAAATTGAATCCTTTCTAAGAAAAGCTTATCTGTGTTCAGGTAATCTTCTTAGACCTGCTATATCATTGGCTGATGTTGCTGCAGCTTCAACTTTTTGGTTGGAAACTTTAGCGCAACAAGTAACAGATCATGATTCTCATGATATTATTATTCTTCTTCAGCATGCTAATAATTTTATCTGTGATGCCATTTTTGATATTATCAGAGTTGATGTCAGGTTTATGTCTCTAGCTATTTTAGCTAGAAGAGCTTTATGGCTTAAGACTTGGAATGCTGATATGGCTTCTAAATCAACTCTACTTTCCATTTCTTTCCAGGGTAACAAATTATTTGGTTCTCAATTGGATTCTATTATCTCAACTGTTACTGGTGGGAAAGGAACTTTTTTACCACAGGATAAAAAATCTAAGGGTAAAAACAGGGCTAATAATCGTTTTCGTTCCTTTCGTTTCAACAAAGAACAAAAGCCTAATCCTTCATCCTCAGGAGCAGTTTCAGTTTGGAAACCATCTCCGGTCTGGAATAAATCCAAGCCTGCTAGAAAGGCAAAGCCTGCTTCTAAGTCCACATGAAGGTGCGGCCCTCATTCCAGCTCAGCTGGTAGGGGGCAGGTTACGTTTTTTCAAAGAAATTTGGATCAATTCTGTTCACAATCTTTGGATTCAGAACATTGTTTCAGAAGGGTACAGAATTGGTTTCAAGATGAGACCTCCTGCAAAGAGATTTTTTCTTTCCCGTGTCCCAGTAAATCCAGTGAAAGCTCAAGCATTTCTGAATTGTGTTTCAGATCTAGAGTTGGCTGGAGTAATTATGCCAGTTCCAGTTCCGGAACAGGGGATGGGGTTTTATTCAAATCTCTTCATTGTACCAAAGAAGGAGAATTCCTTCAGACCAGTTCTGGATCTAAAAATATTGAATCGTTATGTAAGGATACCAACGTTCAAGATGGTAACTGTAAGGACTATCTTGCCTTTTGTTCAGCAAGGGCATTATATGTCCACAATAGATTTACAGGATGCATATCTGCATATTCCGATTCATCCAGATCATTATCAGTTCCTGAGATTCTCTTTTCTGGACAAGCATTACCAATTTGTGGCTCTGCCGTTTGGCCTAGCTACAGCTCCAAGAATTTTTACAAAGGTTCTCGGTGCCCTTCTGTCTGTAATCAGAGAACAGGGTATTGTGGTATTTCCTTATTTGGACGATATCTTGGTACTTGCTCAGTCTTTACATTTAGCAGAATCTCATACGAATCTACTTGTGTTGTTTCTTCAAGATCATGGTTGGAGGATCAATTTACCAAAAAGTTCATTGATTCCTCAGACAAGGGTAACTTTTCTGGGTTTCCAGATAGATTCAGTGTCCATGACTCTGTCTTTAACAGACAAGAGACGTCTAAAATTGATTTCAGCTTGTCGAAACCTTCAGTCACAATCATTCCCTTCGGTAGCCTTATGCATGGAAATTCTAGGTCTTATGACTGCTGCATCGGACGCGATCCCCTTTGCTCGTTTTCACATGCGACCTCTTCAGCTCTGTATGCTGAATCAATGGTGCAAGGATTACACAAAGATATCTCAATTAATATCTTTAAAACCGATTGTTCGACACTCTCTAACGTGGTGGACAGATCACCATCGTTTAATTCAGGGGGCTTCTTTTGTGCTTCCGACCTGGACTGTAATTTCAACAGATGCAAGTCTCACAGGTTGGGGAGCTGTGTGGGGATCTCTGACGGCACAAGGAGTTTGGGAATCTCAGGAGGTGAGATTACCGATCAATATTTTGGAACTCCGTGCAATTTTCAGAGCTCTTCAGTTTTGGCCTCTTCTGAAGAGAGAATCGTTCATTTGTTTTCAGACAGACAATGTCACAACTGTGGCATACATCAATCATCAAGGAGGGATTCACAGTCCTCTGGCTATGAAAGAAGTATCTCGAATGCTGGTTTGGGCGGAATCCAGCTCCTGTCTAATCTCTGCGGTTCATATCCCAAGTATAGACAATTGGGAAGCGGATTATCTCAGTCGCCAAACGTTGCATCCGGGCGAATGGTCTCTTCACCCAGAGGTATTTCTTCAGATTGTTCAAATGTGGGAACTTCCAGAAATAGATCTGATGGCGTCTCATCTAAACAAGAAACTTCCCAGGTATCTGTCCAGATCCCGGGATCCTCAGGCGGAGGCAGTAGATGCATTATCACTTCCTTGGAAGTATCATCCTGCTTATATCTTTCCGCCTCTAGTTCTTCTTCCAAGAGTAATCTCCAAGATTCTGAAGGAATGCTCGTTTGTTCTGCTGGTAGCTCCGGCATGGCCTCACAGGTTTTGGTATGCGGATCTTGTCCGGATGGCCTCTTGCCAACCGTGGACTCTTCCGTTAAGACCAGACCTTCTGTCACAAGGTCCTTTTTTCCATCAGGATCTGAAATCCTTAAATTTAAAGGTATGGAGATTGAACGCTTGATTCTTGGTCAAAGAGGTTTCTCTGACTCTGTGATTAATACTATGTTACAGGCTCGTAAATCTGTATCTAGAGAGATATATTATAGAGTCTGGAAGACTTATATTTCTTGGTGTCTTTCTCATCATTTTTCTTGGCATTCTTTTAGAATACCGAGAATTTTACAGTTTCTTCAGGATGGTTTAGATAAGGGTTTGTCCGCAAGTTCCTTGAAAGGTCAAATCTCTGCTCTTTCTGTTCTTTTTCACAGAAAGATTGCTATTCTTCCTGATATTCATTGTTTTGTACAAGCTTTGGTTCGTATAAAACCTGTCATTAAGTCAATTTCTCCTCCTTGGAGTTTGAATTTGGTTCTGGGAGCTCTTCAAGCTCCTCCGTTTGAACCTATGCATTCATTGGACATTAAATTACTTTCTTGGAAAGTTTTGTTCCTTTTGGCCATCTCTTCTGCCAGAAGAGTTTCTGAATTATCTGCTCTTTCTTGTGTCTCCTTTTCTGATTTTTCATCAGGATAAGGCGGTGTTGCGAACTTCTTTTGAATTTTTACCTAAAGTTGTGAATTCCAACAACATTAGTAGAGAAATTGTAGTTCCTTCATTATGTCCTAATCCTAAGAATTCTAAGGAGAAATCGTTGCATTCTTTGGATGTTGTTAGAGCTTTGAAATATTATGTTGAAGCTACTAAGTCTTTCCGAAAGACTTCTAGTCTATTTGTTATTTTTTCCGGTGCTAGAAAAGGCCAGAAAGCTTCTGCCATTTCTTTGGCATCTTGGTTGAAATCTTTAATTCATCTTGCCTATGTTGAGTCGGGTAAAACTCCGCCTCAGAGGATTACAGCTCATTCTACTAGGTCAGTTTCTACTTCCTGGGCGTTTAGGAATGAAGCTTCGGTTGATCAGATTTGCAAAGCAGCAACTTGGTCCTCTTTGCATACTTTTACTAAATTCTACCATTTTGATGTATTTTCTTCTTCTGAAGCAGTTTTTGGTAGAAAAGTACTTCAGGCAGCGGTTTCAGTTTGAATCTTCTGCTTATGTTTTTCATTAAACTTTATTTTGGGTGTGGATTATTTTCAGCAGGAATTGGCTGTCTTTATTTTTATCCCTCCCTCTCTAGTGACTCTTGTGTGGAAAGATCCACATCTTGGGTAATCATTATCCCATACGTCACTAGCTCATGGACTCTTGCTAATTACATGAAAGAAAACATAATTTATGTAAGAACTTACCTGATAAATTCATTTCTTTCATATTAGCAAGAGTCCATGAGGCCCGCCCTTTTTTTGTGGTGGTTATGATTTTGTATAAAGCACAATTATTCCAATTCCTTATTTTATATGCTTTCGCACTTTTTTATCACCCCACTTCTTGGCTATTCGTTAAACTGAATTGTGGGTGTGGTGAGGGGTGTATTTATAGGCATTTTGAGGTTTGGGAAACTTTGCCCCTCCTGGTAGGAATGTATATCCCATACGTCACTAGCTCATGGACTCTTGCTAATATGAAAGAAATGAATTTATCAGGTAAGTTCTTACATAAATTATGTTTTTTTGCAGTGTAGGATCCCCCCAACCTCCCTGATCCCCCCTCAAACAGTTCTCTAAACCTCCCCCTCTTACCATTAGCTGCCGTCTTAGGTACTGGTAGCTGTTTGCTAGTACCCAGTTATCTATTCATTTTAAAAAAAAAAAAATAACTTTTTTTCTGTAGTGTAGCTGACCCCCCTCAATACCCTCCCAGATTAATTGCCCACCCTCTTATCCCCCATTCACTATAGGAGCCCCCCTCTCCCTCCTACCCCTCCCTCCTTCCCCCTCCCTGCCACTCTAAGCATTTTTTTTTGTAGCGTAGCAGTCCTACCCGCTCCTGCCCCCCTCCAGCGATGGGCACCCAACCGCCTCCCTCTTAACCCCCCACACCACCAACAATCGGCACCACCGCTACCTGATTCTGCTCCACTTGACGGGCATGCAGAAATAGCGCTATCTTGCTTGTGAGATTGCGGCAGAGAGAGGCCCAGGACAGCAGCGTCGTACAGGGTAAGGGCTTAACGACCAGCGTCGTATAGGGTACAGCGCTGGTTGTTAAGGAGTTAACCCCTTGTCGAACGAGGACGTATCAGGCATGTCCTACAAAGGGTGTCCGTAAAGGACCAAGGACGTGCCTGACACGTCCTCAGGTAATCTGAGCGCTGGATGCGATTGAGATCGCTTCCAGCCGCTCAAACAGTATTGCAGCGATGCCTCGATGTTGAGGCATCCTGCAATACTGTTCCTGACTGCCTGGCTCCGTTTTGATCACTCCCACGGAGTGATCACTTCCGGTTTCACTCCACCTGGAGCCCAGCAGTCCGGCAGAGCATCGGAAGCCATCAGGCAGGCTTCTGATACTCTGAAAGTGTGCTAAGTGCCTCGGTGGTTCGAGGAACTTCGTAAAATATCATCCAAGTAAAAAAAATATAAATTTTTTTAAAAAATATTTTATCAAGAAATATATCTTTTTTAATAAAATAGCCCTTGTAGCCCCCCTCCCCCATGTGGCTTCAAAGATGGCGATGCCCAGTGAATCATGGGGCTTCTGGGGGTGTCCCTAGCCTGTCTCATCAAAGGGGCAGGATATGGTCATCCAATCTGAGCTTGCCCCTATAATAACCTTTTTAATATTAAAATATTCCATTTGTTTGATCATGTCAATATTAGTAAATATTGACTCTGACCAGTGTGGATCTCCTTCTCCTCACTTGTGTTTTTGTGGGAGAGAGAGATATGTGTTTAGGAGAGAGAGATTTAGATAATATATTTGTTAAAAATTGCGAGACCCAAAGGTTCTTTTCAGAGCCATTAACCCCAGTGATCACTATAAATCACGGGCAGTAGCACATCAGCACTTTTTGCTCTGTGCATTTTATTAGGTGTTCATTTTGTTTTAGTAATTTTTTGTGAGACCCAAAGGCTCTTTTCAGAGCCATTTAGCTAGGTTTAATTAATATTAGTAAAAAAAATTGTGAGACCCAAATGCCCTTTTCAGAGCCATTAACCCCTAGCTTGCCAGTGAGCACTATAAATCACTGGCTATATTACACAACAGCACTTTTTTGCTCTGTGCATTTTTTAGGGGTTAATGTTTTTTTTGTAATTTTTTTGTGAGACCCAAAGGCTCTTTTCAGAGCTATTTAGTTAATTTAAATTTAAATTTTGTGTTAATTTTTTTTTTTAGTAATTTTTTTTTTCTGTGACAGATAAAAATAAATCATGTCACAGAGAACATATAGTGCTGAGTCAGTCAGACGCCTCTATGTCTGACTCAGACCCCAATTTTGACCCGGCCATATGCTCAGATACATCATTAGATACAGTCTCAACTGATAGTGATTTATTTGTGGCTGCTAGCCCCCCTTCCAGAAGGAGACATGTTGCTCCAGCTGCCATTGCTGCTGAAGAGTAGGTAACACCTCATCACCAGAGGCCAGATATCCCACTCTTCACTGCAAATTCTGGCATCAATGTGGATGTGGCAGGGTTTAGCCCCAGCAGTTTATGAATGACTAACTAATTTATATGCCCATCAGTTCCGTGCTGCAAAGCATGACACTTTTTTGGTAAAGCAGCAATGGGCCCCCATCGATGTGCCAGATTTAAAAAAAAATCTGGGCATTGACTATGCTGATGGGCATCATAAAGAAACGCTCCATCCGCTCCCACTGGAGCAGTAGCCCTATTTGCTCTACCCCCATTTTCTCCCAGTGTATGTCGAGGAAGAAGTAGGAATTGATTCTACATTTCATGCACTTCAGCGACAATAGCCTGTGCCCCCTAGGGAGCATCCCCAGTTTGACAGGCTGTATAAAATCCGCACCCTGATTACCCACTTTACTGTCAGGGAAGGCTGAGATTCAAGCATTATATTCCTTCCAAGCGCTCCAGGTATGGAGTAAAGGTATATTAGCTCTGTGAGAGCGAGACTGGGTATACTCAGGCCTTCCGGGTGTACGAGGGAAAGGATATCCACCTTGACCCTTCAGGCTGCCCAGAACATATGGGAACCACTGGCAAGATTCATTGAGACCTGATATTACCCCTGATGAACAAAGGGTACCACTTGTATTTAGATAATTTCTATACAAGTGTCCTTTTGTTCAAGCTACTGTATTGTTTTGATACAGTAGCTTGCGGTACAATACTGGCTACAAAGGGGGAGACCTCAGCTCTGCACCAAGAGGAGCTGTTAGCAGTAAAGTACAGAGACAAGAAGGATGTATACCTTCTTACCACCATCCACACAGAGAGGACTGTGGAGGTCTCTGTACGTGGCAGAACTGAGAGCACAATGAAGCCAGTGTGCATCAAGGCTTATAACTGGCATATGGGTGGGGTTGATCTATCAGATCAGCTGCTGCAGCCCTACCTAATTATGCAGAAGACAACGGCCTGGTAAAAAAAAGGTTGCAATTTACTTAATGCAGATTGCAACCCACAACGCTTTTTTGTTGTTCAAAAAAGCAAACCCTGAAATGAAACTGACGTTTTTACAGTTTTAGCTCCAGATCATTTCTGGCATTTTGTACCAAGATGCACCTGCTCCCCGGGTGGTGATGGGAGAGAGCAGAGTTGGGGCTACACATTTTATTTTTAAAATCCCCCCTACTGCATTGAAGCAGAATCCTCAGAAAAAAATGTCTGTACCAAGAGGGAGCAGAGAAAGGACACCACCTTTTACTGTCCTGATTGCCTTTGACAGCCTGGACTCTGCATTGGGGACTGCTTCAAGCGATATCACACACTGGTAAATAAAAAATAAAAACCTGGAGTGCAATAACTTACAGCAGGCTCTCCTAAAGCCGCATACACGTTCTCCAATTTTTTTTGACTAAAACGGTTGCATCAAAGGCACCAAAGCACTCCATATACTATACCTTGGGTGTCAACGTTTCAAATATATACACTTTCATGGCAATAAATAAAACTAGGATATGCGATAGGCCCTAAACTAAAGATAGGCCTATCAGAAGAAATACTCTCACTTTCAACTCAAATTACAAGTCATACGATTGTAACTGAACCTTCCCCCAATCCTGTCAAACCTATGCATGGGTGGCATGGGTATACTCAGGAGGTCTTGCAGAAAACAACCTGGAGTGTTTTCTTGCAATAACTTACAACAAGCTCTCCTAAATCAATGGGTGTGTAAAAAAAAAAAAAAATAATAAAAAAAAAATTTACCACCCCATACTTTCTCCAATTTCTTTGGATAAAACAGTTACATCAAAGGCATCAAAACACTCCATATACGAGGGGGGCGGAGCCAACTACCGCACTGATCAGACGCCATTCCAGAGAGCTCCTACATAAAAAGTTTAACTTTTAGCTTCTAAAGCCTATATAGGGGACCCCTTTCACCTTTACTGGTGCCCAGCTATTTTGGTGACAGCCTCCTAACTAATTTACTGACAGCCGCTGTTTTATTGTGACTTTAATAGGAGGCACCGGGCAACTTACACCTGACCACCTAGCACAGCCGCCTCAACCCACGCAAACGGCATTGTCTGCAGAACCAGGCTGACATAGGTGCACTACTCTGCTCCGGAGGGTCGGGGATCCGCTCCGGAGCTCAACAGGACTCATTTCAACTCCAGATCATAGAGCAGACAAGGAGCTCACACGCCGGAACTGTCCGGGGGAAATCTGTAAGTAGCGGTTGGCAACCGCTTGTAGACAGCGCTACACAAGTTCAGCACAACCAGCATTACCACCTATACACATAGCTGGGGCTAGAGACTCACCCGAGGCGGCTAAAAACTCCAGGGCTCACTATCAGAAGGGACACAGTGGTTTTGGCGAGGCGCCATCTTTCATATCCTCCCCGCTAACAAGGTGCGACACAATATACTGGCCTAACATTGATTCACACTGTGGATGAAGCACTAACAGGGGCTTATTAATAAGGGACTTTATACCTCAAAAGAGACACACAAGTATACC
The DNA here is from genome assembly GCF_027579735.1 of Bombina bombina. Taxonomy (NCBI): domain Eukaryota; kingdom Metazoa; phylum Chordata; class Amphibia; order Anura; family Bombinatoridae; genus Bombina; species Bombina bombina. The sequence continues at coordinate 109,010,437 of NC_069499.1, read as the reverse complement.
CTGAATTTTATTTTAAATTATAATACAGCTCCACTACAGCCTGTGATTCTGCTTCCCACGTGGAGACTCACCCTCATAACAGTTTGCTCTCTCACACTGCCGGGGGCTCTGTCACTGTAGCTGCAATTATCAGACTATCAGGGAGGCTTTGCAACTCAACAGATTTACCAAGATTAGCCCTTACATAAATGTTTTAATACAGCACGCAGTGCTGATAACAGGCTTCGGCTACTCCAGACACTCAGCAGGTTTGCAAAGGCGTGCGCCATCACAGCAAAGCCAAGGGCCTACAGACAACCTTCAAAATTAAAGTGCGCCACAGCCTCTTAGGCGCGAACCGCCGCCATCTTGCGGCCTGCCTACCCGGACCTAGCAGCGGATCAGACATTGCAGAGGAGACCGGGTAAGAATACTATACACACATAAGGACACTTATATGTTAAGACCCTGCTGTCTACACAACCGGGATAACTGAGCCTGACATCTAGCTACTAACCTCGGTAGGCCCTGTCAAAGCTTATAAGACTGTTACCTACACCTGAGGCCTACCGTTAGCCACCAGCACATTTATTATTGTCAGACCACCAGCAATTTACCTCAGTCTCATAGCTGCCCTAAAGGTCGCATTTGAAACCTTTTTATCTCAGCAATAGAAAGGGCCCACTTCTGACATATCTATACACAAGCCTTTTGTGAATACCTCTATACGCTCTATTCACAGCATTATTAGACTGAGGTTGATTCTGAAACACGCTTTCAATTTAAGTCAACTACAGATTGCAGGGCCAGAGTGGACCACAATAGACTCTCTCTACACTCTCCTGGCGCACACAACACAAGCGCAGTGACAAAGGGACTTAACAGGCATCTGCACCCTAATTAATACTGCACTATCTATGCTCTGTAGGATATTAAAGAATCAGTCTCCATATGATGTAAAGCAAGACATTCTATTAATATACAATTTACTGCTACACCTCTCCCTGTTTGATGTTAATATGCTGAATATGGCTGCCTAACTTAAGATTGACGTCAGGGGGACTATGTCACAATTTTCTACAATCTACTCTTTATAGTTGCTACTCTACATTTTGGTGCAATATCTGACTAGATTCCAGCTATCTATTCTCCTGCGGCTGAGGACAGGAAACTGAGCATGTCCCAAAACTCTAGAAGAAAACCAAGGCTATCTCAACCACCCAAGAAGACAGTAGCTGACCACTTTAAAGGCCATTTGTCTCAAACATACCGAGACTCTGCTTCTGTCATGGATGACAGCGAATCTGACAACAGTATTAATTCTCAAGCTCCCACACCAGACGCAATGTCTACATCTATTGTTGATGCTCTCACCAAGCGCATGAACCTTCTTCAAGACACGTTAACTAAAGAAATAAAGGGTTCTACAGCTGAGCTGCGCAGAGAAATTGCGTCACTGGGAGAAAGGACGGACACCCTAGAACGCAAGCAAGAAGATCTTGCGGTAGATCAGGCCCATCTCCTGGCATATTCCCAGAGCTTGGCAACCCAGTTATCAGACTTGGAGATAAAATTGGCTGATATGGAGGACAGGTCCAGACGGAATAATTTGAGATTCCGAGGAATATCTGAAGATATTGGCTCACAAGATCTGGAACCCTATGTTTTAGAGTTTTGCAAGGCTATACTGCCTGAAACTGACCCGACAAGTTTTCTACTAGACAGGGTCCACAGGGTGGCAAGACCACGGTCGGTTTCTCAAGATAAGCCGAGAGATGTCCTCGCTAGGATACATTTTTTCACTCATAAGGAGAAGATACTAAAAGAATTGGCCAATAAACCACAACTACCAGCTAAATTTCAGCAGCTCTCGGTATTTCCAGACATCTCAAGCTTCACTCTACAAAGAAGAAGGACCTTTAGGAACATTACCCAAATCCTAAGAGCAGAAAATATTAGGTATAGATGGGGATACCCGACGAAAATGGTAGTTTCAAATAAAGGCGAAACCCATACCATTCTTACCATCCAGGAGGGATTTGACTTGTTAAAAGAGTGGGGTCTGGTAACGTCTGAACCCAGAACAAGAAGGGACTCAATGCCTAATACTTCTGGCCTAGATACATCCCCTCAGGCCTTTCAACCTAAATTACGTGCTGGAGCCCTAGATTTCACACCTGGGCCACAAAAACCATCTATAGGAGGACAAATTTCCTCGGCTGCTGCTCTCCTGAGAGACAAAAAATGATATGATAGCACTTTTTTCAAATGATTTATATGTCATTATAAGTCCTGTTGTATGTACCTATGTTTCTGTTTAGATGCCTGTTTCAGGTTGTAGAGGAGGAGATTCGTGATTTCCTGTTGGAAACGGAAAATCTGCCCTGAGGCGTATTGCCTTTGTCCACTAAACATTTCTTTTTCGGACGATGAGGGTCGCGAATATCTCCCCTTCTCCAATCTGTTTATGCTGTAAGCGATTTAATAGACATATCATAAGTGCTGATTAAAGCCAAATCTAGATCCAGCTGAAGCGCATTTGCTGTTCCTATAGGGGATGGAAAATGCCATGTTTGCGTACACTTAAATGATACATATGTTATTGTTAATTTTGTTTGATGTATTTTTATCTCTGTTTAGATATCTACCTCATGTTGAAGAGGAGGAGATTCGAGATTCCCTGTAGATAACAGAAAATTCGTCCTGAGGCGTTTTGCCTCTATATATTAAACATCTCTTTTTTAGAGGATCAGGAACGGGACTATCTCCCCTTCTTCAAATAGGTTATGTTGCAAACTGTTTCACAGGTATAAGGGAAGTATCATTTACAGCTACGTTTAGATCCACCTAGAATTCTAAGCTGCAAACTGTTTGCCAGACATATAGTAGAAATTGTTTTCACGTTGTAGAGGAGGAGATGCGGGATTTCCTGTGGGAAGCAGCGGTCCTGCCCTGTGGCGGCTTACCCCTGCCCATTAAACATCTTTTTCTTTTTTAGATGATGAGGGTCATGAATATCTCCCCTTCTACAATGTGTTTATGCCGAAAGTGGTTTACTAGACGTATCATAAGAGTTGACTAAAGCCAAATCTAGATCCAACTAAAACTTAGTTGCTATTCCTCTGAGGGACGGAAGATGCTCTGTTTTCACTCCCTCAAATGATACATGTGTTATCGCAAATCTGGCTGGATATAACTGTGCTTCTATTTAATCACTTAAAACTACATCTAGATTCACCTAGAATTCTATGCTGCACATTGTTCACTAGGCATATAATAAGAATTGTTTTAAATTAGAACTAGATCTAACTGAAATTGCATATATGGAAATGACATACAACAGACTAATTGCACTAAATGTAGACCCCTGTTACTATGTTAGTTAATTTAAGTTATGATTGTTATCCTGTAGTTCACACTCCCCCATGACTAGTCAATCTATTTATACAGGTTGATATACTTGTACCGCCCCCCCCCCTCATATACGCAAATTATATTTGTGATATCCCCTCCTAAGGGGACAGGAGAAGTTAGTCTAATCCTTAGATAAGCTTCTCCATTTGATGATCCGACGGGTCATCATACTTGTGAATACACTTATACCCCGAGCAAATACGCCTGAGTAGACTTGGTTTGATGCTGACGATATAGATTGTACTTTCTATACTATATAAGGAATCCCTGACTAACTGTACTTCCTATTTCAGGTAACAATTATTTTTTCTCTCGAACTTGGTCTCTTGAGACCTTTCTGAACAGTGACCAGAACTTCTTAATCTAAGATTACCGGGAGTCATCTCTGGGTGTGCACCTTCGGGCGGTGTAAGTTTTGTGCTTTAACTCTATTTCTCTTTCCACTATCTTTTTCTCTCTCACCTTCCCAGTTTCCTAAGCCTGCAAAAATGTCGATCCCCAATAATATCTCTTTTGCAACATTAAATGCCAAGGGTCTCAATTCACAAGATAAACAAAGTATGCTTACAAACACTATGAAGGCTCTCAAAATACATATTATCTTCCTACAAGAGACACATTGGCTGGCGTCCTCCCAGGCCCCGTACAGAACGCCAGACTATCCCACTGTGATTCTAGCCTCCCACTCTGAAAAATCTAGAGGGGTAGCTATTGCCATACATAAAACCATGCAATATGAACATATCTATGAGGAGAAAGACTCTGAGGGTAGATATCTCTTACTCACCTGTAAGCTTAACGGTATTCTATTCACATTGGTAAATATATATGCCCCTAACCAATCACAACCCAAATTCTTGAAAAAGGTACTGTCTAAAATAGAAAAATACAAGGCTGGAACTCTGATTCTAGGGGGTGATTTCAATATGGTGTGGGACCCCTTAGTCGACAAGAAAGTTCAGAGGGGGAAAGAAATTGACACATATACTATAACTACTGCCAACAGATTCCGTCAGCACATAATCCAGCACAATCTATATGACATTTGGAGGGCATACCACCACAGTGACAGGGATTACACATACTTCTCTAGACCCCATCACTCTTACTCGAGACTAGACCACTTTTTCACGGATTCATGGACACTTGACAGAGTTTTAATGTCGCATATAAAGGTCTGTGCTTGGTCGGACCATGATATTCTCACGTTTACCCTCTCCACTGACCAAACAATTATGTCTAGGCCTAGTTGGAAACTACCTAAGCAGGCCCTGCAAGATAAATCTTTTAGGACTTCTCTCCAAAACTCTATTAGAGAATTCTTACAGCTAAACAAAACACCGGGTATGCCATCTCAAACAGTTTGGGCCGCCCTGAAAGCATATGTGAGAGGGATCTGTATTCGGAGACAGGCAAAACTTAGACATCAGATGAAAGCCCCTTTGGGCCTTCTTATGACAGAGTTACGACGGACTGAACAAGAAAATAAGACCTCCCCGTCGAGCCCTCTAGCTGATAAAATCAAAACTCTTAGAACGCAAATAGCAGATAGGGAGCTAGAGAGGGTAAAGGAAGCCCATACTCGATTCAAAAAGTTGCTATATTGTCAGGGTAATAAAGCCTCAACGCTCTTAGCACACAAACTGAGAGGTAGAACCGCGGCAGCTAGAATACTATCACTCAAACAGGGGACCAAATCGGTCTCCTCGCCTAAAGAAATTGGACAAACCTTTGCGGCCTACTATTCTGATTTGTATCATCTCCACCCTTCAATGGCTGGTGAAGAATCCCCTATTCCAGAAGTGAAAGATTTCTTACAAGGTCTTAATCTACCCGCACTATCAGAGGAAGATAAAGAAACACTTAAGGCCCCATTCTCTCTAACCGAAATTAACTTAGCTATCAAGCATACCCAAAATAATAAAGCCCCGGGCCCTGATGGGTACCCGGCATCTTTCTATAAGCTCTTTAAATCTGATCTGAATAAGATCCTCCTCAAGGTTTTTTTGGAGGCTCGGGAGTCAGGTCTGTTTACTAATGAATACCTGCAGGCAATTATTCTACCTATCCCCAAGCCAAATAAAGACCCCACACAGTGTACTAGTTACAGACCAATCTCATTGATTAACGGTGATGTGAAACTTTATGCCAAACTTTGGGCCAACCGCCTTAATACCCTACTCCCGAAGGTAGTACACTCAGACCAGGTTGGATTCACCTTTGGTAGAGAAGGACCGGATAATTCTCGAAAAATGCTTAATATCCTCACAGAGGCGTCTCGTCTAAAAATTCCCATGCTGGCCCTGTCTTTAGACGCAGAAAAAGCGTTTGACAGGGTCAGATGGGATTACTTATGGTGCACATTAGCCCAATTTGGCATGCCAGACGAAGTAATAACAGCTATCCGAGCCTTATACTCCTGCCCATCTGCGGTTGTTAAGGGCTTGGGTTTTGCCTCTCCGGAAATTTATATCACTAACGGTACTAGGCAGGGGTGTCCCCTATCGCCCTTAATTTTCACATTGGCCATTGAACCTTTGGCCCAAGCCATTAGAAACTCACGTACAATACGGGGAGTGCAGTTCTCCGGCCGAACAGCAAAAATAGCATTGTTCGCGGATGACGTGACATTATTCCTCACAAACCCATTAGGCTCCCTACCTGCCCTTCTTGACCTTATTTCCAAATTTGGTGCCCATAGTTATTATAAGGTCAACGTCTCATTGGTCTTCCTGCCTTCGAACTAGATGTTCTGCGAACCTCATACTCCTTTCAATGGTCACACTCCACCATCAGACACTTAGGGATTCAACTTGGTGCAGATCGGAGAACGGTACTGTCTATAAACTACTCAGACATTATTAAAGAAGTTGCCGAACTCACCACCTCATGGAACTTTAAAGAGATCTCTTGGCTGGGCCGCATAGCATCTTTTAAGATGACGATCCTACCTAAAATCCTGTATTATTTTCGCTGCATACCTCTCAATGTTCCTAGTGCCCTTATAGATAAGCTCCAATCTCTTGGTCAAAAGTATATCTGGGATAAATCTAAGCCTCGTATAGCAGCAAAGATACTTCAGAAAAAGTATGAACAAGGAGGCGTAGCTATGCCTAGTATTCGCGGATACTATGAGGCCGCTAGGCTCTCTCATATCTTAGCCTGGGCAGATAAAGGTGAACCGCAAGGATGGAAGACCATAGAGGCCCATGATCTCCCTACAGGTCTGAGTTTAGCCGATTTACCATGGATTCCTACCTACCGGCTGGATACGCTGGGAGTAAAGAATGTCATTATCAGAGACAACTTGAAAATTTGGCACAACCTCAGGAACCTACCAGAGGTTGCCCCACACCCATCTCCTATCCAGTCTTTGCCTGCCTTACTTGCAGCCCTACCGGACACGCATGTACAGCGCTGGGGTGTTTGGGATCTGAAAATAATCTCCCAGCTATATCCCTCAGACACTTTGATGGGCCCGAGCAATATAGGATCTGTCATTCCAAACCCCCCTATATGGCTTAAATTCGAGTACTCTAGACTATACGCCTTCCTGGTCTCTTGGGGATTCCCTAAAGGCCCTAATAGACCTCTGACTGCTTGGGAGAAATTGTGGCAACTCCCTGTCAGGACCCCTAAACTTATCTCATTCCACTATAGCTTATTACATTCGTCCACAAACAGGGACAGACCTTGGCAACTTAGAGCATGGGAGGGAGACTTGTCCAGACCAATCACTGACAAAGATCTACACATGGCTATGACACTAACTAAGAAGACAGTGCACTGTGCGAACACTCTAGAATCATATATGAAACTGTTTCTGAAATGGTACTACACCCCCTCTAGACTCTCACAGATGTTTCCTGCAACTTCCCCTCTCTGTTGGAGAGACTGCGAATCAAGAGGGTCCGATATTCATATATGGTGGGAATGTCCTAAATTAAAACATCTGTGGACGCAGGTGTCCTCCCTCTGCTCTAACCTTGGGCTGAATGGATCACTTACCCCTGATATGGCTTTGCTGCATGTATTCCCGAGACACATTCCGGCTCCCCTGTCTAAATTGTTAATTTTTGTTCTCGCTGCCACTAAGTTGGCGATAGCGAGAGCTTGGAAACAGACACAACCCCCGGACATTGCAGTTATTATCTCCATAATACAGACATATGCCAAAATGGAACAGAGTTTCTACCTCAATATAGATAAAGAAGATCTCTACTGGCAGATCTGGGAACCTTGGTTCTATTACCAAGAAAATTATAGGCAGGCGGATAGACCTTGACTCTTGTAACAAACCCACCCGCCTACTCTCTTTCATCTGCAATCACTGATCTGTGCTTTCACATCTCCTTCCTCCATTCCCCTAACCCCCACCCCCTCTCCCTACACTGTGCAACCTATTTCCCCTACCCCTGCTCCTATTTTCTGCTGTCCCTACTTCTTGTGGGGCGATTTGCCCCGCCTGGAGGTGCGCGCTGGAATTGATCTGTCGGATCACTGAGAGAAGCAAGATAATGATTTTCACTAGACTGACTTGCTGTAATTACCATAATGCTGAGTTAATACCTATAATTATTATTTCCTGCCAATCATCATAATTAAGGTCGGTCAAACTGTAATGTCCCTTTTTCTATGTTTGTGTACACTGAAAAACCCTTGCGGGTATATGATATGACCTGTGTTTGCTTATGATGACATTCTCACCGTGATTCTAGAAAGACCTATGTATATGCAAGAAACTGTATAACATGTTGTTGTTATTCACAAGTTAATCTTAAAATAAAAATTCTTTTTGAAAAAAAAAAAACACTCCATATACAATCTATGGGGTGTCAACTTTTTAAATATATGCACGTTCATGGCAAGCAAATAAATTGGGGTATGTAAAAAGGCCCACAAAAAGAAGATAGGCAAAGAAGATAAGTTAAATGTGAAAAAAACACAAACACATGTCAGAAATTTGGCATTGCACCCCCCAAAGAAGCCAACAAACCTATGCATAGGTGGTATTACTGTACTCGGGAGATGTTGCTGAACACATATTGAAGTGTTTTTTGTCAGTAACAGGAACTGAGAATCCATGCCTAAAGTACAATGTGTGTAAAAATTACACAGCCCCCTGAGAACCCAACAAACCTATTCATGGGTGGTATCACTGTACTCAGGAGATGCTGTTGAAAACATAGTAAGGTGTTTTTTGGCAGTAATGTGAAAATTCCAAGTTGGAAAACTGGAATGCGCCCCCTAAAAATAAGGCCTTTTAGCCCCCAGAGAACCCAACAAACCTATTCATGGGTGGTATCAATGTACTCAGGAGATGTTGTTGAACACAAATTGAGGTTTTTTTGTCAGTAACACATAGCAGGAACTGAGAATCCACGCCTAAAGTACAACGAGTGTGAAAAATAACACAAAAAAATGACAACCCAAACGTTTGACAATTTTGCATGGAAAGTGTTAAAATGCCAGATTTTCAAATACCCTAGGGTGTCTACTTTTAAAAAAATATATGGTTTGATGGAGGTAAATTACATTGGCCAGCTTCAGAAATGTCCCAAATAGGACACGGGTGCATGATGACAGATGTGAAAATTCCAAGTTGGAAAACTGGAATGAGCCCCCTAAAAATAAGGCCTTTTTCAGGTCCCTGAGAACCCGACAAAACTTTTCATGAGTGGTATCACTGTACTCAGGAGATGTTGTTGAAAACATATTGGGGTGTTATTTTCAACAGAGGTTTCTTACATAAGATTATTGAAAGCCTGTTACCAGGCATATCTTTCGCAAGGCATGGAAAACATTTTTGGCCTTGGGAGCTAAAAAAGGAGTTTCTTTCATGTAATTGGCAAGAGTCCATGAGCTAGTGACATATGAGATATACAATCCTACCAGGAGAGGCAAAGTTTCCCAAACCTCAAAATGCCTATAAATACACCCCTCACAACACCCACAATTCAGTTTTACAAACTTTGCCTCCTATGGAGGTGGTGAAGTAAGTTTGTGCTAAGATTTCTACGTTGATATGCGCTTCTCAGCATTGTTGAAGCCCGATTCCTCTCAGAGTACAGCGAATGTCAGAGGGACATGAAGGGAGTATCACCTATTGAATACGATGATTTCTCTAACGGGGGTCTTTTTCATGGGTTCTCTGTTATCGGTCGTAGAGATTCATCTCCTACCTCCCTTTTCAGATCGACGATATACTCTCAATTTACCATTACCTCTACTAATAACTGTTTTAGTACTGGTTTGGCTATCTGCTATATGTGGATGGGTGTCTTTTGGTAAGTATGTTTTCATTACTTAAGACACTCTCAGCTATGGTTTGGTACTTTATGCAAATTATATAAAGTTCTAAATATATGTATTGTACTTATATTTGCAATGAGTCAGGTTCATGTATTTCCTTCTGCAGACTGTCGGTTTCATATTTGGGAATATAAACACTTTAAGAAATTTATTTCTTTCCTGGGGTTTAGTCTTTTTTCAATTTGACTACTTTTTGCAATTGCGGGTGTTAGGCCCGCGGGTGCGTCAAATGTTAGACTTTATTGTGTCATTTTTGGCGCAAACTTTTTTGGTGCGGAAAAATACGTTTTTGACGCAACTTCGTCATTTCCGGCGCCATACGTGATGCCGAGACCTTTAACACGGCGGCGTCATTAGTGACGCAAGTGTGTCATTTCCGGTCATTTTTGGCGCCAAAAAAGTTTACGTTACGTTGTGCGTCATACTTGGCGCCAAATTTTTTTCATTATTTCAATACCCCATTGTTGTTTGCCTCCTGCTTTCTTTTCTATCAAGAGGCCTATGCTTTTGCATTTTTTCCCATTCCTGAAACTGTCATTTAAGGAAATAGATAATTTTGTTTTATATGTTGTTTTTTCTCTTACATTGAGTAAGATGTCCAAATCTGATCCTGCCTCTGAAGCTTCTGCTGGAACATTGCTGCCTGACATCGGTTCTACCAAAGCTAAGTGCATTTGTTGTAAAATTGTAGAAATTATTCCACTGAATGTCATTTGTAATAGTTGTCATGATAAACTTTTACATGCAGATAGTGTTCAGAAATAGTACATTGCCAGTTGCAGTTCCTTCAACTTCTAATGTGCATGATATACCTGTAAATTTTAAAGAATTTGTTTCTGATTCTATTATGAAGGCTTTGTCTGCATTTCCACCTTCTAATAAACGTAAAAGGTCTTTTAAAACTTCTCATTTAGCTGATGAAATTTCAAATGACCAACAACATAATAATTCATCCTCTTCTGATGAGGATCTATCTGAAACAGAAGATCCTTCCTCAGATATTGACACTGACAAATCTACTTATTTATTTAAAATAGAATATATGCGTTCTTTATTAAAAGAAGTGTTAATTACTTTGGATATTGAGGTAACCAGTCCTATTGACGTTCAGTCTAATAAACGTTTAAATGCTGTTTTTAAACCTCCTGTGGTTTCCCCAGGTGTTTTTCCCATTCCTTAGGCTATTTCTGATATGATTTCTAGGGAATGGAATAAGCCAGGTACTTCCTTTATTCCTTCTTCAAGGTTTAAGAGATTGTATCCTTTACCAGCAAAATCTATAGAGTTTTGGGAAAAGATCCCCAAAGTTGATGGGGCTATTTTTACTCTTGCTAAACGTACCACTATTCCTATGGAAGATAGCACTTCCTTTAAGGATCCTTTAGATAGGAAGCTTGAATCTTATCTAAGGAAGGCCTATTTATATTCAGGTCATCTTCTCAGACCTGCTATTTCTTTGGGTGATGTTGCAGCTGCATCAACTTTCTGGTTGGAAAATTTAGCGCAACATGAATTGGATTTTGACATATCTAGCATTGTTCGCTTACTGCAACATGCTAATCATTTTATTTGTGATGCCATTTTTGATATTATCAAAACTGATGTTAGATCCATGTCTTTAGCTGTATTAGCTAGAAGAGCTTTGTGGCTTAAATCTTGGAATGCTGATATGACATCTAAATCTAGATTACTATCTCTTTCTTTCCAAGGTAATAATTTATTTGATTCTCAGTTGGATTCTATTATTTCAACTATCACTGGAGGAAAAGGAGTTTTTTTTGCCTCGGGATAAAAAACCTAAGGGTAAATCTAAGGCTTCTAACCGTTTTCGTTCCTTTCCTCAGAATAAGGAACAAAAACTCAATCCTCCTCCCAAGGAATCTGCTTCCATTTGGAAGCCTTCCTCAAATTGGAATAAATCCAAGCCATTTAGGAAACCAAAGTCTGCCCCTAAGTCCGCATGAAGGTGCGGCCCTCATTCCAGCTCAGCTGGTAGGGGGCAGATTAAGGTTTTTCAAGGATTTTTGGATAAAATCTGTCCAAAATCATTGGATTCAGAACATTGCCTCTCAAGGGTATCGAATGGGATTCAAAGTAAGACCTCCTGTGAGAAGATTTTTTTCTCTCACGCATCCCAGTAAATCCAGTAAAAGCTCAGGCTTTTCGTTATGTAAGAGTACCAACTTTCAAGATGGTGACTATAAGGACTATTCTGACTTTTGTTCAGCAAGGACATTATATGTCCACAATAGACTTGCAGGATGCATACCTTCATATTTCGATTCATCCAGAACACTATCAGTTTCTGAGATTCTCTTTTCTAGACAAGCATTACCAATTTGTTGCTCTTCCATTTGGCCTAGCAACAGCTCCAATAATCTTTTCAAAGGTTCTAGGTGCCCTACTATCTGTAATCAGAGAACAGGGTATTGCGGTGTTTCCTTATTTGGACGATATCTTGGTACTAGCTCAGTCTTTACATACTGCAGAATCTCACACGAATCAACTAGTGTTGTTTCTTCGGAAACATGGTTGGAGGATCAATTTACCAAAAGTTTCTTGATTCCTCAGACAAGGGTCACCTTTTTAGGCTTCCAGATAGATTCAGTGTCCATGACTCTGTCTCTAACAGACAAGAGACGTTTAAAATTGGTCGCAGCATGCCGGCTCCTTCAGTCTCAGTCATTCCCTTCAGTGGCTATGTGCATGGAAGTTTTAGGTCTCATGACTGCAGCATCGGACGCAATCCCCTTTGTTCGTTTTCACATGAGACCTCTACAGCTTTGTATGCTGAATCAATGGTGCAGGGATTATACATAGATATCACAATTAATATCCTTGAATCCCAATGTACGACACTCTCTGACATGGTGTTTAGATCACCATTGTTTGGTTCAAGGGGCTTCTTTTGTTCGCTTTTGTTCGTTTGTGATCACAACAGATGCAAGTCTTTCAGGTTGGGGAGCTGTTTGGGGATCTCTGACAGCACAAGGGGTTTGGAAATCTCAAGAGGCGAGATTGCCAATAAATATTTTAGAACTCTGTGCAATTCTCAGGGCTCTTCAGTTCTGGCCTCTGCTAAAGAGAGAACCGTTCATTTGTTTTCAGACAGACAATATCACAACTGTGGTTTATGTCAATCATCAGGGTGGGACTCACAATCCCCAAGCTATGAAAGAAGTATCTCGGAAACACATCTGGATGGAGTGGTCTCTCCATCCAGATGTGTTTTCTCAGATTGTTCAGATGTTGGGTCTTCCAGAGATAGATCTCATGGCCTCTCATCTAAACAAGAAACTTCCCAGATACCTGTCCAGGTCCAGGGATGTTCAGGCAGAAGCAGTGGATGCGCTGACACTTCCTTGGTGTTATTAACCTGCTTACATCTTCCCACCTCTAGTTCTCCTTCCAAGAGTGATCTCCAAAATCATCATGGAACAGTCTTTTGTGTTGCTGGTGGCTCCAGCATGGCCACACAGGTTTTGGTATGCGGATCTGGTTCGGATGTCCAGTTGCCCGCCTTGGCCACTTTCGTTACGGCCGGACCTACTATCTCAAGGTCTATTTTTCCATCAGGATCTCAAATCATTACATTTGAAGGTATGGAAATTGAACGCTTAGTTCTAAGTCATAGAGGTTTCTCTGACTCAGTGATTAATACTATGTTACAAGCTCGTAAATCTGTCTCTAGAAAGATTTATTATAGAGTTGGGAAGACTTACATTTCATGGTGTTCTTCTCATAAATTCTCCTGGCATTCTTTTAGAATTCCTAGAATTTTACAGTTCCTTCAGGATGGTTTGGATAAGGGTTTGTCTGCAAGTTCCTTGAAAGGACAAATCTCCGCTCTTTCTGTTTTATTTCACAGAAAGATTGCTATACTTCCTGATGTTCACTGTTTTGTACAGGCTTTAGTTCGTATTAAGCCTGTCATTAAATCAATTTCTCCTCCTTGGAGTCTTAATTTGGTTCTGAAGGCTTTACAGGCTCCTCCATTTGAGCCTATGCATTCTTTGGACATTAAACTACTTTCCTGGAAAGTGTTGTTCCTTTTGGCTATTTCTTCTGCTAGAAGAGTTTCTGAGCTATCTGCTCTTTCTTGTGAGTCTCCTTTTCTGATTTTTCATCAGGATAAGGCAGTTTTGCGGTCTTCTTTTCAATTTTTACCTAAGGTTGCGAATTCTAGGGAAATTGTTGTCCCTTCCTTGTGTCCTAATCCTAATAATTCTTTGGAGAGATCCTTACATTCTTTGGATGTGGTAAGAGCTTTGAAATATTATGTGGAAGCTACTAAAGATTTCAGGAAGACTTCCAGTCTTATTGTTTTATTTTCTGGTCCTAGGAAAGGTCAGAAGGCTTCTGCTATTTCCTTGGCTTCTTGGTTGAAATTTTTGATTCTTCAAGCTTATTTGGAGTCGGGTCAGGCCCCGCCTCAGAGAATTACAGCTCATTCTACTAGATCAGTCTCCACTTGTGTCCTAATCCTAAGAATTCTTTGGAGAGATCCTTACATTCTTTGGATGTGGTAAGAGCTTTGAAATATTATGTGGAAGCTACTCAAGATTTCAGGAAGACTTCCAGTCTATTTGTTTTATTTTCTGGTCCTAGGAAAGGTCAGAAGGCTTCTGCTATTTCCTTGGCTTCTTGGTTGAAATTTTTGATTCTTCACGCTTATTTGGAGTCGGGTCAGGCCCCGCCTCAGAGAATTACAGCTCATTCTACTAGATCAGTCTCCACTTTGTGGGCTTTTAAGAATGAAGCTTCAGTTGATCAGATTTGCAAAGCGGCGACTTGGTCTTCTTTGCATACATTTACTAAATTCTACCGTTTTGATGTATTTGCTTCTTCGGAAGCAGTTTTTGGTAGAAAAGTTCTTCAGGCAGCTGTTTCAGATTGATTCTTCTGCTTTTTGATTTAAGTTTTTTTCTTTCAAAAATGAAAATAAACTTATTTTTTTGGGTTGTGGATTATTTTTTTCAGCGAAATATGGCTGTTTTTATTTTTATTCCCTCCCTCTCTAGTGACTCTTGAGTGGAAGACTCCACACCTTGGGTATTGATATCCCATATGTCACTAGCTCATGGACTCTTGCCAATTACATGAAAGAAAACATAATTTATGTAAGAACTTACCTGATAAATTCATTTCTTTCATATTGGCAAGAGTCCATGAGGCCCACCCTTTTATGGTGGTTATGATTTTTTGTATAAAGCACAATTATTTCCAAATTTCCTTTGTTGATGCTTTCTACTCCTTTCTTTATCACCCCACTGCTTGGCTATTCGTTAAACTGAATTGTGGGTGTGGTGAGGGGTGTATTTATAGGCATTTTGAGGTTTGGGAAACTTTGCCCCTCCTGGTAGGATTGTATATCCCATATGTCACTAGCTCATGGACTCTTGCCAATATGAAAGAGATGAATTTATCAGGTAAGTTCTTACATAAATTGTTTTTTACTGGATGGTTTGGAAAAGGGCTTATCATAAATTTCTCTTGAAGGTTAGATTTTGACTTTATTCTATATCATAAGAAAATTACCCAAATTCCTGATGTTTAAATCTTTGTTTAGGCCTTAATTAGACTTAAGCTTCTATTTTCACATATTATCCCTAATCTGAGGCTGCTTTTGGCAAGAAATTACTCTGGGCTGCTGTGCCTGATTAGTAGCAAATCTGCCTTACTTGTATTGTCTCCTGCTTATTAATTCATGGTGGTCTTGTGGATTTCACTGCTTGGGTATAAGATCCCACTTTTGATGATCTTGTGCACTCCTCCTCATATGGAAGAAAACAAAATTTATGTTTACTGATTAACTTCATTTATTTCATGATGGTGTGAGTCCCCGAGCCCCACCCTTTATATTCTGTACAATCAGCATCAGGACTTGTTTTGCACTTTATTTGCCCCCTACTTGGCCATATGTTTGACTGACGGATTCTAGGACAATGCAAGGGAATAAAGCTCTAGTATGATGGAGTGTTTTTGCCTTCTCCTAGTGGACTGGAGCTTAATACAAACGTGATTATCTTATGAACTCCCATGATCATGAAATAAATTAATGTAATCAGTTAGAAATTAGTTTTTGTTTTTTGAACTACAAGTATGGGTTTAAATCAACATAAGAATCCAAGGAACTCACCAAACCACATTAACAAAGCATCCTAAAATGTGTGTGGTATAAAATCTATGCTAGGAACATATTAATGAAAATATTCAATTTTTTAAATTATTTAGAGGATTTTTTATATTTTAGTAAATTAATGGCTTATAAAAAAATGTCAGCTTGAGGATTCCTGTCTTTATTGTATTTGCATCTAATTGTATTTGCAGACGGCTTCTGCAGATGGGAGTCTATAATTGCCAACTTTTCAACAATCTGGGACTTTGTTGCTTTTATGCTCAGCAGTATGATATGATTTTGACTTCATTTGAAAGAGCCCTTTCATTGGCTGAAAATGAGGAAGAAGCAGCAGACGTTTGGTATAATCTCGGACATGTGGCAGTGGTATGTATAGAACAGAGCAGATCACACAAATAGCAAAAAGTAAGAGGGTATTCTCTAGCCATTAGATTGGATCAAATTACTTTTGTAAAACGAATAACTGGTACTGACCACAAAGTCTTTATAGATTTTTGCCATATTTTTCCCTTTTCTCTATTGAATAGTAGCTGTGTATGTGTGTACTAGTGTGTATGTTTTGTGTGTGTGTCTGTTACCAGCAACTAAGAGTATACACACTTTAACTCATAACTGAATACCCATAAAACAATAAATGTATTTTTGCCTGGAACACGAGATATAGTCACATGGTCAGGGTAAAATCGCTGCACACTGCAAAGAAGAAGGGTACAGTTATGACCCTACAGTTCCATGCCAATTCTAAAGGTAATTTTTCCTCCTTCCAGCCCAGTATCTCCTCTCCTGCAGGGAGCATAGTTTGCACTGCAACCACTGTTTTGAGGTGTAGAGCACATTGGTGACATTGGACAGAGCCGGTGCACTTTTCACTTGCAGACTTGCTTGGGCTGTGTTTTGGTGCAGTGTTGCTGGTAGATAAGAGTTGTATTGCACTTTTCAGTTGGGATTTATATCTTCCAGTTCTTTCATTAGTACAATATTGTTTTTGATGACCTATAGCACAGTGTTAATGTAATGCTTAGTGACAGTATAGCTATTTCTCCTACATTGGTGTATCCGGTCCACGGCTTCATCCTTACTTGTGGGATATTCTCAATCCCTACAGGAAGTGGCAAAGAGAGCACACAGAAAAGCTGTCCATATAGCTCCCCTCAGGCTCCGCCCCCCCAGTCATTCTCTTTGCCGCTCTAACTAGTAGCATCTCCACGGGGGTGGTAAAGAGTATGTGGTGTTTAGTTGTAGTTTTTTATTCTTCTATCAAGAGTTTGTTATTTTAAA
The DNA here is from genome assembly GCF_027579735.1 of Bombina bombina. Classification (NCBI taxonomy): domain Eukaryota; kingdom Metazoa; phylum Chordata; class Amphibia; order Anura; family Bombinatoridae; genus Bombina; species Bombina bombina. Next base: position 108,993,315 of record NC_069499.1, on the reverse strand, counting down.
ATAGTGCCGGCTTGTACTATTTACTCTGCAGCAGAAAGTGATGAAGATTTCTGCCGAGAGGAATATGATTTTAGCACCAGTAACTAAAATCCATTGCTGTTCCCACGCAGGACTGTTGAAACCAGAGAACTTCAGTTGGGGGGAACAGTTTGCAGGCTTAACTGCTTCAGGTATGATCAGTCATTTTTCTAACAAGACCTAGTAATGCTAGAAGACTGTCAGCAATCCCCTCTGGGGTAGGTAAGCCATTTTTCTTAGACTCTGTACAAGATTAGGGCTTATATTAAGGGCTCTATGCTGGTTGACACTTTTGTGGGCATGTTTTTCACTATAATTAAGGTGTTTTTTCAGACTTTAAAACACTTTTGGGGTTTAATTTGCACCTGGCACTTATTTGGACACCTAATCTAGTCAGAAAGGCCCCTCCACTCTGGAATGAAGAGGGAGGAGGCCTCATTTTCTCAACTCAATTGCGCAGTTGTTTTGCCTAGGCAGTTCATGCAGCTTCACGTGGGGAGTCCAGAGGCATCAGAAAAGACTCCAGAGAGGCTTATTTCTTACTAAAATAATCCCTAAGGAAGGTAAAGGCCAGAGTGGAAGCTGTGGCATAGTACTGTAGTGTGTTTAACTGGTTAATTGCTGTTATTAGCTCTGGTTTGGGCATTAAGGGGTTAATCTTTTGCAATCTTTTCAAAGCATTAAGACACTGTGGTGAAAATTTCATTAAAATTGGATGTTTGACCCTTCAGATAACCTATGTTCTGTATGTTCAAAGGCCAAGGTGGTTCCCCCATTAAATTTATGTGTGAAGTGTGCCATAGCGTCCAAACAGCTTAAGGACCGTACAATCACACTTAAAGATATAGCCCAAGATGATTCTTTAGCTGAAGGTAGTGAGGATAGCTCACTATCCTCTCCTTCTGTGTCAACACCAGCTTTGCCCGCGCAAGCGATGCCCAGTACATCTAGCGCACCAATTGCTATTACTATGCAGCAGTTAGCAGCAGTAATGGATAATTCTCTCGCAGCATTTTTATCCAAACTGCCAGCTTTTCCTAGGAAGCATGATTGCTCAGTTTTAAATACAGAAAATGAGCAAGCAGACGCAGAGGATAATTTATCTGTAGTGCCCTCACATCAATCTGACTTGGCGGTGAGGGAGGGCCTGTCTGAGGGAGAAATTTCTGACACAGGAAAAGTTTCTCAGCAGGCAGAGCCTGATTCCATAGCATTTAAATTTAAGCTAGAACACCTCCGCGCCCTACTTAAGGAGGTCCTAGCTACGCTTGATGATTGTGAACCTTTGGTGGTCCCAGAAAAATTGTGTAAAATGGATAAATTCTTAGAGGTCCCAGTACACACTGATGCGTTTCCGATACCTAAGAGGGTGGCGGATATAGTGAATAAGGAGTGGGAGAAGCCAGGTGTACCTTTTGTTCCCCCTCCTATATTTAAGAAAATGTTCCCCATTGTTGACCCCAGAAGGGACGCGTGGCAGACGGTCCCTAAGGTAGAGGGGGCAGTTTCAACGCTAGCTAAGCGCACAACTATACCAATAGAAGACAGTTGTGCTTTTAAAGATCCTATGGATAAAAAATTAGAAGGTTTACTTAAGAAAATTTTTGTTCAACAAGGTTTTCTTCTTCAACCAATTTCTTGCATTATTCCTGTAACCACTGCAGCTGCTTTTTGGTTTGAGGAATTAGAAAACTCGCTCCAGAAGGAGACTTCTTAGGATGAAGTCATGGATAGAATTCACGCCCTGAAGTTGGCTAATTCTTTCATTACAGATGCCGCCTTTCAGTTAGCTAAATTAGCGGCGAAAAATTCTGGTTTCGCAATAGTGGCGCGTAGAGCGCTTTGGCTAAAATCGTGGTCGGCGGATGTGTCATCCAAAACAAAATTGCTTAATATTCCTTTCAAGGGTAAGACACTATTCGGGCCAGAGTTGAAAGAAATTATTTCAGATATCACTGGGGGAAAGGGACATGTCCTTCCACAGGATAGACCTCTCAAAGCTAAAAATATGTCTAATTTTCGTTCCTTTCGCAATTTCAGGAACGGACCGGCTTCTACCTCTACAGCCACTAGGCAAGAGGGTAACGCATCCCAACCCAAACCAGCATGGAAACCATTGCAAGGCTGGAACAAGGGTAAACAGGCCAAAAAGCCTGCTGCTGCTACCAAGACAGCATGAAGGGGTAGCCTCCGATCCGGGACCGGATCTAGTAGGGGGCAGACTTTCTCTCTTTGCTCAGGCCTGGGCAAGAGATTTTCCGGACCCCTGGGCACTAGAAATTGTTTCTCAGGGGTATCTTCTAGAATTCAAGGATCTTCCTCCAAGGGGAAGGTTCCACATGTCTCGCTTATCTTTAGACCAGATAAAGAGACAGGCATTCTTACATTGCGTAGAAGACCTTTTAAAAATGGGAGTGATGCACCCAGTTCCAACAGCAGAACAAGGACTGGGATTTTACTCAAACCTGTTTGTAGTTCCCAAAAAGGAAGGAACTTTCAGGCCAATTCTGGACTTAAAGATCCTAAACAAATTCCTCAGAGTTCCATCATTCAAAATGGAAACCATTCGGTTCACAAAGCAAGGGCTCATACGGACATTGTTCTAGCCTTTCTAAGGTCTCACGGGTGAAAGGTGAACATAGAAAAAAGTTCTCTGTCCCCGTTCACAAGGGTTCCCTTCCTGGGAACAGTAATAGACTCGGTAGAAATGAAAATCTTTCTGACGGAGGTCAGGATATTAAAACTTTTGAACACTTGTCGAGTTCTTCAATCCATTCCTCAACCCTCCATAGCTCAGTGCATGGAGGTAATAGGACTAATGGTTGCGGCAATGGACGTGGTTCCCTTTGCTCGAATTCATTTAAGACCATTGCAACTGTGCATGCTCAAACAATGGAATGGGGATTATGCAGATTTGTCTCCCCAGATTCAGATGGACCAGAAAACCAGAGACTCACTCCTCTGGTGGCTGTCTCAGGATCACCTGTCTCAGGGAATGAGTTTCCGAAGACCGGAGTGGATCATTGTCACGACCGACGCCAGCCTCTTAGGCTGGGGCGCGGTCTGGGAGTCCCTGAAGGCTCAGGGTCTATGGTCTCGGGAAGAATCTCTTCTCCCGATAAACATTTTGGAATTGAGAGCGATATTCAATGCGCTCCAGGCATGGCCTCAACTAGCGGAGGCCAAATTCATCAGATTTCAGTCGGACAACATGACGACTGTAGCTTACATCAATCATCAGGGGGGAACAAAGAGTTCCCTGGCGATGAGGGAGGTATCCAAGATCATCAAATGGGCAGAGGATCACTCCTGCCATCTATCAGCAATTCACATCCCAGGAGTGGATTATCTGAGTTGTCAGACTTTCCATCCGGGGGAGTGGGAACTCCACCCAGAGGTTTTTGCTCAGCTGACCCAGCTATGGGGCATTCCTGATCTGGATCTGATGGCGTCACGTCAGAACTCCAAAGTTCCACGTTACGGGTCCAGGTCCAGGGATCCCAAGGCGACATTGGTAGATGCCTTAGTAGCGCCTTGGTCGTTCAATCTAGCTTATGTCTTTCCACCGTTTCCCCTTCTCCCCCGGCTAGTAGCCAGAATCAAACAGGAGAAGGCTTCGGTAATTCTGATAGCTCCTGCGTGGCCACGCAGGACTTGGTATGCAGACCTGGTGAATATGTCATCGGTTCCACCATGGAAGCTGCCTTTGAGACAGGACCTTCTAATTCAAGGTACATTCGAACATCCAAACCTAGTTTCTCTGCAACTGACTGCTTGGAGATTGAACGCTTGATTCTATCTAAGCGTGGGTTTTCGGAATCAGTTATAGATACTCTGATCCAGGCTAGAAAGCCTGTCACCAGGAAAATTTACCATAAGATATGGCGGAAATATCTTTGTTGGTGCGAATCCAAGGGTTACTCATGGAGTAAGATTAGGATTCCAAGGATACTATCTTTTCTCCAAGAAGGATTGGAGAAAGGTCTATCAGCTAGTTCCTTAAAAGGACAGATATCTGCTCTGTCTGTTTTGTTACACAAGCGTCTGGCAGCCATGCCAGATATTCAGGTGTTTGTACAGGCTTTAGTCAGAATCAAGCCTGTCTACAGACCTGTGGCTCCTCCATGGAGTCTAAATTTAGTTCTTTCAGTTCTTCTAGGGGTTCCGTTTGAACCTCTACATTCCATAGATATTAAGTTACTATCTTGGAAAGTTTTGTTTTTAGTAGCTATTTCTTCTGCTAGAAGAGTTTCTGAATTGTCTGCTTTGCAGTGTAATTCACCCTATCTGGTGTTCCATACAGATAAGGTCGTTTTACATACCAAACCTGGTTTTCTTCCAAAAGTGGTTTCCAATAAGAATATCAACCAGGAAATAGTTGTTCCTTCTCTGTGTCCTAATCCAGTTTCTAACAAGGAACGTCTGTTACGCAATCTTGATGTGGTTCGTGCTTTAAAGTTTTATCTAAAAGCAACTAAAGACTTCAGACAAACATCGTCCTTGTTTGTCGTTTATTCTGGCAAGAGGAGAGGTCAAAAGGCGACTGCGACCTCTCTGTCCTTCTGGCTAAAAAGCATCATCCGGTTGGCTTATGAGACTGCTGGAAAGCAGCCTCCTGAACGAATTACAGCTCACTCTACTAGAGCTGTGGCTTCCACATGGGCTTTCAAGAATGAGGCTTCTGTTGAACAGATTTGTAAGGCAGCGACTTGGTCTTCACTGCATACGTTTGCCAAATTTTACAAATTCGATACTTTTGCTTCTTCGGAGGCTATTTTTGGGAGAAAGGTTTTGCAAGCAGTGGTGCCTTCCGTTTAGGTTACCTGACTTGTTCCCTCCCTTCATCCGTGTCCTAAAGCTTTGGTATTGGTTCCCACAAGTAAGGATGAAGCTGTGGACCGGATACACCAATGTAGGAGAAAACAGAATTTATGTTTACCTGATAAATTTCTTTCTCCTACGGTGTATCTGGTCCACGGCCCGCCCTGGCATTTTGGTCAGTTTTAAATTATTTTTTTGTAAACTACAGTCACCACTGCACCCTATGGTTCTCCTTTTTCTCCTAACCGTCGGTCGAATGACTGGGGGGGCGGAGCCTGAGGGGAGCTATATGGACAGCTTTGCTGTGTGCTCTCTTTGCCACTTCCTGTAGGGATTGAGAATATCCCACAAGTAAGGATAAAGCCGTGGACCGGATACACCGTAGGAGAAAGAAATTTATCAGGTAAACCTAAATTCTGTTTTTGGTTAGGTTCTATATCTCTTGTAATATGCCATTGATAGTATGATTCATCTATAATATCATGAACCCCCCTCCTTGTTCATTCTTTTGAGAGTGTATGTCTTTACCCAGTAAAACTCCATATACATTGTTACTAATGTACAAGAGGATTCTGGGTAAGATATGCAAATTAGGTATGCAACATTGCTTTTAATACTGTGTTAACACACAGCGGTCCCCTAATAGGGTGAGTGCAGCAAAAACAAAAATCATTACTAGACAGCTGTTTCATTCTTATTAGAATTCATCAGTAGTAGATAGATTTTTGATTGCTGCTAGATAAAGCTCATTCCAGGACAAAATCACAATTCATTAAAATTATGGTGGAGATAAAAGCATGAGAATAAAATCCTCCATATCTCAAAAGTAAAAAAGCCTGAGATGTTGCATTTCAAATTTGCATATCGTACCCGGAATCCTCTTGTGCATTGGTAACAATGTATATGGAGTGTTACTGGGAAAAGGAAAGCAGGGATACTTGCCGCCTAGATGTTCTAATTGCCTGTGCAATAATTTCTATTGATTTACTTTTGCAATATGGAGGATTTTAATCTTGTGCTTTTATCTCCACCATAATTTTAATGAATTTTGATTTTGCCCTGGAATGAGCTTTACCTAGCAGCAATCTATCTACTACTGATGAGTTCTAATAAGAACGAAACAGCTGTCTAGTAGTGATTTTTGTATTTGCTGCACTCACCCCATTAGGGGACCGCTGTGTGTTAACATATTATTTGAAGCAAAAAGCCTGAGATGTTGCATATCTAATTTGCATATCTTACCCAGAATCCTCTTGTGCATTGGTAACAATGTATATGGAGTTTTGCTGGGTAAAGGCAAGCGGGGATACTTGCCTAGATGTGCTAATTGCCTGTGCAATAATTTCTAATTATTTTATTATAATTGAAGGTTTTTCTGTTTCTCTTTTCAAGATGTTTCTATTGTTATCATGTAAAACCAACTGACTAAACTATGCAACTATTCGGGAGCTGCGTCTCCCACATTGTAACTTTGAAATCTTCAAATAAAGTCAGTTTTAAAAAAATAAAAAATAAAAAAATAATCCTATTTCTTCATTTTCAGGGTATAGGTGACCTGAATTTGGCATATCAGTGTTTCAAGCTAACTTTAGCCAATAATAATGACCATGCAGAAGCTTACAACAATTTGGCAGTACTGGAGATGCGCAAAAACCATGTGGAACAGGTCTGTATTATTATTTTCTATCTAGAAATAGTGAGAGTCCATGAGGCATCACATGTGGGAATTACACTTCAGTCCACTAGGAGGAGGCAAAAACATACCAGAGTTTAAATCCCTCCTACTCTTCCTGAATCCTCAGTCAAATGTTTGCCTCCAAGATGGAGTAAGGTGAATTCTGAGGTGCTGATCTAATCATTATCATTTATAAGTTCTCTAATTGATCCAATTACCCACCCCAGAGTGCCTATGAATGACAGAGGGGAAAACAGCAGTTTCAGCAAGGCAGTGAAAATATTTTCCCAATGTGGAGGTGTCACAGGCCTCCCAGGTGAAGTGCATGTTTATCTGTTAGTCCCCTCGTCTACAGTGTGCTGCTTCTTGTGTAATCCACAGGCCTCCCCTGGTGAAATGTGAATTTATCTGCCAGTCCCCTGGGTTGTAGAATGCTGTTCCTTGTTAGATCTTGGCTCCATGCTTGTACCTAGGTAAGCACAGTAAACAAAGGTGCTGACGTTGCATGTTTACTGCCTTGTTGGATCTCAGAATGCCAGGATTTCCTGTGTCGTCATTATCTGTTTCAGCCTGTGCAGCGGCTGTTCTCGGAGCGCCTGATTCACACATACCCACTGCCAGCGTGTTGTTATGGAAGAACGCCACAGTCTATCAAATTGGCTTGTTATTGGGCTATTTATTTCTCCTACATTGGTGTATCCGGTCCACGGCTTAATCCTTACTTGTGGGATATTCTCTTCCCCTACAGGAAGTGGCAAAGAGAGCACACAGCAGAGCTGTCTATATAGCTCCGCCCCCCCAGTCATTCTCTTTCCGCTCTGAACAAGTAGCATCTCCACGGGGGTGGTAAAGAGTATGTGGTGTTAGTTGTAGTTTTTTATTTCTTCTATCAAGAGTTTGTTATTTTAAAATAGTGCCGGTTTGTACTATTTACTCTACAGCAGAAAGTGATGAAGATTTCTGTTGAGAGGAGTAAGATTTTAGCACCAGTAACTAAAATCCATTGCTGTTCCCACGCAGGACTGTTGAAATCAGAGAACATCAGTTGGGGGGAACAGTTTGCAGGCTGAACTGCTTCAGGTATGATCAGGCATTTTTCTAACAAGACCATGTAATGCTAGAAGACTGTCAGAAATTGCCTCTGGCATTGGAAAGCCATTTTTTTCTAATAGACTCTGTATAAAATGATGGCTTATATTTAGGGCTCTATGCTGGTTGACACTATTGTGGGCTTTAAAATCGATTGCTTTTTAGCATGTTTTTCACTATAAATAAGGTGTTTTTTCAGACTTTAAAACACTTTTGGGGTTTAATTTCGGCCTGGCACTTATTTGGACACCTAAATCTAGTCAGAAAGGCCCCTCCACTCTAGAATGAAGAGGGAGGAGGCCTAATTTTTAGGCCTCAATTGTGCAGTTGTTTTTGCCTAGGCCATCCATGAAGCTTCATGTGGGGAGTCAAGAGGCATCATAAAAGACTCCAGGGAGGCTTATTTCCTGCTAAAATAATCCCTAATGAAGGTAAAAGGCTACAATGAAAGCTGTAGCTAGTACTGTAGTTTGTTAACTGGTTAATAACTGTTATTAGCTCCGGTTTGGGCATTAAGGGGTTAATTGATCTGAAAATTTGTGTGCAATCTTTTCAAAGCATTAAGCCTCTGTGGTGAAAAATTCATTAAAATCGGATGTTTATTTCATGGGTTTTTAATATTTCAGTAAAAAAAGTGTGCTTTTTTATTATTTAAAGAGACAGTAACGTTTTTGTCAAAAATAATTTTTATTGCATTGTAGTTCTGTTTAAGTCTGTTAAACATGTCTGAGTCTTCAGATAGCCTATGTTCTGTATGTCCAAAGGCCAAGGTGGTTCCCCCATTAAATTTATGTGTGAAGTGTGCCATAGCGTCCAAACAGCTTAAGGACAGTACAATCACACTTAAAAATATAGCCCAAGATGATTCTTTAGCTGAAGGTAGTGAAAATAGCTTGCTTTCCTCTCCTTCTGTGTCAACACCAGCTATGCCCGCGCAGGCGATGCCCAGTACATCTAGCGCACCAATTGCGATTACTATGCAACAGTTAGCAGCATTTTTATCCAAACTGCCAGCTTTCCTAGGAAGCGTGATTGCTCAGTTTTAAATACAGAAAATGAGCAAGTAGACGCAGAGGATAATTTATCTGTAGTGCCCTCACATCAATCTGTCTTGGCGGTGAGGAAGGGTCTGTCTGAGGGAGAAATTTCTGACACAGGAAAAGTTTCTCAGCAGGCAGAGCCTAATACCATAGCATTTAAATTTAAGCTAGAACACCTCCGCGCTCTACTTAAGGAGGTCCTGGCTACTCTTGATGATTGTGACCCTTTGGTGGTCCCAGAAAAATTGTGTAAAATGGATAAATTCTTAGAGGTCCCAATACACACTGATGCGTTTCCGATACCTAAGAGGGTGGCGGATATAGTGAATAAGGAGTGAGAGAAACCAGGTGTACCTTTTGTTCCCCCTCCTATATTTAAGAAAATGTTCCCCATTGTTGAGCCCAGAAGGGACGCGTGGCAGACGGTCCCTAAGGTAGAGGGGGCAGTTTTCAAAGTAAAGGTTTATTTAAGAAAATTTTTGTTCAACAAGGTTTTCTTCTTCAACCAATTTCTTGCATTATTCCTGTAACCACTGCATCTGCTTTTTGGTTTGAGGAATTAGAAAACTCGCTCCAGAAGGAGACTTCTTAGGATGAAGTCATGGATAGAATTCACGCCCTGAAGTTGGTTAATTCTTTCATTACAGATGCCGCTTTTCAGTTAGCTAAATTAGCGGCGAAAAATTCTGGTTTCGCAATAGTGGCGCGTAGAGCGCTTTGACTAAAATCGTGGTCGGCGGATGTGTCATCCAAAACAAAATTGTTTAATATTCCTTTCAAGGGTAAGACCCTATTCGGGCCAGAGTTGAAATAAATTATTTCAGATATCACTGGGGGAAAGGGCCATGCCCTTCCACAGGATAGACCTTTCAAAGTTAAAAATAAGTCTGATTTTCGTTCCTTTCGCAGTTTCAGGAACGGACCGGCTTCTACCTCTACAGCCACTAGGCAAGAGGGTAATGCACCCCAGCCCAAACCAGCATGGAAACCATTGCAAGGCTGGAACAAGGGTAAACAGGCCAAAAAACCTGCTGCTGCTACCAAGACAGCATGAAGGGGTAGCCCCCGATCCGGGACCGGATCTAGTAGGGGGCAGATTTTCTCTCTTTGCTCAGGCCTGGGCAAGAGATGTTCCGGACCCCTGGGCACTAGAAATTGTCTCTCAGGGGTATCTTCTAGAATTCAAGGACCTTCCTCCAAGGTGAAGGTTCCACTTGTCTCGCTTATCTTTAGACCAGATAGAGAGACAGGCATTCTTACAAATTACTTAAAAATGGGAGTGATAAACCCAGTTCCAACAGCAGAACAAGGACTGGGAGTTTACTCAAACCTGTTTGTAGTTCCCAAAAAGGAAGGAACTTTCAGGCCAATTCTGGATTTAAAGATCCTAAACCAATTACTCAGAGTTCTGTCATTCCAAATGGAAACCATTCGGATTACCAGTTCGTGGCTCTTCCCTTCGGATTGGCCACTACTCCGAGAATTTTCACAAAGGTGCTACGGTCCCTTCTAGCGGTGCTAAGGCCAAGGGGCATTGCAGTAGCACCTTAACTAGACGACATTTAATACAGGCGTCGTCTTTTCACAAAGCAAGGGCTCATACGGACATTGTTCTAGCCTTTCTAAGGTCTCACGGGTGGAAGGTGAACATAGAAAAAAGTTCTCTGTCCCTGTTCACAAGGGTTCCCTTCCTGGGAACAATAATAGACTCGGTAGAAATGAAAATCTTTCTGACATAGGTCAGGAAATTAAAACTTTTGAACACTTGTCGAGTTCTTCAATACATTCCTCAACCCTCCATAGCTCAGTGCATGGAGGTAACAGGACTAATGGTTGCGGCAATGGACGTGGTTCCTTTTGCTCGAATTCATTTAAGACCATTGCAACTGTGCATGCTCAAACAATGAAATGGGGATTATGCAGATATTTCTCCCCAGATTCAGATGGACCAGCAAAGCCTCTTAGGCTGGGGCGCGGTCTGGAAGTCCCTGAAGGTTCAGGGTCTATGGTCTCGGGAAGAATTTCTTCTCCCGATAAACATTTTGGAATTGAGAGCGATATTCAATGCGCTCCAGGCATGGCCTCAACTAGCGGAGGCCAAATTAATCAGATTTCAGTCGGACAACTTGACGACTGTTGCGTACATCAATCATCAGGGGGGAACAAAGAGTTCCCTGGCGATGAGGGAGGTATCCAAGATCATCAAATGGGCAGAGGATCACTCCTGCCATCTATCAGCAATTCACATCCCAGGAGTGGACAACTGGGAAGCGGATTATCTGAGTCTTCAGACTTTCCATCCGGGGGAGTGGGAACTCCACCCGGAGGTTTTTTGCTCAGCTGACCCAGCTATGGGGCATTACAGATCTGGATCTGATGGTGTCACGTCAGAACTCCAAAGTTCCACGTTACGGGTCCAGGTCCAGGGATCCCAAGGCGACATTGGTAGATACCTTAGTAGCGCCTTGGTCGTTCAATCTAGCTTATGTCTTTCCACCGTTTCCCCTTCTCCCCCGGCTAGTAGCCAGGATCAAGCAGGAGAAGGCTTCGGTAATTCTATAGCTCCTGCGTGGCCACGCAGGACTTGGTATACAGACCTGGTGAATATGTCATCGGTTCCACCATGGAAGCTGCCTTTGAGGCAAGACCTTCTAATTCAAGGTCTATTCGAACATCCAAACCTAGTTTCTCTGCAACTGACTGCTTGGAGATTGAACGCTTGATTCTAGCTAAACGTGGGTTTTCAGAATCAGTTATAGATACTCTGATCCAGGCTAGAAAGCCTGTCACCAGGAAAATTTACCATAAGATATGGCGGAAATATCTTTGCTGGTGCGAATCCAAGGGTTACTCATGGAGTAAGATTAGGATTCCAAGGATACTATCTTTTCTCCAAGAAGGATTGGAGAAAGGTCTGTCAACTAGTTCTTTTAAGGGACAGATATCTGCTCTGTCTGTTTGGTTACACAAGCGTCTGGCAGCCATGCCAGATATTCAGGGTTTGTACAGGCTTTAGTCAGAATCAAGCCTGTCTACAGACCTGTGGCTCCTCCATGGAGTCTAAATTTAGTTCTTTCAGTTCTTCAAGGGGTTCTGTTTGAACCTCTACATTCCATAGATATTAAGTTACTATCTTGGAAAGTTTTGTTTTTTGTAGCTTTTTCTTCTGCTAGAAGAGTTTCTGAATTGTCTGCTTTGCAGTGTAATTCACCCTATTAGGTGTTTCATACAGATAAGGTCGTTTTACGTACGAAACCTGGTTTTCTTCCAAAAGTGGTTTCCAATAAGAATATCAACCAGGAAATAGTTGTTCCTTCTCTGTGTCCTAATCCAGTTTCTAACAAGGAACGTCTGTTACACCATCTTGATGGGGTTTGTGCTTTAAAGTTTTATCTAAAAGCAACTAAAGACTTCAGACAAACATCGTCCTTGTTTGTCATCTATTCTGGCAAGAGGAGAAGTCAAAAGGCGACTGCAACCTCTGTCTTTCTGGCTGAAAAGCATCATCCGGTTGGCTTATGAGACTGCTGGAAGGCAGCCTCCTGAACGTATTACAGCTCACTCTACTAGAGCTGTGGCTTCCACATGGGCTTCCAAGAATGAGGCTTCTGTTGAACAGATTTGTAAGGCAGCGACTTGGTCTTCACTGCATACGTTTGCCAAATTTTACAAATTCATTACTTTTGCTTCTTCGGAGGCTATTTTTGGGAGAAAGGTTTTGCAAGCAGTGGTGCCTTCCGTTTAGGTTACCTGACTTGTGCCCTCCCTTCATCCGTGTCCTAGAGCTTTGGTATTGGTTCCCACAAGTAAGGATGAAGCCGTGGACCGGATACACCAATGTAGGAGAAAACAGAATTTATGTTTACCTGATGAATTTCTTTCTCCTACGGTGTATCCGGTCCACGGCCCGCCCTGGCATTTTGGTTAGGTTTAAATTTATTTTTTGTAAACTACAGTCACCACTGCACCTTATGGTTCTCCTTTTTCTCCTAACCGTCGGTCGAATGACTGGGGGGGTGGAGCCTGAGGGGAGCTATATAGACAGCTCTGCTGTGTGCTCTCTTTGCCACTTCCTGTAGGGGAAGAGAATATCCCACAAGTAAGGATGAAGCCGTGGACCGGATACACCGTAGGAGAAAGAAATTTATCAGGTAAACATAAATTCTGTTTTTCTGCTGTAACTATCTTAGCTGGAGGTGGTGCGACACTCTGATCATATCTGAGCTGTTTAATTAGCGGATAAATGGTGTATGCTGTTTATTAATTATTAACCTTTTACTGTTTTGGTATTTTCATTGCTTACTTTTCAGTAGACATGTGCATTCGGATCCTTTTTTAGTATTCGAATATGGAAGAAGGCGGATGCTCATGGTATTAGGCTCTTTTCGGAAGTGGATTTATTCTTGTGAAAGTTTAACACACTAAGATTTAACAAAGGATCCGAATGCACATTTCTACTTTTCATTATTGTATTCCCTTACAGAGATTATTATTTTTTACATGGGGCCAGTTCTGTCCATTGTTTACCGTAAAAAGGCACAGTATACACCAATTTTATATAACTGCATGTAATAGACACTACTATACAGAATAATATGCACAGATACTGATATAAAATGCAGTATAAAACATTTTAAAAACTTCCTTAGAAGCTCTCGGTTTAGTACTGTTGATGAGGTTAGGATGGGACACCCAGGGGGCTGGGAAATCATGAAGAGCAGACACTTCCCCCTTCCCTGCGTATGAAAAGACCCATTAGACAAACAAGAGCAAGCTTAAATCTGTAGTGATCAGTTTACATCTACAACTTTGGGGCTTGGTTAGGAGTCTGAAAATCAGCTCAATGTTTAAAAATAAGCAAAACTATACATTGTATAAAAAAAAAACACTCCCAGATAGGCTATATAAATGGATCATCTACAATACGTTTATGCAAGGAAAAATCTAGTGTATAATGTTCCTTTAAACATTAAATAAATCATTGCTTGAATGATGTATTCAGAGCATTAAAGGGACATGAAACCCAAAAAAAATATTTCATGATTTAGGTAGAACATACTATTTTAATCAACTTTCCAGTTTACTTCTATTATCAAATTTGCTTCATTCTCTTGGTATGCTTTGTTGAAAGAGCAGCAATGAACAACTGGTTTCTAACTGAACACATGGGTGAGCCAATGATAATCAGTATATATGTATGCAGCCACCAATCCGCAGCTAGAACCTAGATTCTTTGCTGCTCCTAAGCTTTCCTAGATAAAGATATCAGCAAAGGATAACAAGTGAAGGAAGCAAATCAAATAATAGAAGTAAATTGGAAATTATACTTTGGAGCAAATTGGTGCAGCTCAGGTCTCTGGACCATCAGCTGATACTTTAAAGGGAGTTCCACTAATAATTCAGCATCTTCCAACTTCTTTGCTTTGTACGGATATTCATGTGTGTCCTCTCTGCTCAGCTGTGTACCTTGTGCTGAGTGTGTGTCTAATTCTAGACAAGGGTTTACAGTGCTACACCCAGGGGGGTTCTTCAGAACTATTTCTAAAATTTACGGAATATATTCACTCTGCCATTCATGAATTTTTGACTGTTATGCATCCAGCATTTAAACATAGACACATGCATGAAAGGGGATATTTTCTATCTTTTGGCTTATTAGGGACTTTCCTTAGGAGTGATGCTTTTAAGTTCCCTGTAGAAAATAGGTATACTTTTGAATCCGAAGACTCCTCTTCTGAGAATGGATTTTCTGAATCTCAGGACCCTGCCACTGATGTGGCCTTTAATTTCAGGCTTCGGCATATTTATGCTTTATTACAGGAGGTTTTAATTGGTATTAATGAAGATTCTCCTACTACAGACATTTTTTAAGGTGGCCCCCAAACAGCCATATACTTTTCCAGTGCCTAACTCAGTTTCTGACCTCATTGCTAAGAAATTGAATAAGCCATGTGTTCCTTTTCTCCAACATTGGTGTGTCCGGTCCACGGCGTCATCCTTACTTGTGGGAATATCTCTTCCCCAACAGGAAATGGCAAAGAGTCCCAGCAAAACTGTCCATATAGTCCCTCCTAGGCTCCGCCCACCCCAGTCATTCTCTTTGCCGTTGCACAGGCAACATCTCCACGGAGATGGTTAAAAGTATGTGGTGTTTAGTTGTAGTTTTTTAATTCTACTATCAAGAGTTTGTTATTTTAAAATAGTGCTGGTATGTACTATTTACTCTGAAACAGAAAAAGATGAAGAGTTCTGTTTGTGAGAGGAAGATGATTTTAGCAGACAGTAACTAAAATCGTTTGCTGTTTCCACATAGGACTGTTGAGATGAAGTAACTTCAGTTGGGGGAAACAGTTAGCAGACTTTTCTGCTTAAGGTATGACTAGCCATATTTCTAACAAGACTGTGTAATGCTGGAAGGCTGTCATTTCCCCTCATGGGGAAAGCCACTGAGTAAGCCATTTTTTTAGTCTCAAACAGAATAAAGGGCTTAATATGGGCTATAAAACTGGTAGACACTTTTATGGGCAAAATCGATTGCTTTATTTGGGCATTTTATACATGTTTATGCTTGTAATTCACACTTATAAGCTTGGGGAACGTTTTTTAACGTCAGGCACTGTGTTAGACACCTTTCCAGTCAGGAAGGGCCTTCCCAGTTGTAGGCTGAGCCTCATTTTCGCGCCATTAATGCGCAGTTACTTTTGAGAGCAAGACATGCAGATGCATGTGTGAGGATCTGAAAGTAGTTGGAAAAGTTCCTAGAAGGGTTCATCTGGTATCGTATTCCCCCCTGGGTTTGGTAAAATCGCAGCAAAGGCTGTAGCTGGGACTGTAGAGGTGTTAAAACTGTAACCGGCTCCGGTTTCTTTATTTTAAGGGTTAAAGCTCTGAAAATTGGTGTGCAATACTTTGAATGCTTTAAGACACTGTGGTGAATATTTGGTAAATTTTGAACAATTCCTTCATACTTTTTCACGTATTCAGTAATAAAGTGTGCACTGTTTAAAATTTAAAGAGACAGTAACGGTTTTGTTTTAAAACATTTTTTTGTACTTTTTTGACAAGTTTAAGCCTGTTTAACATGTCTGCACCTTCAGATAAGCTATGTTCTATATGTTTGAAGATCAATGTGTGTCCCCCTTCAAAATTGTGTTATAATTGTGCCATAGCGTCCAAACAAAGTAAGGACAGTATTGCCACAGATAGTAAAGTTGCCCAAGATGATTCATCAGATGAAGGGAGTAGACATAGTTCTACATCATCTCCTTCTGTGTCTACACCAGTTTTGCCCACGCAGGAGGCCCCTAGTACTTCTAGCGCGCCAATGCTTATTACTATGCAACAATTAACGGCAGTAATGGATAACTCCATAGCAAATATTTTATCCAAAATGCCTGCATATCAGAGAAAGCGTGATTGCTCTGTTTTAAACAATGTAGAGCAGGAGGGCGCTGATGATAATTGCTCTGTCATACCCTCACACCAATCCGAAGGGGTCATGAGGGAGGTTTTGTCGGATGGGGAAATTTCAGATTCAGGTAAAATTTCTCAACAAGCAGAACCTGATGTTGTGACATTTAAATTTAAATTAGAGTATCTCCGCGCACTTTTTAAGGAGGTGTTATCTACTCTGGATGATTGTGACAACCTGGTCATTCCAGAAAAATTATGCAAGATGGATAAGTTCCTAGAGGTTCCGGTGCATCCTGATGCTTTTCCTATACCCAAGCGGGTGGCGGATATAGTGAATAAGGAGTGGGAGAAGCCCGGCATACCTTTTGTCCCCCCTCCTATATTTAAGAAATTATTTCCCATGGTCGACCCTAGAAAGGACTTATGGCAGACAGTCCCTAAGGTCGAGGGGGCAGTTTCTACTTTAAACAAGCGCACTACTATTCCTATCGAGGATAATTGTGCTTTCAAAGATCCTATGGATAAAAAATTGGAGGGTTTGCTTAAAAAGATTTTTGTACAGCAAGGTTACCTCCTGCAACCCATTTCGTGCATTGTTCCTGTCACTACAGCAGCGTGGTTCTGGTTCGAGGAACTAGAAAAGTCGCTCAGTAGAGAGACTCCGTATGAGGAGGTTATGGACAGAGTTCACGCACTCAAGTTGGCTAATTCTTTTATTTTAGATGACACTTTGCAACTAGCTAGATTAGCGGCGAAAAATTCAGGGTTTGCAATTGTGGCGCGCAGAGCGCTTTGGCTAAAGTCTTGGTCAGCGGATGTATCTTCCAAGACAAAATTACTTAATATCCCCTTCAAGGGTAAGACTCTCTTTGGGCCAGAATTGAAAGAGATTATTTCAGACATCACTGGGGGAAAGGGCCATGCCCTCCCACAAGATAGGCCTTTCAAAGCCAAGAATAAGTCTAATTTTCGTTCCTTTCGCAATTTCAGGAACGGACCGGCCTCTAACTCTGCATCCTCTAAACAAGAGGGTAATGCCTCTCAAGCCAAACCAGCCTGGAAACCGACGCAAGGCTGGAACAAGGGTAAGCAGGCCAAGAAGCCTGCTGCTGCTAACAAAACAGCATGAAGGAGTAGCCCCCGATCCAGGACCGGATCTAGTAGGGGGCAGACTCTCTCTCTTTGCTCAGGCTTGGGCAAGAGATGTTCAGGATCCCTGGA
Source organism: Bombina bombina (assembly GCF_027579735.1). NCBI lineage: Eukaryota > Metazoa > Chordata > Amphibia > Anura > Bombinatoridae > Bombina > Bombina bombina. Next base: position 108,976,038 of record NC_069499.1, on the reverse strand, counting down.
CACTAGAAATAGTTTCTCAGGGTTATCTTCTGGAATTCAAGGAACTACCCCCAAGGGGAAGGTTCCACATGTCTCACTTATCCTCAAACCAAATAAAGAGACAGGCATTCTTACATTGTGTAGAAGACCTGTTAAAGATGGGAGTGATACACCCAGTTCCAACGGCGGAACAAGGAATGGGATTTTACTCAAATCTGTTTGTAGTTCCCAAAAAAGAGGGAACTTTCAGACCAATTCTGGATTTAAAGATCCTAAACAAATTTCTCAGAGTACCATCATTCAAAATGGAAACCATTCGAACGATTCTACCCACCATCCAGGAAGGTCAATTTATGACTACCGTGGATCTAAAGGATGCGTATCTACATATTCCTATCCACAAAGAACATCATCAGTTCCTAAGGTTCGCCTTTCTGGACAAACATTACCAGTTTGTGGCCCTCCCATTCGGGTTAGCCACTGCTCCAAGGATTTTCACAAAGGTACTCGGATCCCTTCTAGCGGTTCTAAGACCAAGGGGCATTGCAGTAGTACCGTACTTGGACGACATTCTAATACAAGCGTCGTCTCTTTCAAAGGCAAAGGCTCACACAGACATCGTTCTGGCCTTTCTCAGATCTCACGGATGGAAGGTGAACATAGAAAAAAGTTCCCTGTCTCCGTCGACAAGAGTTCCCTTCTTGGGAACAATAATAGATTCCTTAGAAATGAGGATTTTCCTGACAGAAGTCAGAAAGTCAAAACTTCTAAACGCTTGTCAAGTTCTTCATTCAATTCCTCGTCCTTCCGTAGCTCAGTGCATGGAAGTAGTAGGATTGATGGTTGCAGCAATGGACATAGTTCCTTTTGCGCGAATTCATCTAAGACCATTACAACTGTGCATGCTGAAACAGTGGAATGGGGACTATACAGACTTGTCTCCAGTGATTCAAATAGATCAGAAGACCAGAGACTCACTCCGTTGGTGGCTAACCCTGGACCACCTGTCCCAGGGAATGAGCTTCCGCAGACCAGAGTGGGTCATCGTCACGACCGACGCCAGTCTAGTGGCCTGGGGCGCGGTCTGGAAATCCCTGAAGGCTCAGGGACTATGGTCTCGGGAAGAGTCTCTTCTCCCGATAAACATTCTGGAACTGAGAGCGATATTCAATGCTCTCAGGGCTTGGCCTCAACTAGCAAAGGCCAGATTCATAAGATTCCAATCAGACAACATGACGACTGTTGCTTGTATCAATCATCAGGGGGGAACAAGGAGTTCCCTGGCGATGAAAGAAGTGACCAAAATAATAAAATGGGCAGAGGATCACTCCTGCCACCTATCTGCGATCCACATCCCAGGTGTGGAAAACTGGGAGGCGGATTATCTGAGTCGTCAGACATTCCATCCGGGGGAGTGGGAACTCCACCCGGAGATCTTTGCCCAGTTGACTCAATTATGGGGCATTCCAAATATGGATCTGATGGCGTCTCGTCAGAACTTCAAGGTTCCTTGCTACGGGTCCAGATCCAGGGATCCCAAGGCGACTCTAGTGGATGCACTAGTAGCGCCTTGGACCTTCAACCTAGCCTATGTGTTTCCACCGTTTCCTCTCATTCCCAGGCTGGTAGCCAGGATCAAACAGGAGAGGGCCTCTGTGATCTTGATACCTCCTGCATGGCCACGCAGGACTTGGTATGCAGACCTGGTGAATATGTCATCGGCTCCACCATGGAAGCTACCTTTGAGACAGGATCTTCTAGTACAAGGTCCATTCGAACATCCAAATCTAGTTTCCCTCCAGCTGATGGCTTGGAAATTGAATGCTTGATTCTATCAAAGCGTGGGTTTTCAGATTCTGTGATAGATACTCTAGTTCAAGCCAGAAAACCGGTAACTAGAAAAATTTACCATAAAATATGGAAAAGATATATCTGCTGGTGTGAATCCAAGGGATTCTTATGGAATAAGATCAAAATCCCTAAGATCCTTTCCTTTCTACAAGAGGGTTTGGATAAAGGATTATCAGCGAGTTCCCCAAAGGGACAGATTTCTGCTTTATCTGTCTTATTACACAAACGACTGGCAGCTGTGCCAGATGTTCAAGCATTTGTTCAGGCTCTGGTTATAATCAAGTTTGTTTACAGACCTTTGACTCCTCCCTGGAGTTTAAATCTAGTTCTTTCAGTTCTTCAAGGGGTTCCGTTTGAACCTCTACATTCCATAGATATTAAGTTGTTATCTTGGAAATTTTTGTTTTTGGTTGCTATTTCTTCTGCTAGAAGAGTTTCTGAGTTATCTGCTCTGCAGTGTTCTCCGCCCTATCTGGTGTTCCATGCAGATAAGGTTGTTTTGCGTACTAAGCCTGGTTTTCTTCCAAAGGTTGTTTCTAACAAAAATATTAACCAGGAGATAGTTGTTCCTCCTTTGTGTCCGAATCCAGTTTCAAAGAAGGAACGTTTGTTATACAATTTAGATGTAGCTCTAAAATTCTATTTAGAAGCTACTAAAGAGTTCAGACAAACTTCTTCTCTGTTTGTCGTCTATTCTGGTAAAAGGAGAGGTCAAAAAGCGACTTCTACCTCTCTTTCTTTTTGGCTTAAAAGCATCATCCGATTGGCTTACGAGACTGCCGGACGGCAACCTCCAGAAAGAATCACAGCTCACTCCACTAGGGCTGTGGCTTCCACATGGGCCTTCAAGAACGAGGCTTCTGTTGATCAGATATGTAAGGCAGCGACTTGGTCTTCACTGCACACTTTTGCCAAATTTTACAAATTTGATACTTTTGCTTCTTCAGAGGCTATTTTTGGGAGAAAGGTTTTGCAAGCCGTGGTGCCTTCTGTTTAGGTAACCTGATTTGCTCCCTCCCTTCATCCGTGTCCTAAAGCTTTGGTATTGGTTCCCACAAGTAAGGATGACGCCGTGGACCGGACACACCAATGTTGGAGAAAACAGAATTTATGCTTACCTGATAAATTACTTTCTCCAACGGTGTGTCCGGTCCACGGCCCGCCCTGGTTTTTTAATCAGGTTTGATGAATTATTTTCTCTAACTACAGTCACCACGGCACCCTATAGTTTCTCCTGTTTTTTTCCTCCTGTCCGTCGGTCGAATGACTGGGGTGGGCGGAGCCTAGGAGGGACTATATGGACAGCTTTGCTGGGACTCTTTGCCATTTCCTGTTGGGGAAGAGATATTCCCACAAGTAAGGATGACGCTGTGGACCGGACACACCGTTGGAGAAAGTAATTTATCAGGTAAGCATAAATTCTGTTTTTATTCTGTCTGCCAAGTTCAAAACTATATTTCCTCTTCCTTTTGCAAATATAGAGGTATGGGAAACTATTTCTATTATGGATGGAGCTATATTCACACTTCCCAAGCAAACTAACATTCCTTTAAAATATAGCACCTCTTTCAAAATTCCCCTGGCTAGAAAGCTTTAAGGCTTTGACATATGGTCATTCCAGCTTGCAGTCTTTGTTTAGACCTGCTATCAGTGTTGCCTGTACAACTGCTACTACTGCGGTCTGGTGTGCCAACCTTTTCAGAACTAATTTCTGAGGAAATTTAAGAGATCCAGGATTGCTTGAAGCTCCTAAAAATTGCAAAGAACAGCAGTAGAATCCTAAGAATTCCAAGATGCAGCAGTAGAAATGGTTTATATTAATGCAAAGAGTGCTGCTTTGTCTATTTTGGTTATGCACGCTTTATGGTTCAAGTCTTGGTCTGCAGCCCAGGACTCTAAATGCAGGCTATTATCGTTTCCCTTTCAGGGTAAAATGCGTTTTGGGTCAGGACTGGATGCAATTATTGCCACAGTCACTTGAGGTAATGGAGGGTTTTTGCCACAGGATAGAAACCCTAAGCAGGACATTTTTGTTTCATTTGGCTACCTAAGACTCAAACAAACTGCTTCTTCTGCCCAGATATCAGGTTTCTCCAAACCTTCATGGAAGCCCCAACCTTCTTGTTTCAAAATCAAGCAGACCAAAAAGCCTACTACAGCCTCCAAATGCACATTCCTAGATTGTGTGAAGGATCTGGAAACAATGGGAGTAATTGCTCCAGTTCCAGCTTCAGAAATAAATTGGGGATCTCTTCATAATACCAAAAAAGGACGGTGCTTTTCAGCCTTTCTTGAATCTCAAGTTCCTACTTTCTAGATGGAGACAGTTTGTACTATACATCTTTTAGTGCAGGAGGGTCAGTTTATGTTTACCATAAATAAAAATATTATATAATATAAATAATAATATGAGAGATACTTAGCTTCATATCCCCATTCACAAGGACCATGTCAGGTTCCTGAGGTTTGTTTTCCTAAACAAGCATTACCAGATTGCGGTGCTTCCATTTAATCTGGCAGAAGTATTTACTAAGGTTCTAGGAGCATTGATGACTGTGGTCCAAGTTCAAGAAATCTCTTCACTTCCTTATTTTAATAATCTCTTGGTCCTTGCACCATCTCTTCATCTGTTTGTGTCTCACATAAGCAATTATTCAACTGCTTCACAGTCATGGTTGGAAAATCAGTCTTCAATAAGCTCCTTAACGCCTCTGACCCATGTGTATTTTCTGGGATTAGTAATTAATTCAGTGACTAAACGTCTGTTACTGAAAGTCCATTGCAGACTAAAGCTGCAACAGGCCTGTGCTCAACATAAACTCAATCGTTTTCCTTACGTTGGTAGGTGCATGGAAGTAGTGGGTCTAATGGTTGCTGCCTTAGATGTAGTACCATTTCCCACATTTGCATTTGCTGCTTTAGTGTAATGGGATCAGTCGCAAACATGTTGCATACTCACCTATCCTGGTGTTCATGTAGACCTCTCCTCTTCTGCCAGGGTGATCACCATTGATGCTAGCCTAAAAATTTGGGGTGAAGTTGGGGGTCTCAGAAAGCACAGGGAGCGCGCGGTCTCCTCGGAAGGCAAGGTTACCAATAAAAATTCTATGCACTATTCGGCCTGACCTTAGGCAGGAATCCTTTCTTCAATTCCAGTCCGACAATGTCACAGCAGTGGCGTACATCAATCACCAGAGCAGAACTAGCAGTTCCTGGTGATGAAGGAAGTGTCCTACATTATACCTTGGGGGGAACCTTAACATATGCAGAATCTCTGCTATCCGCATCCCAGGTGTGAACAATTGGGAGGCAGACTTTCTCAGTCAAAAATGTTATGATAGTGAAACAAGTCAAACATTAAAGTGAATGTAAATTTTGATGCTAAAGTGCCTGGTTATTAAAATTTAGATTAAAAACAAGGGCACTTTAATTCATCAAAATTTACATTTCACTCCTGTTGTGAAAAAAAACAACTTACCTTTTAATCTTCACAGCAGCTCCAGCTTCCTCCGGTCGTTGCAAGCCATTTCTGACGTCAGAAATGATGGATAGGTCATCCTCCAATCACGGCTTCCCCCAGGGGGAATCAGTGTCTGATTCAACGCCGTGATTGGAGGAAGCCTGATTCCTCATTTTAGACCCAGGAAGAGGCTTTGCGACGGGTAGCGGGTGGAGGAAGCTGGAGCTGCTGTGAAGATTAAAAGGTAAGTTTTTTTTCACAACAGGAGTGAAATGTAAATTTTGATGAATTAAAGTGCCCCTGTTTTTAATCGAATTTTTAAAAACCGGGCGCTATAGCATCAATATTTACATTCACTTTAATCGTTAATCTAGCCCCCGCTATAGAAGGGGCTTAAGGAGACAGAATCTATTACACTGAACAGCTGTGCTAAAGTTAACCGTGTAAGCAAGGACTTTCTGACATCCCACTTATTAACAAGTCCTCTTGTTAAAACGTTATTTCTGAATTTATTAATAGCCGGCTACAAAATATATTGTTTGTATCTGACTGCTTGATATTATACAAACCAATTACAATGTTTCACATCTAGATACATGATTCTCAGAGGAATTATTCACTCACCTATGCAATATATTGATATCCAAAGAGTTCAAGTGTTTTTAAACGTGTGATTGAATAGTTAATATAGGAGAAGGAATTATAGATGCTAGTGATGGGAAATACCTACAGTCCCCCAATTTTATACTAAAAATATTTATATGTATATATGGGGGTAACTCGCTAAGGGAATATATCTATATAGCTAGTGGTCAGAGTGTGCCAGAAAAAACAAGGCAAAACAAAGCCATATATATGTATCAAAAAAAAGTCTGTACTGGTATTGTAGTGCTGTATAATTCACATGAATGTCATCAAGATTCCAACGTGCAGCACAAAATTCAGCACATCTCATATGAGTCAAGAAATTGTATGCCCAATAACCTATATAAGCGCTATTATCACAAGGATGCTTTCTGAAGAAAGCTAAGCCAACTTGTGCTGGGTACTCACTCAAGGGCGTCCGGTGCAGGGGTCAGACAACTACGGCGGTCCTGGGCATCCTCACTTTTCCATAATTCCAGAGATCCTCTGGAGGTTTTTAATCTGCCTGTTCACCGTTCGTCTCGGTTCCCCGTATGTTCCTCGGGTAAGTTGCATCTGTTGGATGCGCTAGACAACTGCTACGTCACCGGTATGCGTACCTGACGTGACGTTATATCTGGCACACACTCCTCCACTGCCTTTTGGCTGCTAATCCCTTAGCAATAGGTCAAATGAGGGTTCTTTAGTGTACCCGGAAAATAATAAAGCCAAAATGAAATTTGAAAGAATCCTCAAATAAGTTCGTTCCAAGTTAAAAAAAACTTTAATGCTTTATTCTTCTATAAGTTTAAAGCAGAAGACAAGAAATCAACATGGGTGGGTAAAACAAAAAACGCCTTAACTAGCAAGCTTGCGCGTTTCGGCTGTAGCCTTAATCATAGCTTGTTAAAAACATACACAGCTGTGTATTTAAAGGTACCTTGAACTGCTGTGATTGGTCTAAAAACAAAATGCGGCGATTTTTAACACTCCAATCTGCCAACCCTGTGATATATCAGCATACTACACCGATTACATAAGCAAGGCAATGAAAAAAAAATATATATGAACATAAGACAATCCAACGTTTTGATTGTAGAGTAACAAACTAATGCTTATAATTCACTGCTATTACAGCGCCATCATATGCGCTTATATGCAGGCATGTTATTTGACAAATGTTAGTTTAAACCCAATAATACATAGATGCAATAATGTTCTAAAAGTCTTGTAAAAACTAACTGAGTATGTGTGTCAACAATCGAGTGATTATAAATCTGGTTTATAATAATAAACAACTAGTACATTATTGTGTCTTATCAAATTGGGGGATTATTACAATTGAACTAATTGATACAGTTCAACACTCTGTGAGAGAGCAATAGCTAACGTATGTTCTCTATATTTCTCTAACATAGATAGTAAGCTAAAAGTGAACTGTGGACATATTAATTTATGGATTATTGACTCTCATTTACAGAGGGAGGGGAATCTATGTGTACAAAAAATGAATGATACAACCACTACTTCCAGTAGTTTATTAGATCATACTGGGAGTTTAAACCTTCAACTAAACCTATTCAATTTGATTTCTAAGGGTGGTTATTGGTGATACAAATTCGAAATAAAAATTCAAATGAAAAAGTTCTAATTAAAAAATGCAAGTTGCTGCAGGTATTTGCTATTCATAAAAAGTGTTATTAATACATACATATAAAGAATCACTCAAAATCATTCACTCCATAAATCCTCTAGGTTAAAACGATATGAAATTCACTGTACTAATAGGCTATGACACCGGTGTCCAACCACTCTAGGGTTTTAAACTAAGTGCTGGCTTAACTTAATGTTCTATGTAGCAATTAAATTAGAGACTCAATGCGATTCACAACAACATAAATCTTACACCTTAAATTGCTGATAAGATATATATAAAAAGTCTGTTAATGACTCAATGACTTGACAGTTAGCAGATACTGCAGTTTTTAAAATCTTTCTAAAAAAACAAAAAAAAACAAAACGGATTGAATGTGCTCAAAATTGTACTTCCTAAGAGGCTCCACACTGACTGATAATCTTTATCTTTAAGAAATTAGGCACAGCCTATTCAAAACAATTTTCACACATTTGAGTATATAACTTGAGAAAGTTCGTTGCAGAAAACAAATAATATCCCTTACGTAATCTCAAAATCTTTTGTGTAATAGTAAGTCTTGTTACCAAGTAGGTTGTTATTTCGGTATTTGGAGTATTTCCAATTAAACAGATGGTAAGTCTTTTGATGTGTTTCACTTACCCAGTGTTCCGGTAATAGGGGCGGTCTCTCTTCAATCTGCTTACCTGGATTCCACCGGGTTTGTACTGGGTTACTAGCAACAAGCTGTACAAGATTCCTCCAATTCTTCTAAGTGTGCACACTTGAGATCTTGCGTAGGTTTGTGCTCCTACCGTCTGCCCAGCAGTTCAATAAATTCACTTTGTTCTGGCGTGACGGTCCTGGGAGCTAATGTTGTCTGTGTCTCTCCACAAAGCCGGATAATGGTCTAGTCTACGCGTTTCAGCTCTCCAAGGAGCCTTTGTCAAGATCTTGACAAAGGCTAGCTATTCTTTTATTTCCAAGGTGTGCACACTTAGAAGAATTGGAGGAATCTTGTACAGCTTGTTGCTAGTAACCCAGTACAAACCCGGTAGAATCCAGGTAAGCGGATTGAAGAGAGACCGTCCCCATTACCGGAACACCGGGTAAGTGAAACACATCAAAAGACTTACCATCTGTTTAATTGGAAATACTCCAAATACAAAAATAACAACCTACGGGGTAACAAGACTTACTATTACACAAAAGACTTTGCGATTACGTAAAGGATATTATTTGTTTTCTGCAACGAACTTTCTCAAGTATATACTCAAATGTGTGAACATTGTTTTGAATAGGCTGTGCCTAATTTCTTAAAGATTATCATTCAGTGTGGAGCCTCTTAGGAAGTACAATTTTGTGCACATTCAATCCGTTTTTTTTTTTTTGTTTTTTTAGAAAGATTTTAAAAACTGCAGTATCTGCTAACTGTCAAGTCATTGAGTCATTAACAGACTTTTTATATATATCTTATCAGCAATTTAAGGTGTAAGATTTATGTTGTTGTGAACCGCATTGAGTCTCTAATTTAATTGCTACATAGAACATTAAGTTAAGCCAACACTTAGTTTAAAACCCTAGAGTGGTTGGACACCGGTGTCATAGCCTATTAGTACAGTGAATTTCATATTATTTTAACCTAGAGGATTTATGGAGTGAATGATTTCGAGTGATTCTTTATATGTATGTATTAATAAAACTTTTTATGAATAGCAAATACCTGCAGCAACTTGCATTTTTTAATTAGAACTTTTTAATTTGAATTTTTATTTCAAATTTGTATCACCAATAACCACCCTCAGAAATCAAATTGAATAGGTTTAGTTGAAGGTATATTCTCATATTAACCATTCCTTTGCCAGATAGCCTTGGGCGCCACCTCCAACCTCTGTAAAAAAAAAAATCCCCCAATTTAATTGCACACGTTGTGAGAAGTGCAGTTAGGAGGGTGGCAATGCTGGTTTAGCTTTTCCTCAGTCTACACATACCCTGTATCTAGTTTTGGGAGTTTAAACCTCCTGGGTACCTGGTTTCAAAATGGAAAATCCAGTACATCTCTCTTTTGTGAAGGAGTTTCTCTTTATCTCCTCCTCTTTTTGGAGCAACTACCTGTTCAATGGGTTTCCATCTAAATGTTGACAGGTTCTTGTGATGTTTGATGGAGAAATGTTGCAGTATTGGTGTTGTAGCCTTTGCTATATTAATAGAACTGAAGTGTTCCCGAATACGAGATCTGATATCTCTAGTAGTGAGCCCTATGTACTGGAATTCACACTGAATACACTGAATAATATAAATCACATTGCTAGAAGAACAATTTAAGCATTGCTCGATTTCATGTGTATTATGGTTTACAGTTGACATAAAAGTGGATGTCACTTCCACATACTCACATGGTTTGCATTTGTTATGTCCACATTTATACATGCCCTTATGAGTGAGCCATGAGCTCACTTCCCGAGGTTTCATTCTCAACTGAGACGGGGATAGAATGTTTCCTATTGTGCACGCTCTTCTGTAAGAGCACCTGAGCCCACCATCCACTGTGTTAACCAGTTTATCGTCTGCTTTTAGAAGGCCAAAATGTTTCCGGATAATGCCACAAATTTGCTTGTACTGGGCACTATAGTTGGTCACAAAGGTAACCCCCTTATGATGAGCACATGTTTTTTTCCTCATTGTAAGTAAAGATTTCCTGTCTATCTTGTCTACTTCTGACTTTGCGTTTTTAATGTCTGAGTTTTTATATCCCCTCTGTTTTAAGCGTTCAACTAATGCCCAAAACTGGCCTTCATAGGTAGCTGAATCAGAGCAATTTATTTTCAGGCGTATGAGTTGGCCTTTGGCAATCACATAAGGGACATGTGGCGGATGACAGCTCTTGCCATGCAATAGAGTTTTGCCAGCTATGGACTTTCTATAGCCATTGGTATTAACACTGCCATCTTGCATGCCCCTCATGGCGATATCCGAATAGTTAGCCTCAAAGGTAAATACCAAATTGAGATAATTTATATTGATACAGTTCACAAATTCCTGGACTTTATTTATTGAATAGTTAAACCAATAAAGATAAAGTATGAATGGTTAAACAATCGTTCCTGTATTATTCAATGAGAATTTCTCCTATACAACTCATTTTTCTATGAGTCTCCTTAGTGCTATATTGCCTCCCTAACAGCAGGTGCTTGTTGATTACAAAATATTTGGCACATATAGGTACTTACCATTAGTACTACTTTACCTACTATCTTGTTACTATAGTAGACTTTCTCAGTCGCCAGTGTCTTTACCCAGGGAAGTGGTTTCTGAACCAGGATGTTTTTCAACCAAATAGTGAGATGTTGGAGCTTGTCAGACATAGATCTATAGATCCCATGGCCTCTTTCTCGAATCACAAGCTATCCCAATATGGCACCAGGTATTCTCAAGCATATCTAATAGATGCCCTAGTGGTTCTCTTATCGTTCAACCTGACATTTCTTTCCTACATTTGTTTTGCTATCTAGGGTGATAGCCAGAATTAAACCAAAACTTAGGGATTCAATTGGAATTATTTTCGAATTCCTAGAATACTCAAGTTTCTGAAGGATAATTTGGAGAAAGGCTTGTCAGCTAGTTCTCTTAAAAAAGTTCAGATTTCTACCCTATCCATTTTATTTCATAAGCGTATTGCCAACATTCCTGATATCCAGACCTTTTTCTGGGCTCTTCTTATAATTAAACCAGTTATTCAACCACTTTCTGTTCAATGGAATCTTAATCTGGTTGTGAGAGTTCTTCTTGCCCCTCCTTTTGAACCTATTCATGGTTTACATCTACAATTTTATACTGGTAAGTTATTTTTCTCTTGGCCATTTCTTCAGCCAGAAGAGTTTGAGCTTTCACCTTTATCTTGCAAACCTCCTTTCCTGATTTTTTTCATCAGGACACTGTGTCTGTACTTCTATGCACTAGCTATTCTTTTATTTCCAAGGTAGTATCTGCAAATACATTTTTGTGAGTTGTTAGTTATTTAAAATTATATGTTAAAGCCACAAAGGATTTAAAACTGTCTTCTCTATTTGTCCATTTTTATGGACCTCACAGGGGTCAGAAAGCTATAGCAGTTACCTTAGCCGCTTGGCTTAAAACCTTAATTTGTAAAGCATACCTGGTTGCTGGGAAGACCTGCCTTGTGCGCATTACTGCTCATTCCACTTGAGCAGTTGTTACTTCTTGAGCCTTCCGTAATGAGGCTTACATAGAACAGCTACTTGTTCCTCTCTGCTTACTTTTTCAAAGTTTTATCACTTTGATATTTATGCCTCCTTAGACTGCTTTTGGCAGGAAAGTTCTGCAGACATAGTGCCTATTATGTCTCGTATTCTCTCTCCACCTGGTGAAGGAAAACAAAATTTATGCTTATCTGATAAATTAATTTGCATCATGATGGTGAGAGTCCACAAACACCACTCTTTCTTTTACACAGTTTGCGTTAGTACTTGTTTTGCACTTCATTTGCCCCGCTTTGCCTTTCCTGCTTTTCTGTTTTTTACTTGGTCATATGAGGATTGACGGAGTGTGGAAGAGATCTAAACTCTGGTATGTAGGGGTGTTTTTGCTTCATCTTAGTGGAGGTGTTGAAATCACTTTTAACTTGCAAATCAGAATTTGTGATGAACTATCAAATGTAATGCTACATCCCTCACCCTCATCCCGAATATTGCTTTTCAAAGCAGGGGCCCCCTCTTTTTGTATTTTTATTTTCTTTTTTTATACTGTGTTTTATTATAGGCTAGAGCACTCCTACAGACTGCCTCTTCACTCGCACCTCACATGTACGAACCACATTTTAACTTTGCTTCTCTTTCTGACAAGGTAAGTAACATAAGTCATTTGTTTGCCTCTAATATTAAGAGGCGAAAGAAAAATCCCAATTTTAGCACTACAATTTATTAAATCAAACTTGGATGATAATTGTTTTCCCAGCTATGCCTTTTTCACACCCCATGCTTAATTTGAACACTACTGTAATTCATATTTCAGGGAGTGACACACAAAAATTATATATACTTCTTTTTTTTCAGCGAGCCCAGCAGATGCATGCATATACCATTATTATATTTAGTATTTTAGTAAATACCCAGGTAACCACTGTGATCACCTTACTATACTGTTATCTAGGGTATGCAGATTTTAAGGGATAGTCTAGTCAAAATTAAACTTTTATGATTCAGATAGATCATGCCATTTTAAGCAACTTTCTAATTTGCTCCTATTATCAATAATCTAAATGAAGGTTCTGAACCAAAAATGGGCCGGCTACTAAGCTTACATTCAAATAAAGATAGCAAGAGAACAAAGAAAAATTGATGATATGAGTAAATTAGAAAAGTGCTTAAAATTAAATGCTCTGTCTGAATCATGAAAGTTTAATTTTGACTAAACTATTCCTCTAAAGAGGTGCAAATATAGGCTTTAGGCCCCTCTGTAAAAATAAAAGCACATTTTTCTGCTAGATAATAATTGCCACAAATGTACATTTTTATTTATTTTTAAATAGGGTTGTATTCACTATAAAATAAACTTTATTAAACATTTTAGATTTTTTTTCTCCTAAAGAACCCCTTCCCAGTAAAAGACCATGTTTTTACTTTTTTGGGAAGTGGGCTTGGTGTTTTTCAAGACCACCATTTGAAAGAGCAGGCGATTCTCTTCAAACCAGGGGTCTTGATTGTCTGTAGCTGCTAAGGGAGCTGAGATTGTGCGTTTTGAAATACCTCCCCCCATTCAGCTCCCTTTCAACTCTGCCCCTTTGTTACATCACCACACATTTGTGGCGACATCAACCAGCACATACACTGAAGCTTTGGGACTACTGCCTACTAGGCCACCAATGGTCCCTGTCCTGTACTACGGGGTTATTGCTGAAATCCACTGTTCATGATGACCATGTGTCATGGCTACAATGCACATGGTGACCCTGACTTTTTTTTTTTTTAATATTTTATTTATAATCCAAAAGTATAAATACAAAGCTTCTCAGTTGGGCTTACCTTTCACCTCACAGGGTGTTTTACCAGAAATCAAACAGAGAAAAGAAGATAAGCAGCCTCTTGTTCGGGCTTACATTTCACCTCGCAGGGTGTTTTACTAATTCCATACATAGTTAACAGGAAGCCCTATACTCTATATTGATGTAAATTAACTGTTTTCACCTATCTTTTTCAGCATTTTGTTAATGTATGTTTCTGCCATTAGCATCTGTAGTTGCATGAGGTGCCCTTTACATGATATCTTGTCAAATGAGTACCGCTGTCACTGTGGGAAAAATAATATTTAAAAACACAACACTCGAGAAACACATTTGCAAGATAGTTTATTGATATGTTAGTAATTACTACCCATTCCCCAGCTTTGCACAACCAGCATTGTTATATTAATATACTTTATAATATTTAAACCTCTAAATTTCTGCCTGTTTCTAAGCCACTACAGACAGCCTCTTATCACATGCTTTTTTATTAGCTTTTCACTACAAGAGACTGGTAATTTGTGAGCCATATAGATAGCATTGTGCTCTCTCCTGTGGAGTTGTGCATGACACTGAACTAATTGGCTGAAATGCAAGTCAATAGATAATCAATAACCATGTGATAAGGGGGCTGTTAAAAGAGGCTTGGATACAAGGTAATCACAGAGGTAAAAAGTATATTAATATAACAGTGTTGGTTATGCAAAACTGGGGAATAAAGGGATTATCTATCTTTTTAAACAATACATTTTTTTAAGTCGACTGTCCCTTTAACTCACTTCAAGCTTTCTTTTGTGCAAATGTCAAAATAGACTGTTTTATAGAGAGATATTTTTTTTTTTTTTTTTTGTTCTACAAAGTACTGAAGGTGTTTTTATGATGCAGTATCCTGCACAGTGGAACTCATCTATGTGTCGGGCAGTGAACAGTTACGAGATAGATACTCCTCCTTTAAATGGAGAGTGATATGAGGTTGCTGTGACTTTTTTCTTCTTCAAGATATTAGTTTAACAAACAGGTTTTATTGGATCTAGGCCATTGAGTACATAATGTTACCATATACGCATTAATGCTTATAACTATTTTTTAGTAGCACGTAGCATTAGAGGTATATTTTCCCCCCCATAGTACACCCTTACTGCAGCACATAAATATTATTGATTTGTTAATACCTATGTGATTTAAAAAAAAAAAAAAACACCCCTGCACATCTTAGATCTTAGAATTTGCTTTGCATCTTTTGAACCAGGTCACAAATATGAGTATGAGCTAAAATACAGTATATTTACTAAATACATCTACTATGTCCATTTACAGCTATAGATACAAATCCCCAAATCCATAATTAATTTTCATAAATATTTTTTTTAACTGTAAAATTATTAAAAATAACCATGTTTCCACACCAGTCACAATCTTCTCTGCCTGCATTTTTGGTTTGGTTATTGTGTTCTAAATTGCAAATGAGTTACCTTTCTGATTACAGTACTGTACTATCTTTCTGATGATATTCTGATACAAAAGTATTTTAAATTAAATAAAATTATCTTTAGGTCGCAGCTCATGACCTGGCAGAATTCAGCATTGCACAAGAGCACTATTTTGTGCTTTGGTGCAACGCCTCACCCTACCCACGCTTGATTGGCTGTCAATCTCCCCGGTCCGACGAAGAGTTAGGGAAGCATCGGTGTGATGACCGCTCCTTGATGAGTACTCACTGCAGGTTCTCTTGTGAGAACCTGCAGTCGTAGCAAGGCGAAGGGCTTGATAAATTGAACCCATAGTCTTTCTGTTTTATTTCAATATGACACACTTTACTTGATAGCTTTCAATTTAGCATTAATAAATTAGATAATGTCTTGGCATACTTTACCTTTAGCACTCTGGTTTGACACATGGGTAGTGAGAGACTACCCATAATGCAGATATAGTTTACATTATACATTTAAGTGGAAAATGATAAACTCTTGTTTATAAACCCCTAGTGACGAGCAGTTTGCATGTGATTAAAGTTTTGATGTACTGCATGCTTCACATTGTGATGGGAATCTGACAGTATGCCAGCCTCATTTATGTTACTGAAGCAGACAGTTGTATCTTTTTCTTTAGAAGAATGATAAAATAAATAAAATGACTAAAAGATTCAAGAGTCCCAAATTGTTGCAAGCTCTATAAAATGTTTGTTTAAATGCCAGATGTACTCTTCATGTCCTAATTACAATAAAAGCTGAATCTGGTGTACCGCTGATCTGTATTATCTTTTACACTTTTCTTGAACTCCAGCAGCTGTCTTATTTGTGCTCACTCAGTATTTGTGCTGCTTTATTATGCACTTGCTTTATACACAAACATACCATAGAGCAGACACAGTTCTGACCTCCTTTTTCTATGTTGGACTTTATCATTTAAAATATAGCTATAATTCCAGAGAGAAGATTTTTTGGGGCTTGTAATGTATTTATGATTTGTGCACATTGCATACAGTACCTCTGCACCACCGATTATGACGCATGAAATAACGCTTCTCATTAACTTCATCTCTTCCAGGTCGGAGATCTTCAGAGCAGTTATGTAGCTGCTCAGAAGTCAGAAAATGCTTTCCCTGACCATGTTGAAACTAAGCAACTTATTGAAAAGTTGAAGCAGCATTTTGCAATGATTTGATCCAATGTTCTGTAAGATAGAGAATTCATGTTAGAGTATACCAGCCATATAGAAACATAGATATTGACGGCAGATAAGAGCCATAGGCCCAGCAAGTCTGCCCGACCTTACCTAACAGTATAAACTTATCTAGTTCGTAGGATAGCCCTATGCTTGTCCCATGCATTTTTAAAGTCCCCCACAGTGTTTGTTGCTACTACCTCTTGAGGAAGTTTATTCCATAAATCAATCACTCTTTCTGTAAAGAAGTGCTTCCTCAAATTACTTCTGAATCTACTACCCTTTAGCTTGAGCTCATGACCCCTTGTTCTTGAATTTTCCATTTTATGTAAAATACCCACAGCCTCAGTTTTACTAAACCCTTTAATGTACTTGAAAGTTGCTATCATATCACCTCTTTCCCTTCTCTCCTCTAAGCTATACATATTTAGGTCATTGAGCCTATCCTGGTAAGTTTTATTTTTTAGACCATGTACCATTTTGGTAGCCCTCCTTTGCACAGATTCAAGTTTGTTAATATCCTTCTGAAGATATGGTCTCCAGAACTGCACACAATACTCAAGATGAGGCCTAACTAATGATCTATAAAGTGGCATAAGAACCTTACTATTTCTGCTGCAAATACCTCTACCAATACATCCAAGCATTCTGCTAGCCTTACTCGCTGCATTACTACATTGTTTACTAAGTTTTAAATCATCTGAAATAATAATTCCCAAGTCCTGTTCCTCGTCTGTAACAGTCAGTAAAGTGTCATTGAGTCTGTAATTAACATTTGGATTTTTCTTCCCTAAATGCATTATTTTACACTTTGCTGTGTTAAACTTTAGACCCCAGTCATTTGTCCAATCCTCCAATTGTTGTATATCACTTCTCATTTTGTCTACCCCCCCTGGAACATCCACTCTGTTGCAAATTTTTGTATCATCTGCAAAGAGACATACTTTCCCCTGTAGCCCTTTGCTGATATCGCAGATAAATATGTTAAACAAAACAGGCCCTAGAACTGACCCCTGAGGAACACCACTAGTAACAGCCCCCTCTGCTGAATGAACTCCATTTACTAAGACACTTTGTTTTCTGTCCTTAAGCCAGCATTCCACCCAGTTCACAATTTTTGAATCTAGACCAAGGAGATATAGTTTGTGAATAAGTTTATTGTGTGGGACGGTGTCAAATGCTTTGCTGAAATCTAGATATGCTACATCAACTGCTCCTCCCTTGTCTAATACTTTTGTTACATAATCAAAGAAGTCAATTAGATTAGTCTGACATGATCTCCCTGAAGTAAAACCATGCTGATTTTGGTCCTCTAAATTGTTTGTCTTTATGTAAGTCATAATTCTTTCTTTTAAGAGGCTTTCCATTAATTTCCCTACTACTGAAGTTAAACTAACTGACCTGTAGTTGCCAGATTCTTCTCTACTGCCCTTTTTATGAAGGGGTATTACATTTGCTATTCTCCAATCATCTGGGACAGCTCCTGTTAATAGTGACTGATTAAACAGATCAGTTAATGGGACAGTTAGCACTGATCGAAGTTCTTTTAAAACCCTTGGATGAATATTATCAGGACCCACTGCCTTTGTAACATTTATTTTTGATAATGCTAACAAAACCTCATCCTCTGTAAAAAGATTACTGTTAAGCTTGTTTCTATTTCTTCTGTTAAGTGTGATCAGTCCACGGGTCATCATTACTTCTGGGATATTACTCCTCCCCAACAGGAAGTGCAAGAGGATTCACCCAGCAGAGCTGCATATAGCTCCTCCCCTCTACGTCACTCCCAGTCATTCTCTTGCACCCAACGACTAGATAGGATGTGTGAGAGGACTATGGTGATTATACTTAGTTTTATATCTTCAATCAAAAGTTTATTATTTTAAAATAGCACCGGAGTGTGTTATTATCTCTCTGGCAGAGTTTGAAGAAGAATCTACCAGAGTTTTTGTTATGATTTTAGCCGGAGTAGTTAAGATCATATTGCTGTTTCTCGGCCATCTGAGGAGAGGTAAACTTCAGATCAGGGGACAGCGGGCAGATGAATCTGCATAGAGGTATGTAGCAGTTTTTATTTTCTGACAATGGAATTGATGAGAAAATCCTGCCATACCGATATAATGTCATGTATGTATACTTTACACTTCAGTATTCTGGGGAATGGTACTTCACTAGAATTACACTGTAAGAAATACATAAAGCTGTTTAATAACTAGAGATTATGTTTAACGTTTTTGCTGGAATGTAAAATCGTTTTCATTTACTGAGGTACTGAGTGAATAAATGTTTGGGCACTATTTTTCCACTTGGCAGTTGCTTAATCTGTTTTCTGACAGTTTCTGTTCTCCCTCACTGCTGTGTGTGAGGGGGAGGGGCCGTTTTTTGGCGCTTTTACTACGCATCAAATATTTCAGTCAGCAACTCATTGTATTCCCTGCATGATCCGGTTCATCTCTACAGAGCTCAGGGGTCTTCAAAACTTATTTTGAGGGAGGTAATTTCTCTCAGCAGAGCTGTGAGAATTATAGTTTGACTGAGATAAAAAACGTTTATTCTGTAATTTGTTTCCTGCTTTCAGAATTTGTTATCTTTGCTAATGGGATTAAACCTTTGCTAAAGTTGTGTTGTTTACAAGGATTGAGGCTATAACTGTTTCAATTTATTAATTTTCAACTGTCATAGATCTTCTGTGCTTCTTAAAGGCACAGTACGTTTTAATATTATTCTAATTGAATTGTATTTCCAAGTTGCAAGTTTATTTGCTAGTGTGTTAAACATGTCTGATTCAGAGGATGATACCTGTGTCATTTGTTGCAATGCCAAAGTGGAGCCCAATAGAAATTTATGTACTAACTGTATTGATGCTACTTTAAATAAAAGTCAATCTGTACAAATTGAACAAATTTCACCAAACAACGAGGGGAGAGTTATGCCGACTAACTCGCCTCACGTGTCAGTACCTACATCTCCCGCTCAGAGGGAGGTGCGTGATATTGTAGCGCCGAGTACATCTGGGCGGCCATTACAAATCACATTACAGGATATGGCTACTGTTATGACTGAGGTTTTGGCTAAATTACCAGAACTAAGAGGTAAGCGTGATCACTCTGGGGTGAGAACAGAGTGCGCTGATAATATTAGGGCCATGTCAGACACTGCGTCACAGGTGGCAGAACATGAGGACGGAGAACTTCATTCTGTGGGTGACGGTTCTGATCCAAACAGACTGGATTCAGATATTTCAAATTTTAAGTTTAAACTGGAAAACCTCCGTGTATTACTAGGGGAGGTGTTAGCGGCTCTGAATGATTGTAACACAGTTGCAATACCAGAGAAAATGTGTAGGTTGGATAAATATTTTGCGGTACCGACGAGTTCTGAGGTTTTTCCTATACCTAAGAGACTTACTGAAATTGTTACTAAGGAGTGGGATAGACCCGGTGTGCCGTTCTCACCCCCTCCGATATTTAGAATTTTTTTTCCAATAGACGCCACCACAAGGGACTTATGGCAAACGGTCCCTAAGGTGGAGGGAGCAGTTTCTACCTTAGCTAAGCGTACCACTATCCCGGTGGAGGATAGCTGTGCTTTTTCAGATCCAATGGATAAAAAGTTAGAGGGTTACCTTAAGAAAATGTTTGTTCAACAAGATTTTATATTGCAACCCCTTGCATGCATTGCGCCGATCACGGCTGCAGCGGCATTCTGGATTGAGTCTCTGGAAGAGAACATTGGTTCAGCTACTCTGGACGACATTACGGACAGGCTTAGAGTCCTTAAACTAGCTAATTCATTCATTTCGGAGGCCGTAGTACATCTTACTAAACTTACGGCGAAGAATTCAGGATTCGCCATTCAGGCACGCAGGGCGCTGTGGCTAAAATCCTGGTCAGCTGATGTTACTTCTAAGTCAAAATTGCTTAATATACCTTTCAAAGGGCAGACCTTATTCGGGCCTGGGTTGAAAGAGATTATCGCTGACATTACAGGAGGTAAAGGCCATGCCCTGCCTCAGGACAAAGCCAAGACTAGACAGTCTAATTTTCGTTCCTTTCGTAATTTCAAAGCAGGAGCAGCATCAACTTCCTCTGCACCAAAACAGGAAGGAGCTGTTGCTCGCTACAGACAAGGCTGGAAACCTAACCAGTCCTGAAAAAAGGGCAAGCAGACTAGGAAACCTGCTGCTGCCCCTAAAACAGCATGAATTGAGGGCCCCCGATCCGGGATCGGATCTAGTGGGGGGCAGACTTTCTCTCTTCGCCCAGGCTTGGGCAAGAGATGTTCAGGATCCCTGGGCGCTAGAGATAATATCTCAGGGATACCTTCTGGACTTCAAATACTCTCCTCCAAGAGAGAGATTTCATCTGTCAAGATTGTCAACAATCCAGACAAAGAAAGAGGCTTTTCTACGCTGCGTACAAGAGCTCTTGTTAATGGGAGTAATCCATCCAGTTCCACGATCGGAACAGGGACAGGGGTTTTACTCAAATCTGTTTGTGGTTCCCAAAAAAGAGGGAACTTTCAGACCAATCCTGGACTTAAAGATCCTAAACAAATTCCTAAGAGTTCCATCGTTCAAGATGGAGACTATTCGGACAATTTTACCTATGATCCAAGAGGGTCAGTACATGACCACTGTAGATTTAAAAGATGCTTACCTTCACATACCGATTCACAAAGATCATTATCGGTACCTAAGGTTTGCCTTCCTAGACAGGCATTACCAGTTTGTGGCTCTTCCATTCGGATTGGCTACAGCTCCAAGAATCTTCACAAAGGTTCTGGGTGCTCTTCTGGCGGTACTAAGACCGCGGGGAATCTCGGTAGCTCCATACCTAGACGACATTCTGATACAAGCTTCAAGCTTTCAAACTGCCAAGTCTCATACAGAGTTAGTGCTGGCATTTCTAAGGTCACATGGATGGAAGGTGAACGAAAAGAAAAGTTCACTCGTTCCACTCACAAGAGTTCCCTTCCTGGGGACTCTTATAGATTCTGTAGAAATGAAGATTTACCTGACAGAGGACAGGCTAACAAGACTTCAAAGTGCTTGCCGCACCCTTCATTCCATTCAACACCCGTCAGTGGCTCAATGCATGGAGGTAATCGGCTTAATGGTAGCGGCAATGGACATAGTACCCTTTGCACGCTTACACCTCAGACCACTGCAACTGTGCATGCTAAGTCAGTGGAATGGGGATTACTCAGACTTATCCCCTTCTCTGAATCTGGATCAAGAGACCAGAAATTCTCTTCTATGGTGGCTTTCTCGGCCACATCTGTCCAGGGGGATGCCATTCAGCAGACCAGACTGGACAATTGTAACAACAGACGCCAGCCTTCTAGGTTGGGGTGCCGTCTGGAATTCTCTGAAGGCTCAGGGACTATGGAGTCAGGAGGAGAGTCTCCTGCCAATAAACATTCTGGAATTGAGAGCAGTTCTCAATGCCCTCCTGGCTTGGCCCCAGTTGACAACTCGGGGGTTCATCAGGTTTCAGTCGGACAACATCACGACTGTAGCTTACATCAACCATCAGGGAGGGACAAGAAGCTCCCTAGCTATGATGGAAGTATCAAAGATAATTCGCTGGGCAGAGTCTCACTCTTGCCACCTGTCAGCAATCCACATCCCGGGAGTGGAGAACTGGGAGGCGGATTTCTTAAGTCGTCAGACTTTTCATCCGGGGGAGTGGGAACTTCATCCGGAGGTCTTTGCCCAAATACTTCGACGTTGGGGCAAACCAGAGATAGATCTCATGGCGTCTCGACAGAACGCCAAGCTTCCTCGTTACGGGTCCAGATCCAGGGATCCAGGAGCAGTCCTGATAGATGCTCTGACAGCACCTTGGGACTTCAGGATGGCTTACGTGTTTCCACCCTTCCCGTTGCTTCCTCGATTGATTGCCAGAATCAAACAAGAGAGAGCATCAGTGATTCTAATAGCACCTGCATGGCCACGCAGGACTTGGTATGCAGACCTGGTGGACATGTCATCCTGTCCACCTTGGTCTCTACCTCTGAAACAGGACCTTCTGATACAGGGTCCCTTCAAACATCAAAATCTAACTTCTCTGAAGCTGACTGCTTGGAAATTGAACGCTTGATTTTATCAAGACGTGGGTTTTCTGAGTCAGTTATTGATACCTTAATACAGGCTAGGAAACCTGTTACCAGAAAGATTTACCATAAGATATGGCGTAAATACCTATATTGGTGTGAATCCAAAGGTTACTCTTGGAGTAAGGTTAGGATTCCTAGGATATTGTCTTTTCTACAAGAAGGTTTAGAAAAGGGTTTATCTGCTAGTTCATTAAAGGGACAGATCTCACCTCTGTCCATTCTGTTACACAAACGTCTGTCAGAAGTTCCTGACGTCCAGGCTTTTTGTCAGGCTTTGGCCAGGATTAAGCCTGTGTTTAAAACTGTTGCTCCACCATGGAGTTTAAACCTTGTTCTTAATGTTTTACAGGGCGTTCCGTTTGAACCCCTTCATTCCATTGATATAAAGTTGTTATCTTGGAAATTTCTATTTTTAATGGCTATTTCCTCGGCTCGAAGAGTCTCTGAATTATCAGCCTTACATTGTGATTCTCCTTATTTGATTTTTCATTCGGATAAAGTAGTCCTGCGTACTAAACCTGGGTTCTTACCTAAGGTAGTTACTAACAGGAATATCAATCAAGAGATTGTTGTTCCTTCTTTATGCCCAAATCCTTCTTCAAAGAAGGAACGTCTACTGCACAACCTGGATGTAGTCCGTGCTCTAAAATTTTACTTACAGGCAACTAAGGAATTTCGACAAACGTCTTCTCTGTTTGTCATTTACTCTGGGCAGAGGAGAGGTCAAAAAGCTTCCGCTACCTCTCTTTCTTTTTGGCTTCGTAGCATAATTCGTTTAGCTTATGAGACTGCTGGACAGCAGCCTCCTGAAAGAATTACAGCTCATTCTACTAGAGCTGTGGCCTCCACTTGGGCCTTCAAGAATGAGGCCTCTGTTGAACAGATTTGCAAGGCTGCAACTTGGTCTTCGCTTCATACTTTTTCCAAATTTTACAAATTTGACACTTTTGCTTCATCGGAGGCTATTTTTGGGAGAAAGGTTCTTCAGGCAGTGGTTCCTTCTGTATAAAGAGCCTGCCTATCCCTCCCGTCATCCGTGTACTTTTGCTTTGGTATTGGTATCCCAGAAGTAATGATGACCCGTGGACTGATCACACTTAACAGAAGAAAACATAATTTATGCTTACCTGATAAATTCCTTTCTTCTGTAGTGTGATCAGTCCACGGCCCGCCCTGTTTTTAAGGCAGGTAAATATTTTTTAATTTATACTCCAATCACCACTTCACCCTTGGCTTTTCCTTTCTCGTTGGTCCTTGGTCGAATGACTGGGAGTGACGTAGAGGGGAGGAGCTATATGCAGCTCTGCTGGGTGAATCCTCTTGCACTTCCTGTTGGGGAGGAGTAATATCCCAGAAGTAATGATGACCCGTGGACTGATCACACTACAGAAGAAAGGAATTTATCAGGTAAGCATAAATTATGTTTTTGCGTTGCATCCCTTAATGTAGACATTGTATCTTCACAATCTTTAGTGAAAACAGAACAGAAGTAATCATTGAGACAGTCTGCAATCTGCTTATCTCCTTCTATTATTCTACCATCAACTGATTTCAATTTTACTATTCCTACCTTTTTTTTTCTTCTTTCACTGATATATCTAAAGAATGTTTTGTCCCCATGTTTTACTGACTGTGCTATCTTCTCTTCTGCATGAGCTTTAACCTTCCTAATTAAATGCTTAGTCTTTTTTTGTTGGAGTCTCCATATTTTCATATCATCATCTGCTTGTGTGTGTCTGTAATTTTTATAAGCTATCTTTTTTGTCTTTACAGCATGTGCTACTTCTTTGGAAAACCAAATTGGTTTCCGCTTTCTTTTACAGACATGTCTAATACAGTGTGCGGTTGCATCTAAAATGGCACCTTTCACAAATTCCCACTGTTCTTGAACCCCTGTAATAAGAGTTTTCCCCTTTAAATAGTTCTTTAGGTATTCTCCCATTAATGAAAAATCTGCCGTCCTAAAGTCTAAAACTTTTGTTTTAGTCTGGGTGGACAGTTCCTGAACATGAATACTAAACCAAACAGATTGATGATCACTGGATCCTAAGTTCTCACCTACAGACACATCTGAAACTGTATCACTGTTTGTAAGTATTAGATCTAATATAGCTTCCTTACGAGTTGGTTCCTTGATTAATTGTTCAAGTGATTCCCCTAGCAGAGATTCAAGAATATACCTGCTTGAATCTCTGCTAGGGGAATCACTTGAACAATTAGTCAAGGAACCAACTCGTAAGGAAGCTATATTAGATATTGATAAGCCCTACAGAATCAATAGGATTGCTTATATACAGTATATTTAACTGCCTGTGAATGAGTGGCATGAATATATATGTGTATGTATGAATATATCTGTTTGTCTGCCTATAATATAAATATATATATATTTATTTATCTAACTGACACGCTATTTTTCTTAATGAAATTAAATTGGCAGGCTAAAGAAACATACAAAATATTTTGTGAAGTAGTTTTATATGTTTGAGATGCAGGTTCCACAGTAGGTATTGCATATTTTTCTAAATATCTAAATTGTCATTAATTGATCTGATATTGAGTAAAAAGAAAAAGTAATTCAACTTTGTGACTGTAAGGCTAAATAATAATAACAATGTTGTAGAAATGAATTGATACTGCCGTATGAAAGCACAATCTCCCTTGTATTGGGGTTCTAGTAATGTTACCACTCCACCTTGATTGCACACCCTTGTAAGCAGGAGCTTTAGTGAATCATGTAACACCTTATGGCTGTTGTTATTGATCATGTATGTGTTTATTATGTTTTATTCTTTTAATAGCTTTATAGAGTGTTCTTACATTTGTTTTCCACAAACTGAGCAACACTATAAAATAGGGCACAATGAAAGTTAAGTTAGTCGGATATCATTTTAATTGATGCACTATACAATCTGAAATTAATCAGATGGCTCTACTATCTGGATTAATTTAAACTTGTTTTTTTCTGCTAATATATATATATATATATATATATATATATATATATATATATATATATATTTATAGTTGTGCTCATAAGTTTACATACATGGCAGAATTTATGATTTCTTGGCCATTTTTCAGAGAATATGAACAACACAAAAACTTTTCTTTCACTCATGGTTAGTGTTTGGCTGAAGCCATTTATTATCAATCAACTGTGTTTATTATTTTTAAATCATAATGACAACAGAAACTACCCAAATGACCCTGATCAAAAGTTTACATACCCTGGTGATTTTAGCCTAATAACATGCACACAAGTTGACACAAAGGGGTTTGAATGGCTATTTAAGGTAACCATCCTCACCTGTGATCTGTTTGCTTGTAATTAGTGTGTGTGTATAAAAGGTCAATGAGTTTCTTTACTCCTGACAGACCCTTGCATCTTTCATCCAGTGCTGCACTGACGTTTCTGAATTCTGAGTCATGGGGAAAGCAAAAGAATTGTCAAAGGATCTGCGGGAAAAGGTAGTTGAACTGTATAAAACAGGAAAGGGATATAAAAAGATATCGAAGGAATCAAACTCTAATCAAGAAGTGGAAAATGAGGCGTTCTGTTTGATAACATACTGCATTCATCTTGCCATCATTTCTGACCAAATTTCCTGTGCCTTTGTAGCTCACACATCCCCAAAACATCAGCGATCCACCTCCGTGCTTCACAGTAGGACTGGTGTATCTTTCATCATAGGCCTTGTTGACTCTTCTCCAAATGTAGCGTTTATAGTTGTGGCCAAAAAGCAAAATTTTGGTCTCATCACTCCAAATGACTTTGTGCCAGAAGGTTTGAGGATTGTCTCTGTGCTGTTTGGCGTATTGTAAGTGGGATACTTTGTGGCATTTGCGTAGTAATGGCTTTCTTCTGGCGACTCGACCATGCAGCCCATTTTTCTTCAAGTGCCTCCTTATTTTGCATCTTGAAACGGCCACACCACATGTCCTGTATTTCACCTGAAGTTATTTGTGGGTTTGTCTTTGCATCCCGAACAATTTTCCTGGCAGTTGTGGCTGAAATTTTAGTTGGTCTACCTGACCGTGGTTTGGTTTCAACAGAACCCCTTATTTTCTACTTCTTTATTAGAGTTTGAACACTGCTGATTTGCATTCTTAATTCTTTGGCCATCTTTTTATATCACTTTCCTGTTTTATACAGTTCAACTACCTTTTCCCGCAGATCCTTTGACAATTCTTTTGCTTTCCCCATGACTCAGAATCCAGAAACGTCAGTGCAGCACTGGATAAAAGATGCAAGGGTCTGTCAGGAGTCCAGAAACTCAATGACCTTTTATACACATACACTAATTACAAGCAAACAGATGAGGATGGTTACCTTTAATAGCCATTCAAACCCCTTTGTGTCAACTTGTGTGCATGTTATCAGGCCAAAATCTTTTGATCATGGTCATTTGGGTAGTTTCTGTTGTCATTATGATTTAAAAAGAGTAAACACAGTTGATTGATAATAAATGGCGTCAGCCAAGCACTAACCATGAGTGAAATAAAAGTTTTTTGTGTTATCATTCATATTCTCTGAAAAATGGCCAAGAAATCATAAATTCTGCCAGGGTATGTAAATTTATGAGCACAACTGTGTGTGTGTGTATATATATATATATATATATATATATATATATATATATATATATATATATATATATACTTACTGCCCAGTTTATTAGGTGCAGCCCTGCTTTGCACACAAATAGCTCATTCCACTATGTTTCACATCACATGGCCACAGTTTTGGTATAAAAACAGCAGAACAGCCTTCCTACTATCAGTTAAGCGTACAAACCGCAGCCAGAATGGGGAAGAGCAGTGATCTAATGGATTTTGAACGTGGCATGATAGTAGGTGCAAGATGTGCTGGACGAAGCATATCTGAAACAGCAGTACTCCTGATCTTTTTACATATCAGTCAGCGGCAGTCCTGTGGAAGAAAAACGCTTGTTGATGTGAGAGGGCAGAGGAGGATGTCAAGCAAACAGAATCACATACTGATTCAACCTTAGTGCAGAGAAAAGCATATTGCAAAGCACCACTTGGCGTATAGGCTACAACAGCCGGCAGCCACATCAAGTGCAGTTGTTATCGGAGAAGAACAAGAAAGCATGCCCGTGGCACAACAACACCAGCACTGGACCATCGAAGACTGGGAATAGATTGCTTCATCTCAATAGTCAAAGTTTCTAGTGCATGATGTTGATGGCAGGCTCTGAATTTGATGAAAACTGTGCAAGGTGGGGGTTATGTTGTGGGGAATGTTTTCCTGGCACTCGGGTCCATTGGTACCCATAGATTCACATCTGAATGCCACAGCGTTCGTAAACATTGTTGCTGACCAAGTGCATTCATTGAGGTTGACAGTTTATCCTTAGGCAGATGGTTACTTCCAGCAGGATAACGTGCCGGTGCATAAAGCCCACATCACTGTGGTATGGTTCCTGGAACATGACAATGACTTTTCTTAACTGCCGCGGCTCGCTCAGTCCCCAGATCTCAATCTTATTGAACATCTTTTGGATGAGTTGGAAGGGGCTATTAGCTGCAGGCTTACACCTCCATTGAAACTCTCCCGGAGTTGTGTGACACACCCATGTCTACATGGTACCCAGTACCTCCACAACATTTTCAGAATCTTGTAGAATCAATGCCTAGACTAATTCAGGCTGTTTTGAAGGCTAAAGGAGGCTCAACAGGCTACTAAATAAAGTGTCCACACAGTGTTTGTGTATGTGTGTGTATATATATATATATATATATATATATATATATATATATATTCTAAAATTCTGGATATTTACAAAATCAAGGCTTTTTCATTCAGATTTGAATTTTTTTTAATTATTAAATTATTAAAAATTACCATTTTTATAAGCGGTAATTTAAATATTGCTTAAAGGGACACTCAATCAAAATTAAACTTCATCAGATAGAGCGTGCAATTTTAAACAACTTTCCAATTTACTTCCATTAACAAAATGTGCACAGTCTTTTTATATTTAAACTTTTTGAGTCACCAGCTCCTACTGAGCATGTGCAAGAATAAGTGTGTATGCATTTGTGAATGGCTGATGGCTGTCACATGGCACAGAGGGAGTGGAAAAAGACATAACTTTTAAAATTGTCAGAAAAAAAATCTACTACTCGTTTGAAGTTCAAACTAAGTGCTATTGCATTGTCTTGTTAACTTGCATTTGTTGATTATGCAAATCTACAGTGTTGACTGGTCCTTTAAATTACATGATATTGTTGATACCTTGCCCCATCGCTCTCTAAGATGTCCCAGACATAAATATACAAATATCATGAAACTTTGTCTGGTTCCAAGCAGTTTTGCTAAAGTGTTTTCAACAAATAGTGTGTTTCAGTTTGTTTGTCATAATTGCAATGTGCTGTAGAATATAAGAATAAAAAAATGTTTAATATATGTAATTAACTCCATATTACTGAAACCTAAAAAAATATAGTTTTCTGTATTCTCAAATAAATCATAGTTTTTGCTATGGTTGTTGTTATTTTGCAAATTTTTTTGTCTTTATTCCTTCTTAACTACAAAAAAAGTGAGTGTCTTTTTTTTTTTTTCTGGCTCCTGTGTACACAATGTAAGATTTGCACTATTTAAAGGATTCATGCAACATTGAGCAAAACAAAGACTGAATCAGCTAGCAGTCTCTAATTGGCTGAACAGAGCAGAGTTTTGAAATAAATATGGAAACTTACCTCTTGCTGAATATATGATTGGTGGGCATATCCACACACTGCTTTTGATGATAAACGAGTACATTGACATAAAAGAAATCCAGACGTTATTACTGCAATTTGATTGGCGGTTGAAACCACATGACAGTCCAGGCGCACCTCCCCTCTGATTGGCCAAGCGCTCTTTAAATAAGAGGGTGATTGGCGCCTTTGACAAAGCAGTGTTGAAACGCGCATCAGGCATTCACACTGCCTCTCTATACCAGCTACTTTAATTTAATTATGTTGGCCTTAATTGTCATATAGGGACTTAGCTGTTTGCTTAAAAGGGAAAATATTAGGTCTCTGCGGGTCTCACGCACATTAGTTACAAGGGGTGGGTGATTGCCTTATACTCCCTATTACTCCCTTGTGGGTCCGGCTGTAACCTGAACTCAGCCTTTATTTGTGAATCAGCTCCTATTCCTAGCATTTATTAACAGTTACCGTAAGCTCCCTACTATAGAAAAACATAGCTGGGTATATGATAGATTAGTTCTCTAGTTAGATTTTCATGTTTTTAAATGTAGGGTATGTATAGGTGGCATAGTCCACCATTTCTCTTTTTAAATGATAAACTAATAAGTTATATTTTATATATCATGCCCTCATTTCCAATAGTTTGGTAATTACTTACACAGAAATAAGTGTGCTAATAATGCTTCTTTCCTATACCTCTTTGCTTGTTCCTAATCTATGATTTGGCATTAGACACTGCCTCCATAAGGCTACATAGGCTTACCTTGGGGGGACATTTGTTCTGAGTCTAGGTTTATAAACCCCATTTTTGCCCTGGTCATACCCAGGGATTTACTTACTATAGTATAAACAAATGTTAGCACTTCCCTTCAGGTGTTCGCTGCCAGCCCCGGCTCTGACAAGCCGTTTAAATGGAAATGTATTTACAGCTTGATCTGCACACTGTTTTTATTGTGCTCTTGTAAAAGGCTATTGCAATAGCGAAATGCGTTGAGCTTGTTTTAATAAAAAAAATGAATTTGCGCCATCAAATTGCCTGGGAAGTGCTGCACCATTGTGAACTTTTGTTTTTGAGGTGATCAAAATTTGGAGAATCTTATCTGCAGAAGACGTGGACAGCTTCAAGTCCCTTAAAGTGGTACAGCACTGCCAAAGTTTGCTACATGCATTACCTCTTGCTGAGCCTTTTAAATTCCAAAACCTGGAGGCTTAAACCCAAATTTTTTCTTTCATGCTTCGGAAAGAGCATGCAATTTTAAGCAACTTTCTAATTTACTCCTGTTATCAATTTTTCTTTGTTCTCTTGCTATCTTTAGTTAAAAAGCGTGAAGCTTAGGAGCCGGCCCATTTTAGGTTCAGCACCCTGGATAGTGCTTGCTTATTGGTGGCTACATGTAGCAATCCAATAAGCAAGCATAACCCAGGTTCTGAACCAAAAACGGGCTGGCTCCTAGAAAAAAATCCTAAAAAATTATAAAAGGAGTAAATTAGAAAGTTTCTTAAAATTGCATGCTCTATCTGAATCATTAAATAAAAAAAATGGGTTTAGTATCCCTTTAATCCCTTAAAGGCAACACTCAGGTCAAATTACATTTTCATGATTCAGATACAGCATGTCATTTTAAACAACTTTACAATTTTTTTCCATTAAAAAAAAATGTGCAGTCTTTTATATTTACACTTTTTGAGTCACCAGCATCTACTGAGCATGTGCAAGAATTCACAGACTATACGTATATGCATTTGGGATTGGCTGATTGCTATTACAGAGTACAGGGGGAGTGGAAATATACATAACTGAAATTTGTTAGAAAAAAATCTACAACTCATTTGAAATTCAGAGTAAATGCTATTGCATTGTCTTGTTATCTTGCATTTGTTGATTATGCAAATCTACTGTGTTAACTGGTCCTTTAAGGCCCATAGCACTTTTCCATTTTCTGTCCGTTTCGGACCAGGGCTATTTTTATATTTCTGCGGTGTTTGTGTTTAGCTGTAATTTTCTTCTTACTCATTTACTGTACCCACACATATTATATACCGTTTTTCTCGCCATTAAAAGGACTTTCTAAAGATACCATTATTTTCATCATATCTTATAATTTGCTTTTAAAAAAAAATGATAAAATATGAGGAAAAAGGGGGAAAAAACACACTTTTTTAACTTTGACCCCCAAAATCTGTTACATATCTACAACCACCAAAAAATACCCATGCTAAATAGTTTCTAAATTTTGTTCTGAGTTTAGAAATACCCAATGTTTACATGTTCTTTGCTTTTTTTGCAAGTTATAGGGCAATAAGTATAAGTAGCACTTTGCTATTTCAAAACATTTTTGTTTTTTTCTCAAAATTAGCGATAGTTACAATGTAACACTGATATCTGTCAGGAATCCCTGAAAAACCATTCACATGTATATATTTTAAAAAAGAAGACAACCTAAGGTATTAAACTTGGGGTATTTTGACTCTTTTCATGCAACCATTTTACCACCAATCTATGCCAAAGTTTGAAAGAAAAAAAAAATGGTGATATTTTGACAAAATAGCAATTTAAGAATACATTTACTGAGAATGTTAAGGGTTACTGCCAAATAACACCCCAATATGTGTTTAGCATCTTCTGAGTACAGTGATACCACCCATGTATAGGTGTGTTGGGTTCTCTGGGGGCTAAAAGGCTTTCTCCTAGATTACGAGTTTTGCAGTAACAGGGGTGCGGTGCTAACGAGCAGTTTTCTCTCACCGCTCACTTACATGCAACGCTCGTATTACAAGTTTTCAGAAACCCGTTGTTAAAAGACAAAAAGTGAGTGTTGAGCAAAATTTTGCTTCAAATCTCACTTCAATACCGCTCCGGACACCGCCGCCACCTACATTATATTTATGAACCCCTAATCTGCTGCCCCCAACATCGCCGACACCTACATTATATTTATTAACCCCTAATCTGCCGCCCCCTATGTCGCCGCAACCTACCTACACGTATTAACCCCTAATCTGCCGCCCCCAACGTCGCCGCCACTATTAAGTCTAACCATAACCCTAACACCCACTAACTTAAATATAATTTAAATAAATCTAAATAAATTTTCCTATCATTAACTAAATAATTCCTATTTAAAACTAAATACTTACCTGTAAAATAAACCCTAAGCTAGCTACAATATAACTAATAGTTACATTGTAGCTAGCTTAGGGTTTATTTTTATTTTACAGGCAAGTTTGTATTTATTTTAACTAGGTAGAATAGTTATTAAATAGTTCTTAACTATTTAATAACTACCTAACTAAAATAAATACAAAAGTACCTGTAAAATGAAACATAACCTAAGTTACAATAACACCTAACACTACACTATAATTAAATAAATTAACTAAATTAAATACAATTACCTAAATTAAATTAGCTAAAGTACAAAAAACCCCACTAAATTACAGAAAATAATAAACAAATTACAGATATTTAAACCAATTACACCTAATCTAATAGCCCTATCAAAATAAAAAAAGCCCCCCCAAAATAAAAAAAACTCCTAGCCTAAACTAAACTACCACTTGAAGATGGTAGTCTTGAAGATGGACCCACTCCGCGCCGGATGAATAAAGATAGAAGATGCCGTCTGGATGAAGACTTCTGCCCTTTTGGGCGGCAGGGTTTGGGTGGCAAAAGAGCTTACTGCCCTTTTAAGGGCAATGCCCATCCAAATGCCCTTTTAAGGGCAATGGGGAGCTTAGGTTTTTTAGTATTTTATTTGGGGGGTTGGTTGTGTGGGTGGTGGGTTTTACTGTTGGGGGGTTGTTTGTATTTTGTTTACAGGTAAAAGAGCTGATTACTTTGGGGCAATGCCCCGCAAAAGGCCCTTTTAAGGGCTATTGGTAGTTTAGTTTAGGCTAGGGGTTTTTCTTTCATGTAATTGGCAAGAGTCCATGAGCTAGTGAAGTATGGGATATACAATCCTACCAGGAGGGGCAAAGTTTCCCAAACCTCAAAATGCCTATAAATACACCCCTCACCACACCCAGAATTCAGTTTTACAAACTTTGCCTCCTATGGAGGTGGTGAAGTAAGTTTGTGCTAAGATTTCTACGTTGATATGCGCTTCTCAGCATTTTTTTGAAGCCTGATTCCTCTCAGAGTACAGCGAATGTCAGAGGGATGTGAAGGGAGTATCACCTATTGAATTCAATGGTTTTCCTCACGGGGATCTATTTCATAGGTTCTCTGTTATCAGTCGTAGAGATTCGTCTACTACCTCACTTTTCAGATCGACGATATACTATCATATTCCATTACCTCTACTGATAACTGTTTCAGTACTGGTTTGGCTATCTGCTATATGTGGATGGGTGTCTTTTGGTAAGTATGTTTTCATTACTTAAGACACTCTCAGCTATGGTTTGGCACTTTATGCATTCATATAAAGTTCTAAATATATGTATTGTACTTATATTTGCCATGATTCATGTTTTCAGTATATTTCCTTTTTTGCAGACTGTCAGTTTCATATCTGGGAAATGCTTTTTTATGAAAAATTATTCTTACCTGGGGTATAGTCTGTATTGACTGTCTTTTAAATTTGCAAGCAGAATTAGCCTCGCAAGGGCGCAAAATGCCAATGTTTATTGCATAATTCTTGGCGCAAGATTTTTTTTTGCCGCAAAATTACGTTGGTTGACGCAAATTCGTCATTTCTCTTGTAAGGTGTATCCAGTCCACGGATCATCCATTACTTGTGGGATATTCTCATTCCCAACAGGAAGTTGCAAGAGGACACCCACAGCAGAGCTGTTATATAGCTCCTCCCCTCACTACCATATCCAGTCATTCTTTTGCAACTCTCAACGCGCATGGAGAGGTAGTAAGAGGGAATGGTGAAAAATAGTTAGTTTATTTACTCCAATCAAAATTTTGTTATTTTAAATAGTACCGGAGTTGTGCTATTTTATCTCAGGCAGAGATAGAAGAAGAATCTGCCTGAGTTTTCTATGATCTTAGCAGGTTGTAACTAAGATCCATTGCTGTTCTCACATATGTCTGAGGAGAGAGGTAACTTCAGAGGGAGAATGGCGTGCAGTTTACTCTGCTATCAGGTATGTGCAGTTATAATTTTTTCTAGGATTGGAAATGCTAGAAAATGCTGATGATTCCTGATAAATGTAAGTTAAGCCTGAATACAGTGATTTAATAACGACTGGTATCATGCTTACTCTCAGGGGTAATACCCTTATAGATGTGCTATATAAAACGTATGCTGGCATGTTTAATCGTTTTTTATATATGTTTGGTGATAAAACTTATGGGGGCCTAATTTTTTCCACATGGCTGGCTTTATTTTTTGCCTAGAAACAGTTTCCTGAGGCCTTTCACTGTTGTAATATGAGTGGGAGGGGCCTATTTTAGCGCTTTTTTGCGCAGTTAAAATTACAGACTGAGACATCCAGTTTTCCTCAGAAGTTCCCTGAATGCTACAGGACATCTCTAAAGAGCCTAAAAATGTTTATTGGGGAAGGTAGGAGCCACAGTGGAGCTGTGGCAGTTTGCTGTGACTGTTAAAAAACGTCTATGTCGTTTTTTTTATCTGTTTTTTGAACTAAGGGGTTAATCATCCATTTGCAAGTGGGTGCAATGCTCTGTTAGCCTATTACATACACTGTAAAAATTTCGTTTGTGTAACTGCCTTTTTTCACTGTTTTTCAAATTTTGACAAAATTTGTTTCTCTTGAAGGCACAGTACAGTTTTTTATATTTGCTTGTTAACTTGAATTAAAGTGTTTTCCAAGCTTGCTAGTCTCATTGCTAGTCTGTATAAACATGTCTGACATAGAGGAAACTCCTTGTTCATTATGTTTAAAAGCCATGGTGGAACCCCCTCTTAGAATGTGTACCAAATGTACTGATTTCACATTAAGCAATAAAGATCATATTATGTCTTTAAAAAATTTATCACCAGAGGAATCTGACGAGGGGGAAGTTATGCCGACTAACTCTCCCCACGTGTCAGATGCTTTGACTCCCGCTCAAGGGACTCACGCTGAAATGGCGCCAAGTACATCAAGGGCACCTATAGCGTTTACTTTACAAGACATGGAGGCAGTCATGGATAATACACTGTCAGCGGTATTAGCCAGACTACCTGAACTTAGAGGTAAGCGAGATAGCTCTGGGGTTAGACGAAATGCAGAGCATACTGACGCTTTAAGAACCATGTCTGATACTGCCTCACAATATGCTGAAGCTGAGGAAGGAGAACTTCAGTCTGTGGGTGATTTTTCTGACTCAGGAAGAATACCTGATTCTGATGTTTCTACATTTAAATTTAAGCTTGAACACCTCTGCGTGTTACTAAAGGAGGTTTTAGCTGCTCTGAATGACTGTGACACAATTGCAGTGCCAGAGAAATTGTGTAGACTGGATAAATACTATGCAGTGCCGGTGTGTACTGATGTTTTTCCAATACCTAAAAGGTTTACAGAAATTATTACTAAGGAATAGGATAGACCAGGTGTGCCGTTCTCTCCCCCTCCTATTTTTAGAAAAATGTTTCCAATAGACGCCACCACACGGGACTTATGGCAGACAGTCCCTAAGGTGGAGGGAGCAGTTTCTAATTTAGCAAAGCGTACTACTATCCCTGTCGAGGACAGTTGTGCTTTTTCAGATCCAATGGATAAAAAATTAGAAGGTTACCTTAAGAAAATATTTTGTCAACAAGGTTTTATCCTACAGCCCCTTGCATGCATTGCCCCTGTCACTGCTGCTGCGGCGTTCTGGTTTGAGTCTCTGGAAGAGGCCTTACAGGTAGCGACTCCATTGGATGATATACTTGGCAAACTTAGGGCACTTAAGCTAGCCAATTCTTTTGTTTCTGATGCCATTGTTCATTTAACTAAACTAACGGCTAAGAATTCTGGTTTTGCTATACAGACGCGTAGGGCGCTATGGCTTAAATCATGGTCAGCTGACGTGACTTCCAAATCTAAGCTGCTTAACATTCCCTTCAAGGGGCAGACCTTATTCGGGCCTGGTTTGAAGGAGATTATTGCTGATATCACTGGAGGAAAAGGTCATGCCCTTCCTCAGGACAGGTCCAAATCAAGGGCCAAACAGTCTAATTTTCGTGCCTTTCGAAACTTCAAGGCAGGTGCGGCATCAACCTCCTCTAATGCGAGACAAGAGGGAACTGTTGCTCAGTCCAAGGCGGTCTGGAGGCCAAACCAGACCTGGAACAAAGGTAAGCAGGCTAAAAAACCTGCTGCTACCTCTAAGACAGCATGAAGGAGCGGCCCCCTATCCGGTAACGGATCTAGTGGGGGGCAGACTTTAACTCTTCGCCCAGGCGTGGGCAAGAGATGTTCAGGATCCCTGGGCATTGGAAATTATATCCCAGGGATATCTTCTGGACTTCAAAGCTTCTCCCCCAAAAGGGAGATTTCACCTTTCACAATTATCTGCAAACCAGATAAAGAGAGAGGCATTCTTACACTGTGTACGAGACCTCCTAGTTATGGGAGTGATCCATCCATTTCCAAAAGAGGAACAAGGACAGGGTTTTTAATCAAATCTGTTTGTGGTTCCCAAAAAAGAGGGAACATTCAGACCAATTTTGGATCTAAAGATCTTAAACAAATTCCTCAGGGTTCCATCATTCAAGATGGAAACTATCCGTACCATCCTGCCTGTGATCCAGGAGGGTCAATATATGACTACAGTGGATCTAAAGGATGGTTATCTTCACATTCCGATACACAAAGCTCATCATCGGTTTCTCAGGTTTGCCTTTCTAAACAGGCATTACCAGTTTGTAGCTCTTCCCTTTGGATTAGCTACAGCCCCAAGAATCTTTACAAAGGTTCTAGGGTCGCTTCTTGCGGTCCTAAAGCCGCGGGGCATAGCAGTAGCCCCTTATTTAGACGACATCCTGATACAGGCGTCAAACTTCCAAATTGCCAAGTCTCATACGGACGTAGTACTGGCATTTCTGAGGTCGCATGGGTGGAAAGTGAACGAGGAAAACAGTTCTCTATCCCCACTCACAAGAGTTTCCTTTCTAGGGACTCTGATAGATTCTGTAGAAATGAAAATTTACCTGACGGAGTCCAGTTTATCAAAGCTTCTAAATTCCTGCCGGGTTCTTCATTCCATTCCGCACCCTTCGGTGGCTCAGTGTATGGAAGTAATCGGCTTAATGGTAGCGGCAATGGACATAGTGCCGTTTGCACGCTTACATCTCAGACCGCTGCAACTATGCATGCTCAGTCAGTGGAACGGGGATTACACAGATTTGTCCCCTCAACTGAATTTGGACCAAGAGACCAGGGATTCTCTTCTCTGGTGGCTATCTCGGGTCCATCTGTCCAAAGGTATGACCTTTCGCAGGCCAGATTGGACAATTGTAACAACAGATGCCAGCCTTCTAGGTTGGGGTGCAGTCTGGAACTCCCTGAAGGCTCAGGGATCGTGGACTCAGGAGGAGTCTCTCCTTCCAATAAATATTCTGGAACTAAGAGCGATATTCAATGCTCTTCAGGCTTGGCCTCAGTTAGCAACTCTGAGGTACATCAGATTTCAGTCGGACAACATCACGACTGTGGCTTACATCAACCATCAAGGGGGAACAAGAAGTTCCCAAGCGATGTTAGAAGTTTCAAAGATAATTCGCTGGGCGGAAATTCACTCCTGCCACTTATCAGCTATCCATATCCCAGGTGTAGAGAACTGGGAGGCGGATTTTCTAAGTCGACAGACTTTTCATCCGGGGGAGTGGGAACTCCATCCGGAGGTGTTTGCACAAGTGATTCATCGCTGGAGCAAACCAGAACTGGATCTCATGGCATCTCGACAGAACGCCAAGCTTCCTTGTTACGGATACAGGTCCAGGGACCCCAGGGCGACGCTGATAGATGCTCTGGCAGCGCCCTGGTCTTTCAACCTGGCTTATGTGTTTCCACCGTTTCCTCTGCTCCCTCGACTGATTGCCAAGATCAAGCAGGAGAGAGCATCAGTGATTTTAATAGCGCCTGCGTGGCCACGCAGGACCTGGTATGCAGATCTAGTGGACATGTCATCCTTTCCACCATGGACTCTGCCTCTGAGACAGGACCTTCTACTTCAGGGTCCTTTCCACCATCCAAATCTAATTTCTCTGAGACTGACTGCATGGAGATTTTATCAAAGCGTGGCTTCTCCGAGTCAGTCATTGATACCTTAATACAGACACGAAAGCCTGTCACCAGGAAAATTTACCATAAGATATGGCGTAAATATCTTTATTGGTGTGAATCCAAGGGTTACTCATGGAGTAAGGTCAGGATTCCTAGGATATTATCTTTTCTCCAAGAAGGCTTGGAAAAAGGTTTGTCAGCTAGTTCCTTAAAGGGACAGATTTCTGCTCTGTCTATTCTTTTACACAAGCGTCTGGCAGATGTTCCAGACATTCAGGCATTTTGTCAGGCTTTAGTCAGAATCAAGCCTGTGTTTAAACCTGTTGCTCCACCATGGAGCTTAAATTTGGTTCTTAAGGTTCTTCAAGGAGTTCCGTTTGAACCTCTTCATTCCATAGATATCAAACTTTTATCTTGGAAAGTCCTTTTTTTGGTATCTATTTCCTCGGCTCGTAGAGTCTCCGAGTTATCTGCCTTACAATGTGATTCTCCTTATCTGATTTTTCATTCTGATAAGGTAGTCCTGCGTACCAAACCTGGGTTTTTACCTATGGTGGTATCTAACAAGAATATCAATCAAGAGATTGTTGTTCCATCCTTGTGTCCTAATCCTTCTTCGAAGAAGGAACGTCTACTACATAATCTCGACGTGGTTCGTGCTTTAAAGTTTTACTTACAAGCTACTAAATATTTTCGTCAAACATCTTCTTTGTTTGTTGTCTACTCTGGACAGAGGAGAGGTCAAAAGGCTTTGGCAACCTCTCTTTCTTTTTGGCTATGAAGCATAATACGCTTAGCCTATGAGACTGCTGGCCAGCAGCTTCCTGAAAGGATTACAGCTCATTCCACTAGAGCTGTGGCTTCCACTTGGGCCTTTAAAAATGAGGCGTCTGTTGAACAGATTTGCAAGGCGGCGACTTGGTCTTCGCTTCATACTTTTTCAAAATTTTACAAATTTGATACTTTTGCTTCTTCGGAGGCTATTTTTGGGAGAAAGGTTTTACAGGCAGTGGTACCTTCCGTTTAAGTACCTGCCTTGTCCCTCCCTTCATCCGTGTACTTTAGCTTTGGTATTGGTATCCCACAAGTAATGGATGATCCGTGGACTGGATACACCTTACAAGAGAAAACACAATTTATGCTTACCTGATAAATTAATTTCTCTTGTGGTGTATCCAGTCCACGGCCCGCCCTGTCATTTTAAGGCAGGTAATTTTAAATTTAAACTACAGTCACCACTGCACCCTATGGTTTCTCCTTTCTCTGCTTGTTTTCGGTCGAATGACTGGATATGGTAGTGAGGGGAGGAGCTATATAACAGCTCTGCTGTGGGTGTCCTCTTGCAACTTCCTGTTGGGAATGAGAATATCCCACAAGTAATGGATGATCCGTGGACTGGATTCACCACAAGAGAAATGACGAATTATTTAAAACCCCATTCCTTTTGCCTCTGGCCTTTTTCCATGTCAGAGGGCTATGCTTTTAGCATTTTTTCCCATTCCTGAAACTGCCATATAAGGAAATTGATCATTTTGCTTTATATGTTGTTTTTTCTCTTACATTTGCAATATGTCTCAATCTGATCCTGTCTCAGAATTAACTGATGGATTCCTGCTGCCTGATAACGGTTCTACCAAAGCTAAGTGCATTTGTTGTAAACTTGTGAAGATTATACCTTGTTTCCATCAGTAGTAGTTAATTACCTGTTGCTGTTCCCTCAACATATAATGCACAAGATATACCTGTAAATTTAAAATAATTTATTTCTGATTCTATTCAGAAGGCTTTGTCTGCCATTCCGCCTTCTAATAAACATAAAAGGTCTTTTAAAACTTCTCATAGAGTTGATGAAATTTCAAATGACCGGCAACATACTGATTTATCTTTCTCTGATGAGCATCTATCTGATTCAGAAGATCCTGCCTCTTATATTGACACTGACAAATCCTCTTATTTATTTAAAATGGAGTATATTCGTTCTTTATTAAAAGAAGTGTTGACTACATTAGATATAAAGGAAACTAGTCCTTGATATTAAAACTAGTAAACGTTTAAATTCTGTTTATAAACCTCCTGTGGTTATTCCAGAGGTTTTTACAGTTCCTGATGCTATTTCAGATATGATTTCTAAACAATGGAATAGGCCTGGTACTTCTGTTATTCCTTCTTCAAGGTTTAAAAAATTGTATCCTTTGCCAACTGTTAGATTGTAGTTTTGGGAAAAGATTCCCAAAGTTGATGGGGCTATCTCTACTCTTGCTAAATGTACTACTATTCCTACGGAAGATAGTACTTCTTTTAAAGATCCCTTAGATAGGAAACTTGAATCTTATCTAAGGAAGGCTTATTTATGTTCAGGTCATTTTCTTAGGCCTGCAATTTCTTTGGCTGATGTTGCAGCTGCTTCAACTTTTTGGTTGGACACTTTAGCGCAACAAGTTTCGGATCATGATTTGTTTAGCATTGTTAAATTAATTCAACATGCTAATAATTTAATTTGTGATGCCATTTTTGATATCATCAAAATTTATGTTAAATATATGTCTTTAGCTATTTTAGCTAGAAGAGCTTTATGGCTTAAATCTTGGAATGCTGATATGACTTCTAAGTCCAGATTGCTATTTGGTTCTCAGTTGGATTCAATAATTTCAACTGTCACTGGGGGGAAGGGAGTCTTTTTGCCTCAGGATAAAAAACCTAAGGGTAAATCTAAAGCTTCTAACCGTTTTTGTTCCTTTCGACATAAGGAACAGAAATCTAATCCTTCCCCAAAGGAATCTGTTTCCAATTGGAAGCCTTCCTCAAATTGGAATAAATCCAAGCCATTTAAAAGATCAAAGCCTGCCCTTAAGTCCGCATGAGGGTGCGGCCCTCATTCCAGCTCAGCTGGTAGGGGGCAGATTACATTTTTTCAAAGATGTTTGGATCAATTCAGTCCAAAATCATTGGATTCAGAGTATTGTCTCTCAGGGGTACAGAATAGGTTTCAGAGTAAGACTGCCTGTGAGAAGATTTTTTCTCTCGCGCATTCCAGCGAACCCAGGAAAGACTCAGGCTTTCCTGAAGTGTGTTTCAGACCTGGAATTATCAGGGGTAATCATACCAGTTCTGTTTCAGGAACAGGGTCTGGGGTTTTATTCAAATCTATTCATTGTCCCAAAGAAAGAAAATTCATTCAGACCAGTTCTGGATCTAAAGATTTTGAATCGATATGTAAGAGTACCAACTTTCAAAATGGTGACTATAAGGACTATTCTGCCTTTTGTTCAGCAAGGGCATTAAATGTCCACAATAGACTTATAGGATGCATATCTTCATATTCTGATTCATCCGGATCATTATCAGTTCCTGAGATTCTCTTTTCTAGACAAGCATTACCAATTTGTTGCTCTTCCTTTTGGCCTAGCAACAGCTCCAAGAATCTTTTCAAAGGTTCTCGGTGCCCTACTCTCTGTAATCAGAGAGCGGGGTATTGAGGTGTTTCCTTATTTGGACAATATCTTGGTACTCGCTCAGTCTTTACATTCTGCAGAATCTCACGTGAATCAACTAGTATTGTTTCTGCAAAGACATGGTTGGAGAATCAATTTACCAAAAAGTTCTTTGATTCCTCAGACAAGGGTAACCTTTTCATGTTGTAATTTTGTAGTATAAGGTGGCGCAATGTGGATTGCTATTCCCAATGTTATTAGCTCTATAAAATAGTATGATTTAGCAGGTCATTATATGCACCTCTAGTTTGTATATTCCTTATGTAAAAAATGAGCTTTAAGCGAGTATTATAAAAACAGTTTGTTTATTTAGGAACATATATGTAAAATATAAAAATATATATAAATATATACATAAAAATTAAATATATAAAAGTTGAATACTTGACACCGGTGTCTGCTACTTTATAAACAGTCAGACTAGTTAAGATATACAATTGTAAAAAAAAATATATATATATAGTCTATACAGTCATATGAAAAAGTCTATACATCAAGTGTTAACAAAGTAGTTTTAAAAGAATTATATACAGTATCTCTCAGATTAGTGCTATGCACTTGGCTGAAAACTTTGTTTTCCATTGTATACGGTGGATATATATATCTGAGTCTCTTAGATGTTATTTTTGTGGTATTTATACTGGAATGGATACCGTAATAGGTTAAATGTTCTGATTCTGTTGTTACCTTATAGTGTGTCAGACTGATCACACTATGTAGGAGAGTCTGTGGTCGGAGGTTCTGTGCAGGTAAGGTGGTTTCTGTAATGATCAATGATCAGTTGCTTCTGTCGGTATATCTGTTTTATCTGCGGTATTCCTTTAAGCGGTCCTGGTTTGTTGTTCGTTATTCACGGTTCTTTATCCTGTGAGCCTCACTGTGTTCCTAGTGTCTCCCTGATCCTGTGTTTTAGTTTGTGGATTTGCGGTAGTCCTCTGCCTGATGGGGATCGGTGATGGTGTTTCTCAGATGTCCGTTTCTTCTTTCGGTCAGTGACCGATCTCTGGTGGCTGTAGTCAATCCACTTTGGAGGTCCTCTGGCAGTTTTTTTCTCTTTGCGGTCCGGCTTGAGTAGCAATTCTCAAGATATTTATACCTCTTGTTCCCTTTGTTTAAGGGTAATGTTGAAAAGAGTCTTTAGTACAAGTAGGTATTGTACCGCTGTTTCTTTGTAAAGTGGCGGTTGGTCTCGTTAGTTTATTGGTTTTAGCGGTGTTGCATGAGCTCCGTCTGTTTCCTTTGTTCACCACAAATCAATGCGGCAGGTTCCGGTATCTACGTGTTTTGGCTGGGCAGCCTTTCTCAAGATACCAGTGGAGTGGATTCTTCGCTATTTAAAGCCTGGAGGTTAACTCTTAGGTTGCTGGTTTCATGTAATAGCGTGTTTAGTTGAGAACTTCATATTCTGTTCCTTGAGTGGTTATTTAATTGATGATACATTTTTTAAAACTTGGATACATTTTTCTTAGATACATTTTTCTGCAAATTTGTTTGTAGGATATTTTGAAGACCATTTCATATCTGGAACACCATGGGGTGCGAATTTCGTGCTCTATAGAAGATTTATCGATGACATATTCATAATCTGGAGAGGTGACGAGGAACTACTAGAACAATTTATTTCAGACTTCAACACTAACGATTTTGGATTACAATTCACACATGAATACAGTAAAACCAAAATCAACTTTTTGGACATTGAAGTAGCTATAAGAGACAATAAAATCACCACCACAACATTTTTTAAAAAAGTCGATGCAAACAGTTACATAGATTTAAAAAGCTGCCACCACAGCAGGTGGAAAAGAAACATACCAAAAGTACAATTCTCTAGAATTAGAAGAAATTGTACACAAATATCAGACTATGATAGACAAGCTAAAATTTTACACAAT
This sequence comes from Bombina bombina, assembly GCF_027579735.1. Classification (NCBI taxonomy): domain Eukaryota; kingdom Metazoa; phylum Chordata; class Amphibia; order Anura; family Bombinatoridae; genus Bombina; species Bombina bombina. The sequence continues at coordinate 108,932,414 of NC_069499.1, read as the reverse complement.
AGATTTGTGGAAAAAGGTTACCACTCGAAGTCACTACTAGAGACTAAGAAACAAATTAGGGAAATAGACAGAAAAACACTATTGGAGGAAAAAACCACAACAAATAGAGAAGATAAGGACCCTTATGATATCCCATTTATAACTTTCTTTTCAAGCCAACATAGACAAATAGAAGACATCATAAAGAAACACTGGCATATGGCCAGAAGTGATCCATTAATAGGAAAAAGACTTAAATATCGTCCAGATATTATATTTAGAAAAGCTACAAACCTAAAAAACATTTTAGCACCAAGCGAGTTCAAACCTAATACCTGCCTAAATCAATACAATTTCAAAAATGAAAAAATATCAGGTTTTTTCCCTTGTCACGAATGCAAATCATGCAAATACAGCACGAAGACAAAAATGGTAAAATCAACTGTTACCCAAAAAGAAATTAGTATTAATGACACCATAAGATGCACAGACACTAACATCATATATTTATTACAATGCTCATGTGAGCTTCAATATTTAGGACAAACGGGTAGAAAACTGAAAGAAAGAATAAGGTAACATATCCGCTGCATAGAAAAAGAGAAAGATAACACCAGATTATATGCCCACTTTAAACAATTTCATAGAGGGAACCCAAAAGACTTGAAGTTTTGGGGTATAAAGAAAGTGAAGCAAGATGTAGAGGAGGAAATCTAGAAAAAAGATTACTGTACCAAGAAGCAGAATTAATATTTAAAATGGGCACCCTGCATCCAAAAGGACTTAACAGTGAATTAGATCTCAATGCAATCATATAATGGATCTAAATCACACTATGCTAAATACTAGCCACTACAGAGATCCTGGCACTGCACAGAAAACTACTCCCTTTGAGCCAATATAAACTTATAAACTATTAAAAATGGTATATAGAAACAGAAAGAAACATAATTATTAGAAATAATTATGTACAAACAAACAAAATAATTCACATCTCCTGAAACATACAAACCGAAGCACCAATGCCTGTGACCTTCAACAAACGTTACTACTCAAAATATAAGACTTTACAATTTCCTTGCAAATCTAAGACCCATATGATGCCACACCACGCAAAATACCAACTATTTCAAAATTTGTGGTAACACCCCCCCATTTTAGCCATGGTAAATTACCTTCAACAAAACGTTACTACCCAAAATATACGATTTCACAAATGTCCTTACAAATCTAAGACCCACATGAAGCCACACTACTCAAAATACTAACCGTTACAAAAAAACGTGGTAATACTCCCTCTTTTAGCCATGGTAACACTCCCTCTTTTAGCCATGGTAAACTACCTTCAACAAAGCGTTATTACTCAAAATATAAGATTTTATAATTTCCTTGCAAATCTAAGACCCATATGAAACCACGCAAAATACTACAAAAATCATGGTAACACTTCCCCTTTTAACTAAATTCACGCAACCTTCAACAAAAGATATCACTCATAAGATCTCATAAAATTCGTCCAATGCCAAGACCAATATAAAGTTTGTAAATTCCTTACGGTACCACAAATGAACACTGAATTATAAAAGTGTATGATTCCCAAATATCATAAGAAATACAAGTTTAGAATGTTAAATCTCTCTAAGAAAAATGTATCCAAGTTTTAAAAAATGTATCATCAATGAAATAACCACTCAAGGAACAGAATATGAAGTTCTCAACTAAACACGCTATTACATGAAACCAGCAACCTAAGAGTTAACCTCCAGGCTTTAAATAGCGAAGAATCCACTCCACTGGTATCTTGAGAAAGGCTGCCCAGCCGAAACGCGTAGATACCGGAACCTGCCGCATTGATTTGTGGTGAACAAAGGAAACAGACGGAGCTCTTGCAACACCTCTAAAACCAGTAAACTAACGAGACCAACCGCCATCCCCATCAGGCAGAGGACTACTGCAAATCCACAATCTAAAACACAGGATCAGGGAGACACTACGAACACAGTGAGGCTCACAGGATAAAGAACCGTGAATAACGGACAACAAACCAGAACCGCTTAAAGGAATACCGCAGATAAAACAGATATACCGACAGAAGCAACTGATCATTGATCATTACAGAAACCACCTTACCTGCACAGAACCTCCGACCACAGACTCTCCTATAAGGTAACAACAGAATCAGAACATTTAACCTATTACGGTATCCATTCCAGTATAAATACCACAAAAATAACATCTAAGAGACTCAGATATATATATCCACTGTATACAACGGAAAACAAAGTTTTCAGCCAAGTGCATAGCACTAATCTGAGAGATACTGTATATAATTCTTTTAAAACTACTTTGTTAACACTTGATGTATAGACTTTTTCATATGACTGTATAGACTATATATATATTTTTTTTTTTACAATTGTATATCTTAACCAGTCTGACTGTTTATAAAGTAGCAGACACCGGTGTCAAGTATTCAACTTTTATATATTTAATTTTTAGGTATATATTTATATATATTTTTATATTTTACATATATGTTCCTAAATAAACAAACTGTTTTTATAATACTCGCTTAAAGCTCATTTTTTACATAAGGAATATACAAACTAGAGATGCATATAATGACCTGCTAAATCATACTATTTTATAGAGCTAATAACATTGGGAATAGCAATCCACATTGCGCCACCTTATACTACAAAATGACATATACACTTTTCGGGATAAAGTTTTCAAAGGTGAGCCATATTCCCTGCCAATCTACAGTCTAAACCAACTAACCTTTTTAACCTTTTCAGGTTTCCAGATAGATTCAGTCTCCATGACTTTGTCTCTAACAGACAAGAGGCGTTTAAAATTGGTTGCAGCCTGTCGGAACTTTCAGTCTCAGTCATTCCCTTCAGTAGCTATGTGCATGGAAGTTTTAGGTCTTATGACTGCAGCATCGGTGGCGATCCCCTTTGCTCGTTTTCATATGAGACCTCTCCAGCTTTGTATGCTGAACCAATGGTGCAGGGATTATACAAGGATATCACAATTAATATTCTTAAATCCCAATGTTCGACTTTCTCTGACTTGGTGGTTAGATCACCATCATATAATTCTAGGGGCCTCTTTCGTTCATCAAACCTGGACTGTGATCACAACAGATGCAAGTCTTTCAGGTTGGGGACTCTGTTTGGGGATCTCTGACAGCACAAGGAGTTTGGAAATCTCAAGAGGCGAGATTACCAATCAATATTTTGCAACTCTGTGCGATTCTCAGGGCTCTTCAGTTTTGGCCTCTGTTGAAGAGAGAACAAGTCATTTGTTTTCAGACAGACAATGTCACAACTGTGGCATATGTCAATCATCAGGGTGGGACTCACAGTCCTCAAGCTATGAAAGAAGTATCCCAGATACTTGTTTGGGCGGAATCCAGCTCCTGTCTAATTTCTGCGGTTCATATCCCAGGTATAGACAATTGGGAAGCGGATTATCTCAGTCGTCAGACTTTACATCCGGCAGAATGTTCTCTCCACCCAGATGTGTTTTCTCAAATTGTTCGGATGTGGGGGCTTCCAGAAATAGAACTGATGGCATCTCATCTAAACAAGAAACTTCCCAGGTACCTGTCCAGGTCCAGGGATCCTCAGGCGGAAGCAGTGGATGCTTTGACACTTCCTTGGTGTTATCAACCTGCTTATAGTTTCCCGCCTCTAGTTCTTCTTCCAAGAGTGATCTCGAAAATCATCATGGATCAATCGTTTGTGCTGCTGGTGGCTCCAGCATGGCCTCACTGGTTTTGGTATGTGGATCTTGTTAAGATGTCCAGTTGCCAACCTTGGCCACTTTCCTTAAGGCCAGACCTTCTATCTCAAGGTCCGTTTTTTCCATCAGGATCTCAAATCATTAAATTTGAAGGTATGGAAATTGAACGCTTAGTGCTTAGTCATAGAGGTTTCTCTGACTCAGTGATTAATACTATGTTACAGGCTCGTAAATCTGTTGCTAGAAAGATTTATTATCGAGTTTGGAAGACTTACATTTCATGGTGTTCTTCTCATAAATTTTCTTGGCATTCTTTTAGAATTCCTAGAATTTTACAGTTTCTTCAGGATGGTTTGGATAAAGGTTTGTCTGCAAGTTCCTTGAAAGGACAAATCTCTGCTCTTTCTGTTTTATTCCACAGAAAAATTTCTAAACTTCCTGATATTCACGGTTTTGTTCATGCTTTGGTTCGTATTAAGCCTGTGGTTTCTCTGACTCAGTGATTAATACTATGTTACAGGCTCGTAAATCTGTTGCTAGAAAGATTTATTATCGAGTTTGGAAGACTTACATTTCATGGTGTTCTTCTCATAAATTTTCTTGGCATTCTTTTAGAATTCCTAGAATTTTACAGTTTCTTCAGGATGGTTTGGATAAAGGTTTGTCTGCAAGTTCCTTGAAAGGACAAATCTCTGCTCTTTCTGTTTTATTCCACAGAAAAATTTCTAAACTTCCTGATATTCACGGTTTTGTTCATGCTTTGGTTCGTATTAAGCCTGTCATTAAATCAATCTCTCCTCCTTGGAGTCTTAATTTGGTTTTGAAGGCTTTACAGGGTCCTCCGTTTGAGCCTATGCATTCTTTGGACATTAAACTACTTTCTTGGAAAGTGTTGTTCATTTTGGCCATCTCTTCTGCTAAAAGAGTTTCTGAATTATCTGCTCTCTCTTGTGAATCTCCTTTTCTAATTTTTCATCAGGATAAGGCAGTTTTGTGGACTTCATTTACATTCTTACCTAAGGTTGTGAATTCTAACAACATTAATAGAGAAATTGTTGTCCCTTCTTTGTGTCCTAATCCTAAGAATTCTTTGGAGAGATCTTTACATTCTTTGGATGTTTTGAGAGCTCTGAAATATTATTTTGAAGCTACTAAAGATTTCAGGAAGACTTCTTGGGGTCGATCCGATAAAAATCGTCGCCCGCAAAAGCCGGCGACGCCAATATTTACGCTGGTTTGGTATCACATATACGGCGTAACCTAGAAGTTACGCGCGTATATTTCTGCCGTCGCCCGTAGTTTTTTGGGCCATAGGCAGGTATACCAAACCAGCGCAGTTTGGTATCCAATATGCAGCGTAAGGACTTACGTGGCGAAAATGGAGAAATCTTACTCCATTTTCACCTCGCCATAAAAAGCAGCCGTAAGAAGCCTTACGCTGACTATTGGAGCCCGTAACTCCCTAAACTAGCTATAAAATAAACCTAACACCTAACATGCGCAATGTCTATCTACCTGTCACCCGCGATCTGCTAAATAAAACGCGATGCGCAATGTCTATCTACCTGTCAACCGCAATCCCCCCCCCACGAAATCCCTAATAAAGTTATTAACCCCTAAACCGCCGCTCCCGGACCCCCCGCCGCCATCTACATAAACTAACCCCCTACTGTGAGCCCCTAAAACCGCCGCCATCTACCTTATCTATCCCCTAATCTGACCCCTTACACCGCCGCCACCTATATAAAAATTATTAACCCCTAATCTAATCCCCCTATACCGCCGCCAGCTATATTAATATTATTAACCCCTAATGTAAGCCCCTTACAACCGCCGCCATCTCTATTAAAATTATTAACCCCTAATTTTAATCTACCTACCCCGCCGCCAGCTATAATATCTATATTAACCCTAAGTATATTATAGTTAATATAGTTATCACATTATATATATTAACTATATTAACCCTAATTATATTAGGGTTAATATAGTTACTATAGTATTATATTAACTATATTAACTCTATCTAACCCTAACACCCCTAACTAAATTTATATTAAATTTAATCTAATTCATATTATAAACTAAAATATTCCTATTTAAATCTAAATACCTATAAAATAAACCCTAAGATAGCTACAATATAATTAATAATTACATTGTAGCTATGTTAGGGTTAATATTTATTTTACAGGTAAATTGTTAATTATTTTAACTAGGCATAATAGCTATTAAATAGTTATTAACTATTTAATATCTACCTAGTTAAAATAATTACCCAATTACCTGTAAAATAAATCCTAACCTAAGTTACAAATACACCTACACTATCAATAAATTAAATAAACTTCAAATATCTATCTAAAAATACAATTAAATTAACTAAACTAAATTACAAAAAAAAACAAACACTAAATTACAAAAAAATAAAAAAAAGATTACAAGATTTTTAAGCGAATTACACCTATTCTAAGCCCCCTAATAAAATAATAAAGCCCCCCAAAATAAAAAAAATTCCCTGCCCTATTCTAAATTAAAAAAAGTTCAAAGCTCTTTACCTTACCAGCCCTTAAAAGGGCCTTTTGTGGGGCATGCCCAAAGAATTCAGCTCTTTTGCATTTAAAAACATATACTATACCCCCCCCCCATTACAACCCACCACCCACATACCCCTATTCTAAACCCACCCAAACCCCCCTTAAAAAAGCCTAACACTACCCCCCTGAAGATCTCCCTACCTTGTTTTCACCACACCGGGCCGAACTCCTCATCCGATCCGGGCGATGTCTTGCTCCAAGCGGCAAAGAAGAATTCTTCCTCCGCGATGTCTTCCTCCAAGCAGCAAAGAAGAATTCTTCCTCCCGGCGACGTCTTCCTCCAAGCGGCAGCAAAGTCTTCTTCCTTCCGGCAGCAATCTTCCATGAAGCGGTATCTTCAATCTTCTTTCTTCGCTCCCGCCACCGCGGAGCATCCATCCCTGCCGACGACCTGAACGACGAATGAGGTACCTTTAAATGACGTCATCCAAGATGGCATCCGCCGAATTCCGATTGTCTGATAGGATTCTATCAGCCAATCGGAATTAAGTTAGAAAAATCTGATTGGCTGATTTGAATCAGCCAATCAGATTTTTCTAACTTAATTCCGATTGGCTGATAGAATCTATCAGCCAATCAGGAATTCGACGGACGCCATCTTGGATGACGTCATTTAAAGGAACCTCATTTTGTCAGGAAGTCGTCGTGCCGGAAGGATGCTCCACGGCGGGAGGAGCGAAGTAAGAAGATTGAAGATGCCGATTTGCTTGAAGACGTCACCGATGGAAGAAGACTCTCTGCCGCTTGCTTCAAGACATCGCCCGGATGGAAGAAGACTTCACTGCCGCTTGCTGGAACACATCGCCCGGATCGGATCAGGAGTTCTGCCTGGCGGGGTGAATACAAGGTAGGGAGATCTTCAGGGGGGGTAGTGTTAGGTTATATAAGGGGGTTTGGGTTAGATTAGGGGTATGTGGGTGGTGGGTTGTAATGTTGGGGGATGGTATTGTGTTTTTTTTTGCAGGCAAAAGAGCAGTTTTCTTTGGGGCATGCCCCCACAAAAGGCCCTTTTAAGGGCTGGTAAGGTAAAAGAGCTTTGAACTTGTTTTATTTAGAATAGGGTAGGGAATTTTTTTTATTTTGGGGGGCTTTATTATTTTATTAGGGGGCTAGAATAGGTGTAATTAGCTTAAAAATCTTGTAATCTTTTTTTTATTTTTTGTAATTTAGTGTTTGTTTTTTTTTGTAATTTAATTTAGTTTATTTAATTGTATTTTAGATAGATATTTGTAGTTTATTTAATTTATTGATAGTGTAGGTGTATTTGTAACTTAGGTTAGGATTTATTTTACAGGTAATTGAGTAATTATTTTAACTAGGTAGCTATTAAATAGGTAATAACTATTTAATAGCTATTATACCTAGTTAAAATAATTAACAATTTACCTGTAAAATAAATATAAACCCTAACAATAGCTACAATGTAATTATTAATTATATTGTAGCTATTTTAGGGTTTATTTTATAGGTAAGTATTTAGATTTAAATAGGAATATTTTAATTAATAATATTAATATTAGATTTATTTTAATAAGAGTTTAGTTAGGATGTTAGAGTTAGATAGGGTTATTATACTTAATATATATATAATATAATAACGATATTAACTATATTAACCCTAATATAATTAGGGTTAATATAGTTAATATAGCTGGCGGCGTGAAGGGGGGATTAGATTAGGGGTTAATACATTTATTATAGGTGGCCGCGGTGTAGGGGGATGTAGATTGTAGGCAAAAGAGCAGTTTACTTTGTGACAAAGCCCCGCCAAAAGCCCTTTTAAGGGCTGGCAAAAGAGCTGTTACTTTGGGGCATGCCCCGCAAAAAGCCCTTTTAAGGGCTGGCAAAAGAGCTGTTACTTTGGGGCAATGCCACGCAAAAAGCCCTTTTCAGGGCTATTTGTAGGGTTAGACTTAGGTTTAGTGGTAGGGATAGTTTAGTATTTTAGGGGTTAAATAATTTAATATAGATGGCGGCGGGGTAGGGGGTTAATAATTTTAAAATAGCTGCAGGGTAGGGGCTCACTTTAGGGGGTAGGTAAGGTAGATGGCAGCGGTGTTAGGGGCTCACTTTAGGGGGTTATAGATTTAATATAGCTGGCGGCGGTTTAGGGGTTAATAACTTTATTAGGTAGCGGTGGTTTAGGGGTTAATACATATTTTATTGTTAGGATAGTGAGGGGGGATAGCGGATAGTGGGTTAGACGTGTCGGGCTATGTTAGGGAGGCGTGTTAGACAGTGCGGGTGATTTAGACTTTAGTCAGGTTTTGTAGGCGCCGGCAGTTTCTAACGTGCCGCAAGTCACTGGCGACGCCAGAAATTTGTACTTGCACAGATTTCTGGACATCGCTGGTTTATCAGACTTACGGCACGTTAGCATCTGACGGCGACATATATGGGATAGCTCGAGTTGCGAGCTGAAACTGCGGGCGACGCGGGTTCCCTCGCTTGCGCTGCAAACTGCGATCTATATCGGGTCGCGCCCCTTGTCTGTTATCTTTTCTGGTTCCGTTTCTTTGTCATCATGGTTAAAGCTTTTGATTAATCAAGCTTATTTGGAGTTGGGTAAAACCCTGCTCAGAGAATTACAGCTCATTCTACTAGATCAGTTTCCACTTCTGGGCTTTTAAGAATGAAGCTTCAGTTGATCAGATTTGCAAAGCAGCAACTTGGTCTTCTTTGCATACTTTTACTAAATTCTACCATTTTAATGTATTTGCTTCTGGAAGCAGTTTTTGGTAGAAAAGTTCTTCAGGCAGCTGATTCAGTTTGATTCTTCTGCTTTTCATAAACTTATGATTTGGGTTGTGTGATTAATTTTTTTCAGCCGTAAATTGCTGTTTTTATTTTTTATCCCTCCCTCTCTAGTGACTCTTGTGTGGAGTTCCACATCTTGGGTATTGCTATCCCATACGTCACTAGCTCATGGACTCTTGCCAATTACATGAAAGAAAACATAATTTATGTAAGAACTTACCTGATAAATTAATTTCTTTCATATTGGCAAGAGTCCATGAGGCCCACCCTTTTTATGGTGGTTATGATTTTCTTTCATGTAATTAGCAAGAGTCCATGAGCTAGTGACGTATGGGATATACATCTCCTACCAGGAGGGCAAAGTTTCCCAAACCTCAAAATGCCTACAAATACACCCCTCACCACATCCACAAATCAGTTTTACAAACTTTGCCTCCCATGGAGGTGGTGAAGTAAGTTTGTGCTAGATTCTACGTTGATATGCGCTCCGCAGCAGGTTGGAGCCCGATTTTCCTCTCAGCGTGCAGTGAATGTCAGAGGGATGTGAAGAGAGTATTGCCTGTTTGAATTCAATGATCTCCTTCTACGGGGTCTATTTCATAGGTTCTCTGTTATCGAGTCGTTAGAGATTCATCTCTTACCTCCCTTTTCAGATCGACGATATACTCTATATATACCATTACCTCTGCTGATTTTCGTTTCAGTACTGGTTTGGCTTTCTACAAACATGTAGATGAGTGTCCTGGGGTAAGTAAGTCTTATTTTCTGTGACACTCTAAGCTATGGTTGGGCGCTTTTTATAAAGTTCTAAATATATGTATTCAAACATTTATTTGCCTTGACTCAGGATGTTCAACATTCCTTATTTTCAGACAGTCAGTTTCATATTTGGGATAATGCATTTGAATCAATCATTTTTCTTACCTTAAAAATTTGACTTTTTTTCCCTGTGGGCTGAAAATGCTTCATTTTATTGTGTCATTCTTGGCGCGGACTTTTTTGGCGCAAAAAATCTTTTCTGTTTCCGGCGTCATACGTGGTGACCGGAAGTTGCGTCATTTTTTACGTTCTTTTGCGCCAAAAATGTCGGCGTTCCGGACGTGGCGTCATTTTTGGCGCCAAAAGCATTTAGGCGCCAAATAAATGTGGGCGTCTTATTTGGCGCTAAAAAAATTATGGGCGTCGCTTTTGTCTCCACATTATTTAAGTCTCATTTTTCTTTGCTTCTGGTTGCTAGAAGCTTGTTCCTTGGCATTTTTTCCCAATCCTGAAACTGTCATTTAAGGAATTTGATAAATTTTGCTTTATATGTTGTTTTTTCTCTTACATATTGCAAGATGTCTCACGTTGCATCTGAGTCAGAAGATACTTCAGGAAAATCGCTGTCTGGTGCTGGAACTACCAAAGCTAAGTGCATCTGCTGTAAACTTTTGGTAGCTGTTTCCTCCAGCTGTTGTTTGTATTAATTGTCATGACAAACTTGTTAATGCAGATAATATTTCCTTTAGTAATGTTCCATTACCTGTTGCAGTTCCATACAACTCTAATGTTCAGAGTGTTCCTGATAACATAAGAGATTTTGTTTCTGAATCCATCAAGAAGGCTATGTCTGTTATTCCTCCTTCTAGTAAACATAAAAAATCTTTTAAAACTTCTCTTTATACAGATGATTTTTAAATGAACTTCATCATTCTGATTCTAATGACTCTTCTGGTTCAGAGGATTCTGTCTCAGAGGTTGATGCTGATAAATCTTCATATTTATTTAAAATGGAATTTATTCGTTCTTTACTTAAAGAAGTACTAATTGCTTTAGAATTGAGGATTCTGGTCCTCTTGATACTAATCTAAACGTTTAGATAAGGTCTTTAATCTCCTGTGGTTATTCCAGAAGTTTTTCCTGTTCCTGGTGCTATTTCTGAAGTAATTTCCAGAGAATGGAATAATTTGGGTAATTCATTTACTCCTTCTAAACGTTTTAAGCAATTATATCCTGTGCCGTCTGACAGATTAGAATTTTGGGACAAAATCCCTAAGTTGATGGGGCTATTTCCTACCCTTGCTAAACGTACTACTATTCCTACGTCAGATGGTACTTCGTTTAAGGATCCTTTAGATAGGAAAATTGAATCCTTTCTAAGAAAAGCTTATCTGTGTTCAGGTAATCTTCTTAGACCTGCTATATCATTGGCTGATGTTGCTGCAGCTTCAACTTTTTGGTTGGAAACTTTAGCGCAACAAGTAACAACATCGTGATTCTCATAAATATTATTATTCTTCTTCAACATTTTATCTGTGATGCCATTTTTGATATTATCAGAGTTGATGTCAGGTTTATGTCTCTAGGCTATTTTTGCTAGAAGAGCTTTATGGCTTAAAACTTGGAATGCTGATATGTCTTCTAAATCGACCTCTACTTTCCATTTCTTTCCAGGGTAACAAATTATTTGGTTCTCAGTTGGATTCTATTATCTCAACTGTTACTGGTGGGAAAGGAACTTTTTTACCACAGGATAAAAAATCTAAGGGTAAAAACAGGGCTAATAATCGTTTCGTTCCTTTCGTTTCAACAAAGAACAAAAGCCTGATCCTTCATCCTCAGGAGCAGTTTCAGTTTGGAAACCATCTCCAGTCTGGAATAAATCCAAGCCTTCTAGAAAAGCAAAGCCAGCTTCTAAGTCCACTAAAGGTGCGGCCCTCATTCCAGCTCAGCTGGTAGGGGGCAGGTTACGTTTTTTTCAAAGAAATTTGGATCAATTCTGTTCACAATCTTTGGATTCAGAACATTGTTTCAGAAGGGTACAGAATTGGTTTTCAAGATAAGACCTCCTGCAAAGAGATTTTTTCTTTCCCCGTGTCCCAGTAAATCCAGTGAAAGCTCAAGCATTTCTGAAATGTGTTTTCAGATCTAGAGTTGGCTGGAGTAATTATGCCAGTTCCAGTTCTGGAACAGGGGCTGGGGTTTTATTCGAATCTCTTCATTGTACCAAAACAAGGAGAATTCCTTCAGACCAGTTCTGGATCTAAAAATATTGAATCGTTATGTAAGGATACCAACGTTCAAAATGGTAACTGTAAGGACTATCTTGCCTTTTGTTCAGCAAGGGCATTATATGTCCACAATAGATTTACAGGATGCTTATCTGCATATTCCGATTCATCCAGATCATTATCAGTTCCTGAGATTCTCCTTTCCTGGACAAGCATTACCAGTTTGTGGCTCTGCCGTTTGGCCTAGCTACAGCTCCAAGAATTTTTACAAAGGTTCTCGGTGCCCTTCTGTCCTGTAATCAGAGAACAGGGTATTGTGGTATTTCCTTATTTGGACGATATCTTGGTACTTGCTCCCAGTCTTCACATTTAGCCAGAATCTCATACGAATCGACTTGTGTTGTTTCTTCAAGATCATGGGTGGAGGATCAATTCACTAAAAAGTTCATTGATTCCTCAAGCAAGGGTAACCTTTCTGGGTTTCCAGATAGATTCAGTGTCCCATGACTCCTGTCTTTGACAGACAAGAGACGTCTAAAATTGATTTCAGCTTGTCGATAACTTCAGTCCTCAATCATTCCTTTCGGTAGCCCTTATGCATGGAAATTCTAGGTCTTATGACTGCCTGCATCGGACCGCGATCCCCCTTTGCTCGTTTCACATCGTATGCTGAATCAATGGTGCAGGGATTACACAAAGATATCTCAATTAATATCTTTAAAACCGATTGTACGACACTCTCTAACGTGGTGGACAGATCACCATCGTTTAATTCAGGGGGCTTCTTTTGTTCTTCCGACCTGGACTGTAATTTCAACAGATGCAAGTCTTACAGGTTGGGGAGCTGTGTGGGGATCTCTGACGGCACAAGGAGTTTGGGAATCTCAGGAGGTGAGATTACCGATCAATATTTTGGAACTCCGTGCAATTTTCAGAGCTCTTCAGTCTTGGCTTCTTCTGAAGAGAGAATCGTTCATTTGTTTTCAGACAGACAATGTCACAACTGTGGCATACATCAATCATCAAGGAGGGACTCACAGTCCTCTGGCTATGAAAGAAGTATCTCGAATGCTGGTTTGGGCGGAATCCAGCTCCTGTCTAATCTCTGCGGTTCATATCCCAGGTATAGACAATTGGGAAGTGGATTATCTCAGTCGCCAAACGTTGCATCCGGGCGAATGGTCTCTTCACCCAGAGGTATTTCTTCAGATTGTTCAAATGTGGGAACTTCCAGAAATAGATCTGATGGCGTCTCATCTAAACAAAAAACTTCCCAGGTATCTGTCCAGATCCCGGGATCCTCAGGCGGAGGCAGTGGATGCATTATCACTTCCTTGGAAGTATCATCCTGCCTATATCTTTCCGCCTCTAGTTCTTCTTCCAAGAGTAATCTCCAAGATTCTGAAGGAATGCTCGTTTGTTCTGCTGGTAGCTCCGGTATGGCCTCACAGGTTTTGGTATGCGGATCTTGTCCGGATGGCCTCTTGCCATCCGTGGACTCTTCCGTTAAGACCAGACCTTCTGTCGCAAGGTCCTTTTTTCCATCAGGATCTCAAATCCTTAAATTTAAAGGTATGGAGATTGAACGCTTGATTCTTGGTCAAAGAGGTTTCTCTGACTCTGTGATTAATACTATGTTACAGGCTCGTAAATCTGTATCTAGAGAGATATATTATAGAGTCTGGAAGACTTATATTTCTTGGTGTCTTTCTCATCATTTTTCTTGGTATTCTTTTAGAATTCCGAGAATTTTACAGTTTCTTCAGGATGGTTTAGATAAAGGTTTGTCCGCAAGTTCTTTGAAAGGACAAATCTCTGCTCTTTCTGTTCTTTTTCACAGAAAGATTGCTAATCTTCCTGATATTCATTGTTTTGTACAAGCTTTGGTTCGTAAAAAACCTGTCATTAAGTCAATTTCTCCTCCTTGGAGTTTGAATTTGGTTCTGGGGGCTCTTCAAGCTCCTCCTTTTGAACCCATGCATTCATTGGACATTAAATTACTTTCTTGGAAAGTTTTGTTCCTTTTGGCGATCTCTTCTGCCAGAAGAGTCTCTGATTTATCTGCTCTTTCTTGTGAGTCTCCTTTTCTGATTTTTCATCAGGATAAGGCGGTGTTGCGAACTTCTTTTGAATTTTTACCTAAGGTTGTGAATTCCAACAACATTAGTAGAGAAATTGTGGTTCCCTCATTATGCCCTAATCCTAAGAATTCTAAGGAGAAATCGTTGCATTCTTTGGATGTTGTTAGAGCTTTGAAATATTATGTTGAAGCTACTAAGTCTTTCCGAAAGACTTCTAGTCTATTTGTTATCTTTTCCGGTTCTAGAAAAGGCCAGAAAGCTTCTGCCATTTCTTTGGCATCTTGGTTGAAATCTTTAATTCATCATGCCTATGTCGAGTCGGGTAAAACTCCGCCTCAAAGGATTACAGCTCATTCTACTAGGTCAGTTTCTACTTCCTGGGCGTTTAGGAATGAAGCTTCGGTTGATCAGATTTGCAAAGCAGCAACTTGGTCCTCTTTGCATACTTTTACTAAATTCTACCATTTTGATGTATTTTCTTCTTCTGAAGCAGTTTTTGGTAGAAAAGTACTTCAGGCAGCGGTTTCAGTTTGAATCTTCTGTTTATGTTTTTCATTAAACTTTATTTTGGGTGTGGATTATTTTCAGCAGGAATTGGCTGTCTTTATTTTATCCCTCCCTCTCTAGTGACTCTTGCGTGGAAAGATCCACATCTTGGGTAGTCATTATCCCATACGTCACTAGCTCATGGACTCTTGCTAATTACATGAAAGAAAACATAATTTATGTAAGAACTTACCTGATAAATTCATTTCTTTCATATTAGCAAGAGTCCATGAGGCCCACCCTTTTTTGTGGTGGTTATGATTTTTTTGTATAAAGCACAATTATTCCAATTCCTTATTTTATATGCTTTCGCACTTTTTTCTTATCACCCCACTTCTTGGCTATTCGTTAAACTGATTTGTGGGTGTGGTGAGGGGTGTATTTGTAGGCATTTTGAGGTTTGGGAAACTTTGCCCCTCCTGGTAGGAATGTATATCCCATACGTCACTAGCTCATGGACTCTTGCTAATATGAAAGAAATGAATTTATCAGGTAAGTTCTTACATAAATTATGTTTTTTTGTATAAAGCACAATTATTTCAAAATTCCTTTGTTGATGCTTTTTACTCCTTTCTTTATCACCCCACTTCTTGGCTATTCGTTAAACTGAATTGTGGGTGTGGTGAGGGGTGAATTTATAGGCATTTTGAGGTTTGGGAAACTTTGCCCCTCCTGGTAGGATTGTTTATCCCATCTGTCACTAGCTCATGGACTCTTGCCAATATGAAAGAAATGAATTTATCAGGTAAATTCTTACATAAATTATATTTTTATTTTGGGGGGGCTTTTTTATTTTAATAGGGCTATTAGATTAGGTGTAATTAGTTTAAATATCTGTAATTTGTTTATTATTTTCTGTAATTTAGTGTTTGTTTTTTTACTTTAGCTAATTTAATTTATTTAATAGTATTTAATGTAGTTCATTTATTTAATTATAGTGTAGTGTTAGGTGTTAGTGTAACTTAGGTTAGGTTTTATTTTACAGGTCAATTTGTATTTATTTTAGCTAGGTAGTTATTAATTAGTTAATAACTATTTAGTAACTATTCTACCTAGTTAAAATAAATACAAACTTGCCTGTAAAATAAAAATAAATCCTAAGCTAGATACAATGTAACTATTAGTTATATTGTAGGTAGCTTAGGGTTTATTTTATAGGTAAGTATTTAGTTTTAAATAGGAATTATTTAGTTAATGATAGGAATTTTTAGTTAGATTTATTTTAATTATATTTATGTTAGGGGTGTTAGGGAGAGGGTTAGACTTAGGTTTAGGGGTTAATAAATGTAGGTAGGTGGTGACGATGTTAGGGACAGTAGATTAGGGGTTAATAATAATGAACTAATGTTTGCGAGGCGGGAGTGCTGCGGTTTAGGGGTTAATATGTTTATTATAGTGGCAGCGATGTCGGGGCAGCAGATTAGGGGTTAATAAGTGTAGGTAGGTTGCAGCGACATTGGGGGCAGCAGATAAGGGGTTAATAAATATAATGTAGGTGTCGGCGATGTTGGGGGCAGCAGATTAGGGTTCATAAGTATAATGTAGATCGCAGCGGTGTCCGGAGCGGCAGATTAGGGGTTAAAAATGTATTTTAGTGTTTGCGATGCAGGAGGGCCTCGGTTTAGGGGTTAATAGGTAGTTTATGGGTGTTAGTGTACTTTTTAGCACTTTAGTTATGAGTTTTATGTTACGGCGTTGTAACATAAAACTCATAACTACTGACTTTCAAATGTGGTAGGAATCTTGACAGGATAGGGTGTACCGCTCACTTTTTGGCCTCCCAGGACAGACTCGTAATACCAGCGCTATAAAAGTCCATAGAAAAAAGACGTTTTGCGGTAAGGTAAAAAAAAGTGTACGATGCCCCTAAACCTTCAAGCCTCGTAATACCAGCGGTAGTAAAAAAGCAGCGTTAGCACCTGTTAACGCTGCTTTTTCAGCTACTGCAAAACTCTTAATCTAGGCATTTATTTTTAGGGGGCGCATTACAGTTTTTCAACTTGGAATTTTCACATCTATCATCATGCACCCATGTCCTATTTGGATCATTTCTGGAGCCGGCCAATGTAATTTACCCCCATCAAACCATATATTTTTGAAAAGTAGACAACCTAGAGTATTTGAAATGCTAGTATTTTAACACTTTCCAATGCACTAATTCAACCACCAGTCTTTGTTAAACTTTTGGGTAGTCATTATTTTGTGTTATTTTTCACACACGTTGTACTTTAGGCATGGATTCTTAGTTCCTGTTATGTGTTACTGCAAAAAAACACCTCAATATGTGTTCAACAACATCTCCTAAGTACAGTGATACCACCCATGAATAGGTTTGTTGGGTTCTCAGGGGGCTAAAAGGCCTTATTTTTAGGGGGTGCATTCCAATTTTCCAACTTGGAATTTTCACATCTGTCATCATGCACCCATGTCCTATTTAGGTCATTTCTGAAGCCGGCCAATGTAATTTACCCCAACAAACCATATATTTCTGAAAAGTAGGCACCCTAGGGTATTTGAAATGCAGGTATTTTAACACTTTCCATGCAGTAATTTAACCATCAGTTTTTGTCAAACTTTTGGGTAGTCATTTTTTTTTGTTATTTTTCACACAAATTGTACTTTAGGCATGGATTCTCAGTTTCTGTTATGTGTTACTGCCAAAGAATACCCCAATATTTGTTCAGCAAGATCTCCTGAATACAGTGATACCACCTATGCATAGGTGTGTTGGGTTGGTTGGGGTTTGCAATGCCAAACTTCTGACATGTGTTTGTGATTTTTTCAAATGTAACATATCTTCTTTGACTATCTTCTTTTGGGGGTCTTTTTTACATACCCCAATTTATTTGCTCACCATGAACGTGCATATATTTCAGAAGTTGAGACCCCAAGGTATTGTTTATGGGGTGTTTTGATGCCTTTGATGCAACTGTTTTAGCCAAAAAAAAAATGGAGAATGGGTGTGGTGGTATTTTTTCATTTTTACACACACATTGCTTTTTGACTATGATTTAGGAGAGCCTGTTGTAAGTTATTGCAAAAAAACACTAAAGGTTGATTTCTGCAAGGCACCCTAAGTACACCTATGCCCCCATGCATAGGTTTGCCAGGATTTTGGGAAGGTTATGTTACAATTTTATGACTTGTAATTTTAGTTATTAAAAGTGAGAGTATTTCTTTTGATAGGCCTATCTTTAGTTTGGGGCCTATCGCATACCCCAGTTTTATTAATTGCCATGAAAGTGTATATTTTAAATGTTGACACCCCAAGGTATTGTATATGGTGTGCTTTGATGCCTTTGAAGCAACCGTTTTAGCCAAAAAAAACGGAGAAAGTGTATGGTGGTAATTTTTCAATTTTCATTTTTACACACAAATTGCTTTTTTACTATGATTTAGGAGAGACTGTTGTAAGTTATTGCAAAAAAACACTCCTGGTTGTTTTCTGCAAGGCACCCTGAGTACACCTATGCCCCCCATGCATAGGTTTGACAGGGGTTTTGGTAAATAAAAACAGCCCAAATTTTAGAACTTATAAAAAATAGAGTAGTGAAATGTAAAAATTGGGCACAGTAAAAGTAAAAAAAAAAAAAACAACCAAAAAAACATCTTACAGTAAACATAACCAAAAAAAGAATAACTGCAAATTTTATTTCTTTTTTTAAAAATGGACCATTGTATGGTACCGCTTGAAGCAGTCCCCAATGCAGGCTGTCCAGGGCAATCAGGACAGTAATATATGGGTGTCCCTTCTCTGCCCCCTCTTGGTACAGACTCTGCATTTTTTTTGTGGTCTCTGCTTTGCAGCAGTAGGGGGGGATTTTAAAAATAAAATGGGTAGTCCCAACTCTGCTCTCTCCCATCACCACCCGGGGAGCAGGTGCATCTTGGTACAAAATCCCTGAAATGATCTGGAGCTGAAACTGTAAAAAAGTCTGTTTCATTCCGGGGTTTGCTTTTTGGAACAACAAAAAATGCGTTGTGGGTTGCAATCTGCATCAGGTAAATTGCAACCTTTTTGTACCAGGCCCTTGTCTTCTGCATAATTAGGTAGGGCTGCAGCAGCTGATCTGCTAGTTCAACTCCACCCATATGCCAGTTATAAGACTTGATGCACACTGGCTTCCTTGTGATCTCAGCTCTGCCACGTACTGGGACCGCCACCGTCCTCTCTGTGTGTATGGTGTTAAGAAGGTATGAATCCTTCTTGTCTCTGTACTTAAGTGCCAACAGCTCCTCTTGGCGCAGAGCTGAGGTCTCCCCCTTTGTAGCCGGGTGCATGCAAGTTGTCCTGGGAAACCTCTGCGTTTCTTTTTAATTGTACCGCAAGCTACTGTATCAAAGCAATACAGTAGCTTGAATAAAAGGACACTTGTATAATAATTGTCTAAGTTCAAGTAATACCCTTTGTTCATTAGGGGTAATATCAGTTCCCAGACAATCTTGCCAGTGGTTCCCATATGTTCTGGGCAACCTGGAAGGTCAAGGTGGCTATCCTTTCCTTCATACACCCGGAAGGCCTGAGTATACCCAGCTTCGCTCTCACAGATCTTATACACCTTTACCCCTTTACCCCATACCTGGAGCACTTGGAAGCAATATACTGCTTGAATCCCAGCCTTCCCTTATACTACATCAGGGATTCATCAACGCATATATTCCTTCCAGGTGTATAAGCCTCTGCAAACCATGCAGAAAAGTGGGTAATCAGGGCGGATTTTATACAGCCTGTCAAACTGGGGATGCTCACTAGGGGGGCACAGGCTGTTGTCGCTGAAGTGCATGAAATGTAGAATCATTTAATACCTCTTCCTCGACATACTCTGGGAGAAAATGGGAGTAGAGCAGATGGGGCTACTTCTCCAGTAGGAGCGAATGGAGGGTTTCTTTATGATGCCCATCATCATAGTCTATGCCCAGAATTTTTAAAATTCTGGCACATTGATGGGGGCCCATTGCTGCTTTGCCAAATATGTTTCAGGCTTACCAAACCTAACACAAATGTGTACTTCATTATCAAACACCATGGAAATTCATAGTAAGATTTTAAGTGACTGTCATAAACCTCTATATGAGTCCTATTTTAGACTAAGGCATCAGATTTGGTTGCAAAAATCAGGATTTAATACATGCAGCACGTGTGGGTGGAAAGCTACAGCTAGATAATTGATAATGCCTTCTCCTTTCTATTTGCTTATTCCATATGTTCAGATATTTACTATTAAGACATTCACTTAGATTTTATATTGACAAATATAGGGTTATTTCCATTTAAAGGGACAGTCTACACCAGAATTTTTATTGTTTTAAAAGATAGATAATCCCTTTATTACCCATTCCCCAGTTTTGCATAACCAACACAGTTATAATAATATACTTTTAACCTCTGTGATTATCTTGTATCTAAGCCTCTGCAAACTGCCCCTTTATTTCAGTTCTTTTGACAGACTTGCAGTTAAGCCAATCAGTGCCTGCTCCCAGATAACTTCACATGCACGAGCACAGTGTTATCTATATGAAATACGTGAACTAACACCCTCTAGTGGTGAAAAACTGTTAAAATGCATTCTGAAAAGAGGTGGCCTTCAAGGTCTAAGAAATTAGCATATGAACTTCCTAGGTTAAGCTTTCAACTAAGAATACCAAGAGAACAAAGCAAAATTGGTGATAAAAGTAAATTGGAAAATTGTTTAAAATTACATGCTCTATCTGAATCATGAAAGTGTATTTTGGCCTAGACTGTCCCTTTAACAATGAGTCTTGCTCACTTCAGTTGGTTTTTATCCTTCCCCAGTTACTAAAGGACTTATTGGTTTTAAAGGGATGTTAAACATTCTGTTTAATTGTAATAAAACAACACTAAGCTTTCCTCATGGAAAAATAAACCACTTTCGTGGCTCGGTAGGATTGTGGTTGTTGAAATGAATATACTCCCCCGGATCCTTTATCTACTACAAACTATCCCAATCTCTCTTTCTACTGGCTATATAACTCAATTACAGAAGGTTATCGAACAATTTATCTGGTCAGGTACGAGACCTAGAATCCAAAAGAAAACAATGAACCTCCCGAGAGATAGGGGAGTGTTGGGGCTACCAAATATAGCATCCTTATGCAATGCCTGGTGGAGTGGTCACAACACAGAGCTTAAGGCGTGGGTCCAACTTGATGGCCAAATTCTTGGCCTCAAAAATGTGGGCACACTCTTGTGGATACCCTCACACCAATGCCCTACGTTAATATCCAAATACATTAACAATACAGTTCCACAATAAATCCTATATGGGCATTAGTATTGGAGTAGCTGGTCATGAGTTAATCTCACCGGACTCAGGGCACACTCCCATATAACCATGTCAGATACATTCTCACGTCAGTAGCCGCTGATTAGCCAATCTCATTGAGCTTGTCATATGCCTCTTGGGAAAAAAAAAATAGAGCTATGAGTTAAGGGGAAGGGGAAGGGCTGAAGGAAAGCGTGGGGGAGGGGGGAGAATGGGGAAAAAAGGGTAACATTTTTCCTTTCCTTTTAGATATATATATATATATATATACTGGGGTAAATTATTTCTCCATGCTGGCCATGTAATCGACCACTGCGCTGATTTCCTCAAGACACGGGGGGGGTCAGGTGATTTCCATGCTCGAGCGATGCAGAGTTTGGCTGCCGTAAATATGTATATCAATAGTTTTTTTTACATTTCTGCTGTGGTATACTGGAGGGCGATATTGTGGGAATAAGTTTCAAGGAATCACACAATCTTGGAGTTATCTTTGGACATCCCCACCATACGTGCCGATCTGTGAGTTGATTGCAGATGAAGTATAAAAGAAGGAAAAGATACCAAGAATAAGACAATGGTACATATCAAAGTGATAAAATATCAATGCTAATGACATATGTCTTAGCAACTGTTGAGGATAACTCTCGAAATGTGTAGCAAAATAATTATTTTATATATTTATATATAAAAATGAGAGAACTTCTTTTGCTTTGTATAAAAAAAAATTATTTTAATTTTATGTTACCCATTTCCTTACACCGTTGTAGTGCACACCTTTTGTTTACAATTAATCTCTAGGGGACTGTTATGGTTACAATGTTGTGATTGGTCACAGCTATCTTAAAAGGTACACTACTCAGGTGGGGAGTCATCCTATGATTAAGTGCTGCATAGCACGAAACATGTTAGGACTCCGCCTCCCCCTCCGTTTGCAATGCTTGCATTGTGCTGTTCTATGTTTTAACCGATGGAATAAAGTTCTGCTTTTATACACTACGATTTTGGAGTGCTGCTCTTTCCAATTTTTCGACATTTCAATTGAGGCTACTCTGCCAAGCCAGGAGAGTTCCTTAAAATCCCATTTCTTCAATAAGTGTTTTATATTTGTGACTAGGGAGTCATAATTGTCTCGTATGATCTGATCAGGCTTTACACTTAGGAGTATACCCAAGTGTTTAAGATTCTGTGTTCACCAGGTAAATGGAAAGAGGGACCGGAGTTTTAGTAAAGTGGATTGGTCAATCTGGATGGGGTATCCTTCAGTTTTTTTATAATTAATTCGGTCAGCAGCAGAGTAACATCATCCGCGAACAGGACTATTTTCTCCGAGGGAGTTAGAAGGGGGACCCCTGTAATTAGATCGGATTGTCTGATTCCTTGGGCAAACGGTCCCATCGCTAGAACAAAAATAAATGATGAAAGAGGGCATCCTTGCCTAGTCCCATTGCAGCTCAGAAACTCTGAGGAGCAAAACCCCATCCCCTTCACCCATGCATATGGAGCCGAGTATAAGGTTCTAACCGCAAGGACGAAGGGTTCAGGAACGGAGGACCTCTCATATATATTCCCATCTGACCCTATCAAAGGCTTTCTCAGCATCCAAGACAGGGCCACCATCGGAATTTTCAATTGTTGAGCCTCTGTGAAGACTGAAATCAGTCTTCTAGTATTATCCGGGCCTTGCCTCCCCATCGTGAACCCTACTTGATCATAGTGGATTATGGTAGGTAAGAGATGGACAATCTTGTTAGCTATAAGCTTAGAATAAAGTTTAATATCTAGATTAATAAGAGATATGGGACGGTAGTTACTGCATTCAGTTTGTTTTTTCCCCCCGGCTTTGGTATCAGACTGATGGTGGCCTCTAAGAGCTCCCTACAGATAATTCCCGTTTTCATGACCTCATTAAAGAAGTTTCTCAGTACTACAACTATTATTGGCTTCAGTTTTTTCTCTTGTTAAGTGTATCCAGTCCACGGATCATCCATTACTTCTGGAATATATTCTCCTTCCCAACAGGAAGCTGCAAGAGTCCACCCACAGCAAAGCTGCTATATAGCTCCTCCCCTAACTGCCATATTCAGTCATTCTCTTGCAAGCCTCAACATAGATAGGAGGTCGTGAGAGTCTGTGGTGCTTTCTACTTAGTTTATTCTTCAATCAAAAGTTTGTTATTTTTAAATGGCACCGGAGTGTGCTGTTTATCTCAGGCAGTATTTGGAAGAAGAATCTGCCTGCGTTTTTCTATGATCTTAGCAGACGTAACTAAGATCCATTTGCTGTTCTCACACATTCTGAGGAGTGAGGTACTTCAGAGGGGGAATGGCGTGCAGGTTTTCCTGCAGATAAGGTATGTGCAGTAAAATATTTTTCTAGGAATGGAATTGACTAAGAAAATACTGCTGATACCGAAGTAATGTAAGTAAAGCCATAAATGCAGCGATAGCGACTGGTATCAGGCTTATTAATAGAGATACATACTCTTATAAAAATGTGTTTTAAAACGTTTGCTGGCATGTTTAATCATTTTTTAACGTACATTGGTGATAACACTGTAATGTTGGTATAGCCTTAAATGCAGTAAAAGCGACTGGTATCAGGCTTATTAATAGAGATACATACTCTTGTAAAAATGTGTTTTAAAACGTTTGCTGGCATGTTTAATCGTTTTTTAACATATGTTTGGTGATAAAATTTATTGGGGCCTAAGTTTTTTCCACATGGCTGGCTTAAATTTTGCATAGAAACAGTTAACTGAAGCTTCCCACTGTTGGCTGTGGCAGTTTGTTGTGTCTGTTTTTAAAAACGTCTATGTCGTTTTTTTGATCTGTTTTTTGCATTAAGGGGTTAATCATCCATTTGCAAGTGGGTGCAATGCTCTGTTACCTTATTACATGTACTGTAAAAATTTTGTTTGTTTTACTGCCTTTTTTTTTTTTTTTTTCACTGTTTTTCAAATTTTGACAAAATTTGTTTCTCTTAAAGGCACAGTAACGTTTTATATATTTGCTTGTTAACTTGATTTAAAGTGTTTTCCAAGCTTACTAGTCTCATTATTAGTCTGTTCTAACATGTCTAACATAGAGGAAGCTCTGTGTTCATTATGTTTTAAAGTCATGGTGGAACCCCATCTTAGAATGTGTACCAGATGTACTGATTTCATGTTAAACAATAAAGATCATTTTTTGTCTTTAAAAACATTATTACCAGAGGATTCTGTCGTGGGGGTAGTTATGCCGACTAACTCTCCCCACGTGTCAGACCTTTTGACTCCCGCTTTAGGGACTCACGCTCAAATGGCGCCAAGTACATCAAGGGCACCCATAGCGTTTCTTTTACCAGGGGATTTTGTCGAGGGGAAATTTATGCCGACTAACTCTCCCCACGTGTCAGACCCTTCGACTCCCGCTTCAGGGACTCACGCTCAAATGGCGCCAAGTACATCAAGGGCGCCCATAGCGTTTATTTTACAAGACATGGCAAAGGTGGTGAATAATATTCTGGCAGCAGTATTAGTCAGACTACCTGAAATTAAAGGAAAGCAGTTAGCTCTGGGGGTAGATACAGAGCATACAGACGCTTTAAGAACCATGTATGATACTACCTCACAATATGCTTAGTCTGTGGGTGATTTTTTTTGGACTCAGGGAAGATGATTTAACCTGATTCTGATATTTCTACATTTAAAATTTATGCTTGAGAACCTCCACTTGTTGCTCAGGGAGGCTTTGGCTGCTCTGAATGAATGTGTACAATCGCAGGGCCAGAGAAATTGTGTAGACTGGATAAATAATATGCAGTGCCGGTGTGTACTGATGTTTTTCCAATACCTAAAGAGGTTTACTAAAAATTTTTTAATAAGGAATGGGATAGACCAGGTGTGCCGTTCTCTTCCCCTCCTATTTTTTAGAAGAATGTTTTCTAATAGTTACCACCACACGGGACTTCTGGCAGACAGTTCCTAAGGTGGAGAGAAGTGTTTCTACTCTAGCTAAGCGTACCACTACCTCTGACGAGGACAGTTGTGCTTTTTAGATCCAATGGATAAAAAATGTTTATTCAACAGGGTTTTATCCTGCAGCCCCTTGCATACATTGCTTCTGTCACTGCTGCTGCGGCGTTCTGGGTTGAGTCTCTTGATGAGGCTTTACAGTTAAGCAACTCCATTGGATGAATATATTTGACAAGCTTATGCTAGCCAATTCCTTTGTTTTCTGATGCCTTGTTCATTTGACTAGACTAACGGCTAAGAATTCTGTTTTTTTACTATACTGGCGCGCAGAGCGCTATGGCTTATATCATGGTCAGCTGTCGTGACTTTAATAAATAAGCTACTTAACTTCCCTTCAAGGGGCAGACCCTATTCGGGCCTGGTTTGAAGGAGATTATTGCTTATATCACTGGAGGAAAAGGTCATGCCCTTCCTCAGGATAGGTCCAAATCAAGGGCCAAAAAAAAAAAAAAAAAAAAGTCTAATTTTCGTGCCTTTTAAAAACTTCAGGGCAGGTGTGGCATCCTCTTCCTCTAAGGCAAAACAAGAGGGAATTTTTGCTCAGTCCAAGGCGGTCTGGAGACAATCGGACCTGGAACAAAGATAAGCAGGCCAAGGAGCCTGCTGCTGCCTCTAAGGCAGCATGAAGGAACGGACCCCTATCCGGTAACGGATCCTATAGGGGGCAGACTTTCATTCTTCGCCCAGGCGTGGGCAAGAGATGCCCAGGATCCCTAGGCATTGGAATTGATATCCCAGAGATATCTTCTGGATTTCAAAGATTCCCCCCCAAAAAAAGGGGAGATTTCGCCTTTCACAATTATCTGCAAACCAGATAAAGAAGGAGGCATTCTTACATTGTGTACGAGATCCATCCAGTTCCAAGAGAGGAACAGGGACAGAGTTTTTACTCAAATCTGTTTGTGGTTCCCAAGGAGAGGGAACCTTCAGACCTATTTTGGATCTAAAGATCTTAAACAAATTCCTCAGAATTCCGTCATTTAAGATGGAAACTATTCGTACCATCTTAACTATGATCCAGGAGAGTCAATAGAGGACTACAATGGATTTGAAGGATGCTTATCCTCACATTGTGATGCATAAAGATCACCATCGTTTTTCAGGTTTGCCTTTCTAGACAGGCATTACCAGTTTGTAGCTCTTTCCTTTGGGATATCTACAGCCCCAAGAATCTTTATGGAGGTTCTGGGGTCGCTTTGGCGGTCCTTAGACCGCGGGGCATAGAAGTGGCCCCTTATTTAGACGACATCCTGATACAGGCGTCAAACATCCAAATTGCCCAGTCTCATACGGACGTAGTACTGGCATTTCTGAGATCACATGGGTGGAAAGTGAACAAGGAAAGAGTTCTCTATCCCCAATCTCAAGGGTTCCCCTCCTAGGGACTCTGATAGATTCTGTAGAAATGAAAATTTACCTGACGGAGTCCAGGTTGTCAAAGTTTCTAAATTTCTGCTGTGTTTTTTCATCCCATCCGCGCCCTTCGGTGGCTCAGTACATGAATGAAATCGGCTTAATGGTAGCGGCAAGGGACATAGTACCGTTTGCACGTCTACATTTCAGACCGCTGCAACTATGCATGCTCAGTCAGAGGAACAGGGATTACACAGTTTTGTCCCCCTGTTAAACCTGGACCAAGAGACCAGAGATTCTCTTCTCTGGTGACTATGTCGGGTCCATCTGTCCAAGGGTATGACCTTCCGCAGGTCAGATGGGACAATTGTTACAATAGATGCCAGCCTTTTAGGTTGGGATGCAGTCTGGAACTCCCTGAAGGCTCAGGGATAGTGGACTTAGGAGGAGACCCTCCTTCTAATAAATATTCTGGAACTGGGAGTGATATTCCATGCTCTTCAGACTTGGCCTCAGTTAGCAACTCTGAGGTACATCATACTCAGTCGGACAATATACACGACTGTGGCTTACATCAGCCATCAAGGGGGAACAGAAGTTCCCTAGCGATGTTAGAAGTCTTACAATAATTCACTGGACAGAGACTCACTCTTGTCTATCAGCTATCCATATCCCAGGTGTTGAGAACTGGGAGGTGGATTTTCTAAGTCGTCAGACTTTTCTTCCGGGGGAGTGGGATTTCCTCCGGAGGTCAAGACCAAGCAGGAGAGGGCTTTGGTGTTTTTGACCGCGCCTGCGTAGCCACGCAGGACCTGGTATGCAGATCTGGTGGACATGTCATCCTTTCCATCACGGTCTCTGCTTCTGAGACAGGTCCCTCTACCTCAGGGTCCTTTCAACCATCTAAATAGAATCAATCTGAGATGGACTGCCTGGAGACTGAACGCTTGATGTTATCAAAGCATGGCTTCTCCGAGTCAGTCATTGATACCTTAATACAGACATGAAAGCCTGTCTCTAGGAAAATTGAACATAGATATGGTGTAAATATCTGATTGTTATGAATCCAAGGGTTACTCATGGAGTAAAGTCTGGATTCCCAGGATATTATCTTTTCTCCAAGATGTTTTTGAGAAAAGGGTTGTCAGCTAATTCCTTAAAAGGGGACAGATTTTTACTCTATTTTTTTGCACAAGCGTCTGGCAGGTATTCTAGACGTTCAGGCATTTGGTCAGGCTTTGGTTAGATCCAAGCCTGTGTTTAAAACTGTTGCTCCGCCATGGAGCTTAAACCTGATTCTTAAGGTTCTTCAAGAAGTTCCGTTTGAACCTTTTTTGTTCCATAGATATCAATCTTTATCTTGGAAAGTTCCTTTTGGGTAGCTAATTCCTCGACTCGTAGAGTCTCCAAGTTATCTGTGTTACAATGTGATTCTCCTTATCTGGTCCTTCGTACGGATAAGGTAGTCCTGCGTACCAACCTGGGTTTTTTCCTAAGGTGGTATCTAACAAGTACATCACTCAAGAGATAGTTGTTCCATGCTTGTATCCTAATCCTTCCTCAAAGAAGGAACGTCTATTACACAATATTGGACGTGGTTTGTGCTTTAAAGTTTTACTTACAAGCTACTACAGTTTTCATCAAACGTTCACCTTGTTTGTTGTCTATTCTGGACAGAGGAGAGGTCAAAAGACTTCAGCAGCCTCTCTGTCTTATTGGTTAAAAAGCATAATTCATTTAGCTTATGAGACTGCTGGACAGCAGCCTCCTGAAGGGATTACAGCTCATTCTACTAGAGCTGTGGTTTTCACTTGGGCCTTTTTTAAATGTGGCTTCTGTTGAACAGATTTACAAGACGGAGTCTTGGTCTGCGCTTCATACTTTTCAAATTTAACAAATTTGATACCTTGCTTCTTCGGAGGCTATTTTTGGGAGAAAGGGTTTTTTACAGGCAGTGGTAACTTCCGTTTAAGTACCTGCCTTGTCCCTCCCATCATCCGTGTACTTTAGCTTTGGTATTGGTATTCCATAAGTAATGGATGATCCGTGGACTGGATACACTTAACAAGAGAAAACATAATTTATGCTTACCTGATAAATTTATTTCTCTTGTAGTGTATCCAGTCCACGGCCCGCCCTGTCACTTTAAGGCAGGTAATTTTTTCATTTGAACTACAGTCACCACTGCACCCTATGGTTTTTCCTTTCTCTGCATGTTTTCGGTCGAATGACTGAATATGGCAGTTAGGGGAGGAGCTATATAGCAGCTTTGCTGTGGGTGGACTCTTGCAGCTTCCTGTTGGGAAGGAGAATATATTCCATAAGTAATGGATGATCCGTGGACTGGATACACTACAAGAGAAATAAATTTATCAGGTAAGCATAAATTATGTTTTTATAAAAAGTTCCCGTAAAACCATCAGGTCCTGGGGCCTTGTTACTTTGAATTTGTTTTAGGACTTCGACCTCTGCTGAGGAGAACAGCCTTGTCAGTGCCGCTCTATTCTCCTCTGACAACTGAGGTTCAGGTTTGAGAAACACTTTTTTTTTTTTTTTTTTATTGTGGGATCAAAATGACAAATTGGTATTTATTTTAAATCCTAAAAAGCTGCATCTTTCTCTACCCAGCTATCAGTCTCACCCAAGATTTCTTGGAAGCTCAACTCTTCCTGCACTAAATCCAAGCAGGCCAGGAAGACCACTCCTGCCATAAAGGTGCAGTCCATATTCCAGATAAGTTTCTGATTAAGGGGGATTTGAATCTGTTTCTGGAGGCTTGGGAAAGGTATTTTGCAGATCCATGGGTGTTTTAAATAATTGTGAGGGGTACAGAATAATCTTTTGATCCAAACCTCTGCAAGGAAGATTGCTCCTGTCTTGAATTCCATAAGATCCTCAAGGTCCAACCCTTCCTGGCTTGTGTGGCAGATTTGGAAACAATCACATAGATTACAAGTTTTGCGTTCATGTTTTAACGCTGAAAAAATGGTTATTTTCAGCGTTAAAACAGCAACGCAGCCATTACAAGTCTTTTAGTCTGTAACGCAACGTCAGTCCCGCACACGTAAAAATTAAGTTTTCTTTCCTAAGATATGGTGAGTCCACGGAATCATCAATTACTAGTGGGAATATCACTCTTAGCTAGCAGTAGGAGGCAAAGAGCACTACAGCAAAGCTTCTATATATGTCACTTCCCTTACCCATAACCTCCAGTCATTCTCTTTGCCTGCGGTGCAAGGAGGTGGTGAAGTTTTGGTGTCTGATCTACAATCACGATTTTTTTATTTCTCTTGTAAGGTGTATCCAGTCCACGGATCATCCATTACTTGTGGGATATTCTCATTCCCAACAGGAAGTTGC
The DNA here is from genome assembly GCF_027579735.1 of Bombina bombina. Lineage (NCBI taxonomy): Eukaryota > Metazoa > Chordata > Amphibia > Anura > Bombinatoridae > Bombina > Bombina bombina. The sequence goes on along the minus strand of NC_069499.1, from coordinate 108,902,705 downwards.
AAGAGGACACCCACAGCAGAGCTGTCTATATAGCTCCTCCCCTCACTGCCATATCCAGTCATTCTCTTGCAACTCTCAACAAGCATGGAGGTAGTAAGAGATAAGTGGTTAAATGTAGCTGTTATTTTGCTTCAATCAAGAGTTTATTATTTTTAAATAGTACCGGAGTTGTGCTATTTTGTTCCAGGCAGGGAAAAATAGAAGAATCTGCCTGGATTTCTATGATCTTAGCAGGTTGTAACTAAGATCATTGCTGTTCTCACACATGACTGAATGAGAGAGATAACTTCAGCGGGGGAATGGCGTGCAGGTTATCCTGCTATGAGGTATATGCAGTTAATATTTTTCTAGGAAGATGTGAAGGCTAGAAAATGCTGCTGATACCAAATTTATGTAAGAAAGCCTGAATACAGTGATTTAATAATGACTGGTATCATGCTTACTTCTGAGGTAATACTCTTTTATATTTACAATATAAAACGTTTGCTAGCATGTTTAAAAGTTTTAGTATATATACTTTGGTGATAAAACTTTATTGGGGCCTAGTTTTTTTCCACATGGCCTGCTTAAATTTGCCTAGAAACAGTTTCCTGAGGCTTTCCCACTGTGTTACTATGAGTGGGAGGGGCCCTAGTTTAGTCTTTTTTGTGCATTAACTATTACAGACTGAGACATCCAGGAGTTCCCTGAAATGCTACAGGACATCTCTAAAGGGCTCTTAGGCTTCCAAAATCGGTTTGTTGGGGAAGGTAGGCCCACTAGCAAGGCTGTGGCAGTTTGGTGTGACTGTTAAAAAATGTCTATATCGTTTTTTTGATTCCGGTTTTTGAACTAAGGGGTTAATCATCCATTTGCAAGTGGGTGCAATGCTCTGTAGATTATTATACACACTGTAAAAATGTCGTTTGATTTACTGCCTTTTTTTCACTGTTTTTCAAATTCTGACAAAATTTGTTTCTCTTAAGGCACAGTACCGTTTTTTATATTTGCTTGTTAAGTTGATTTAAAGTGTTTTTTAAGCTTGCTAGTCTCATTGCTAGTCTGTATAAACATGTCTGACATAGAGGAAACTCCTTGTTCATTATGTTTAAAAGCCATGGTGGAACCCCCTCTTAGATGTGTACCAAATGTTACTGATTTCACTTTAAGCAATAAAGATCATATTGTCTCTTTAAAGAAATGTATCACCAGAGGAATCTGACGAGGGGGGAAGTGTATGCCGACTAACTCTCCCCACGTGTCAGATCCTTGACTCGCCGCTCAAGGACTCACTCTCAAATGGCGCCAAGTACATCCAGGGGCGCCCATAGCGTTTACTTTACAAGACATGGCGGCAGTCATGGATAATACACTGTCAGCGTATTAGCCAGAGCTACCTGTATTTAGAGGAAAGCGAGATAGCTCTGGAGTTAGACGAAATACAGAGGCATACTGGACGCTTTTAAGAACTATGTCTGATACTGCCTCACAATATGCAGAAGCTGAAGAAGGAGAGCTTCTTTCTGTGGGTCATATTTCTGACTCAGGGAAGATGATGCAACCTGATTCTGATATTTCTACGATTTAAATTTAAGCTTGATCACCTCCGCGTGTTACTCAGGAGGGTTTAGCTGCTCTGAATGACTGTGATACAATTGCAGTGCAGAGAAATTGTGTAGACTGGATAAATACTATGCAGTGCCGGTGTGTACTGATGTTTTTCCAATACCTAAAAGGTTTACAGGAAATTATTACTAAGGAATGGGATTAGACCAGGTGTGCCGTTCTCTCCCCCTCCTGTTTTTAGAAACATGTTTCCCATAGACGCCACCACACGGGGACTTATGGCAGACAGTTCCTAAGGTGGAGGGAGCAGTTTCTACTCTAGCAATGCGTACTACTATCCCTGTCGAGGACAGTTGTGCTTTCTTAGATCCAATGGATAAAAAGTTAGAGGTTACCTTAAGAAAATGTTTATTCAACAAGGTTTTATCCTACAGCCCTTGGCATGCATTGCGCCTGTCACTGCTGCTGCGGCGTTCTGGTTTGAGTCTCTGGAAGAGGCTTTACAGGTAGCGACTCCATTGGATGAAATACTTGACAAGCTGTAGAGCAATTAAGCTAGCCAATTCTTTTGTTTCTGATGCCATTGTTCATTTGTCCAGGGACCCCCAAGGCAACGCTGATAGGATGCTCTAGCAGCGCCTTGGTCCTTCAACCTGGCTTATGTGTTTCCACTGTTTCCTCTACTCCCTCGTCTGATTGCCAAAATCAAGCAGGAGAGTAGCATCGGTGGATCTTGATAACGCCTGCGTAGCCACGCAGGACTTGTATGCAGATCTGGTGGACATGTTATCCTTTCCACCATGGATCTGCCGCTGAGACAGGACCTTCTACTTCAAGGTCCTTTCAAACCATCCAAATCTAATTTCTCTGAGGCTGACTGCCCTGGAGATTGAACGCTTGATTTTATCAAAGCGTGGTTTCTCTGAGTCAGTCATTGATACCTTAATTCAGGCACGGAAGCCTGTCACCAGGAAAATCTATCATAAAATATGGCGTAAATATCTTTATTGGTGTGAATCTAAGGGCTACTCATGGAGTAAGGTCAGGATTCCCAGGATATTATCTTTTCTCCAGAGAAGGATTGGAGAAAGGATTGTCAGCTAGGTTCCTTAAAGGGACAGATTTCTGCGCTATCTATTCTTTTGCATAAGCGTCTGGGCGGATGTCCCAGACGTTCAGGCATTTTGTCAGGCTTTAGTTAGAATCAAGCCTGTGTTAAACCTGTTGCTCCACCTTTAAGCTTAAATTTGGTTCTTAAGTTTTTCAGGTGGGTTCCGTTTGAACCTCTTCATTCCATGATATCAAACTTTTATCTTGGAAAGTTCTTTTTTTGGTAGCTATTTCCTCGGCTCGGTAGAGTTTTCGAGTTATCTGCCTTACAATGTGATTCTCCTTATCTGATCTTCCATGCAGATAAGGTAGTTCTGCGTACCAAAACCTGGGTTTTTAGCTGAAGGTGGTATCTAATAAGAATATCAATCAGAGATTGTTTGTTCCGTCTTTTGTGGTCCTAATCCTTCTTCAAAGAAGGAGCGTCTATTACACAATCTGGACGTGGTTCGTGCTTTAAAGTTTTACTTACAAGCTACTAAAGATTTTTGTCAAACATCTGCTTTGTTTGTTGTCTACTCTGGACAAGAGGAAGGGTCAAAAGGCTTCGGCAACCTCTCTTTCTTTTTGGCTAAGAAGCATAATCCGCTTAGCCTATGAGACTGCTGGCCAGCAGCCTCCAGAAAGGATTACAGCTCATTCTACTAGAGCTGTGGCTTCCACATGGGCCTTTAAAAATGAGGCTTCTGTTGAACAGATTTGCAAGGCGGCGACTTGGTCTTCGATTCATACTTTTTCAAAATTCTACAAATTTGATACTTTTGCTTCTTCGGACGCTATTTTTGGGAGAAAGGTTTTACAGGCAGTGGTACCTTCCGTTTAAGTACCTGCCTTGTCCCTCCCTTCATCCGTGTACTTTAGCTTTGGTATTGGTATCCCATAAGTAATGGATGATCCGTGGACTGTATACACCTTACAAGATAAAACATATTTTATGCTTACCTGATAAATTTGTTTCTCTTGTGGTGTATCCAGTCCACGGCCCACCCTGTCATTTTAAGGCAGGTATTTTTTAATTTTAAACTACAGTCACCACTGCACCCTGTGGTTTCTCCTTTCTCTGCTTGTTTTCGGTCGAATGACTGGATATGGCAGTGAGGGGAGGAGCTATATAGACAGCTCTGCTGTGGGTGTCCTCTTGCAACTTCCTGTTGGGAATGAGAATATCCCACAAGTAATGGATGATCCGTGGACTGGATACACCACAAGAGAAACAAATTTATCAGGTAAGCATAAATTATGTTTTTAAAGCAGGGTACGTTTGCTCTGATCCTTCTAAAGGGTCTAGACTTAGCCCATGTCAGTCTCTTCAGTAGGGCAGTGGTGGCTTTTAAGCAATTGGGAACTTGTGGGGTATAATCCTCACTGAATTTTCCCAAAACATGTTGCTGCCCTATTTAGATAACCTGCAGGGGGATGTTTTTTATTATTCCTGTCAGGGTGCAGGTTTTATGGCAGTTTTTGCAGGCACTGTTAGTGTGAGGAGTTAATTATTTTATTGATGGCTCAGTAAGGATCCGTTTTTAGTAACGGATTATGTACTTTTTTGGGTGGGGGGTTTTAAGCCTGTTTTTAAGAAAGTTGTTTAAAGAAAAAAAAATGCTTTTTTGTTTGCTGTAGGACCGCCCTTTTATGGAGGTTCTGATTCGTTTGATGTCAGAGTTTTCTTGGCTCTTTCTTCACCTTCCTGTAGAGTGAGGTGCGCATATTGTATTGTAAACTGGGATTGTGTTTTTCCTCAGTTTGCTGCGGGGTTGCAGGACAGGGTAGGGCACCTCAGTAATTCTGCTAAAGTGGTAGACTGTTACTTGGGGTATGTTTTCTTGATTTGGTAAACTTAAAGGGAACATTTATTTAAGAATGTTTGTTTTTTTTGGTTCTGTATTATATCCTTTGTTAAAAGATTAAAAAGAAAAGTTAGATTTTTTATTTGCTTCTTTTTTTTGTATTAAGGATCAGGAGGCTGTGCAGGATGTAACCTGTAGCTTATGTTTTGATGCCCCAGGTGGAACCCCCAGTACCTTTTTGTTCTTCATGTATTAAAAGAACTTTAGCCTATAAAAGTAGTTTTTTTTTATTCTGAGCCAGCATTAGCTAAGGCAGATGCTGTTCAGGAGCCTCCTGTTTCAGATGTGCCACAGCCTTCTCCTCAAGCCGGTCCCAATCCTATTCATCTGCACATGCAGTGCCCTGCGTTCCTCTCATGCTCCGTCTGGGAGTTACTTTGCAAGATATTGCTGCCCAGGTAAGTTTCTAGCGGTATCTGAAGCGCTGGTCTGTTTTTCCATGCTGCAGGGGAAAACGCAAAAGGAAATTTTAAAGAAACAGTAATGTAAAGGTTTCTAATCCTGAGGTGGGCTAATCAAAGTCTTTCCTCTCAGAAGTATCTGATTTTTGTGCATCTGAGGGTGAAATTTTCTGATTCAGGCAGTATAATTCCTTCTACTGATGCTGAAGTGGGCAAAATTAGGCTCACGAGGACGCAAAATGCCAATGTTTATTGCGTCATTTTTGGTGCGAGAATTATTTGTGCACGAAAGTACGTCCGATGATGCAAATTCGTCATTTCCGGCGTCTTAGTTGGCGCTGAGTTCCTTGCACAAGGTTGCATCTTCAATGACGCGAGATGTGTCATTTCCGGATGTTGTTAGCGCCAATGAATTTTCAGTTACTTGTGCGTCAAACTTGGCGCCAATTAATTTCATTATTTAGAAACCCCATTCCTATATGCCCTCTTGCCTTTTTTCTATGTCAGAGGGCTATGCTGTTTGCATTTTTTTTCCCATTCCTGAAACTGCCATATAAGGAAATTGATCATTTTGCTTTATATGTTTGTTTTTCTCTTACATTTGCAAGATGCCTCAATCTGATCCTGTCTCAGAAACCACTATTGGAACCCTGCTGCTTGATAACAGTTCTACCAAAGCTAAGGTGCATTTGTTGTAAATTTGTGGAGATTATATCCTCCAGCTGTGTTATGTAATAGTTGTTATGATAAGCTTTTACATGCAGGAGAATGTGTCCATCAGTAATAGTACTATGCCTGTTGTTCCTTCAACATCTAATGTACATGATGATACCTGTGAATATAAAGAATTTTATTGCTGATGCAATTCAGAGGCTTTGTCTGCCATTCCGCCTTCTAATAAACATAAAAGATCTTTTAAAACTTAAAAATAAAGTTGAGTGAAATTTCTAATGCCCACAACATACTGAATTATCCTCCTTTGAATGAAGATCTATTGATTCAGAAAGATCCTTCCTCAGATATTGACACTGACAAATCTACTTATTTATTTAAAATGAAGTATTTCGTTCCTTGTTAAAAGAGGTGTTGATGTACATTGGAATTGAGGAAACTAGTCCTCTTGATATTAAAACTAGTAGACATTTAAATTCAGTTTATAAACCTCTTGTGGTTACTCCCTGAAGTTTTTCCAGTTCCTGATGCTATTTCTGATATGATTTCTAAGGAATGAAATAGGCTTGGTACTTCTTTTATCCTTCTTCAAGGTTTAAAAAATTGTATCCCTTGCCAGCAGTTAGATTGGAGTTTTGGGAAAAGATCCCCAAAGTTGATGGGGCTATTTCTACTCTTGCTAACGTACTACCTATGTCCTATGGAAGATAGTACTCTTTTAAAGGGACCCTTTACATAGGAAGACTTGAATCTTATCTAAGGAAAGCTGATTTATATTCTGACTATCTTCTCAGGCCCGCCATTTCCATGGCTGATGTTGCAGCTGCATCATACTTTTTGTTTGGAAAGTCTAGCGCAACAGGAAGTGGATCTGATTTGTCTAGCATTGTTCGTTTGCTTCAACATGCTAATCATTTTATCTGTGATGCCATTTTTATATCAGAAAAATTGATGGTTAAATCTATTTCTTTAGCTATTTTAGCTAGAAGAGCTTTGTGGCTCAAATATTGGAATGCTGGACATGGTATCTAGTCTAGATGTACTATCTCTTTCTTTCCAAGGTAATAAGTTTATTTGGTTCTCAGTTGGATTCGATTATTTCAACTGTCACTGGGGGGAAGGGAGTTTTTTTGCCTCAGGATAAAAGACCTAAGCTTCTAACTGTTTGCGTTCCTTTCCACAAAATAAGGAACAGGAAATGTAATCCTTCCCCCAAAGAATCTGGTTCCAATTGGAAACCTTCTTCAAGTTGGAATAAATCCAGACCGTTAAGAAACCAAAGCCAGCCCCCAGGTCTGCATTAAGGTGCGGCCCCTCATTCCAGCTCAGCTGGTAGGGGGAAGATTAAGATTCTTTCCAAAACTTTTGGGCAGATTCTGACCAAAATCAATGGAAGGGTACCGAATAGGATTCAGAGTAAAGACCTCCTGTGAGAAGATTTTTTCTCTCACACATCCCAGCAAAACCTGTAAAGGCTCAGCTTTTCTGAAGTGTGTTTCAGACCTGGAGCTTTCAGGGGTAATCATACCAGTTCCAGTTCCATTTCCGGAACAGGGTCTGGGGTTTTATTCAAATCATTCATTGTCCCAAAGAAAGAGAAAATTTATTCAGGCCAGTTTTGGATCTGAAAATTTTGAATCATTATGTAAGGAGTGCTAACTTTCAAATGGTGACTATAAGGGACTATTCTTCCTTTTGTTCAGCAAGAGCATTATATGTCCACAATAGACTTACAGGTTGCTCTATCTTCATATTCCGATTCATCCAGATCATTATTAGTATCTGAGATTCTCTTTTCTAGACAAGCATTACCAAGTTGTTTCTCTTCCATTTGGCCTAGCGACAGCTCCAAGAATCTGTTTCAAAGGTTCTCGGTGCCCTACTCTTGTTAATCAGAGAACGGGGGATGTGGTGTTTCCTTATTTGGTATAATATCTTTTTTTTTTTTTTAAGTTTATTTATTGATTGAAATGAGAACAGGTTTCACAAGTATGTCTATCAAGTAATACATTGAAAGGCGTACATACTTCATGATTAGTATTATATACAGCTGCTTATAACAAAAAGACAGTACAAAATGCTTTTACCGAGTTCAACAACCTTATCCAATAATACTTCTTGGAATAGAATTTGTAAATAAAATTAAAGAAGCCTATGCCTCATAACATTTTCTCCTTTTGAACATACAATAACCCAGAACAAGGTATAATATACAGAAAAGAGAAAACAAAACTGGGAGAAAGAAAAAAAAAAAGGAAAAAAAAAAAGCAAGGAGAAGGGAGAGAGAGAAAGAAGGAGAGAGAGAGAGAGAAAAAAAAAAAAAAAAAAAGGGGGGAGGAAATTAAATTAAATTTCCCCTCCCCCCCCTCCCCGAGAGGCCGGAACCATCAAAAGATTAAGTAATTACACCACTACTGATTTCCCCTCCAATACAGCATTCTGAATCCATTCAGAGTGCTTGAAGGGAGCAATGAGACTTCTTTGAACTTGCAGTGTATTGGAGAGAATATATTCTCCCCATTTCCTGAAAAAGTTGGGCTAATTTCTTTTTCGGAAGATATCTGCGGTCTCATATTGTTCATATATTAATTTGGAGTCTAACATGTTCAGAAGGGAGGTGAGCATAGGGCTTCTATTAGATTTCCAGGAGGAAAAAATAATGTTTCTAGCAGATAAGATTACAAAATGGACAAATTTTATGTTTCCCACCCTTTCATCGTATTGCCTTAGAAAGATAATTTCCTCCATCTTCAGAGAGATTTTAAGCGTTAGAATTTTGAGAGCCAGAATGAGACTTTTGCCCAAAACTGTTTGACTTTGGGACATGCCCAGATACAGTGATCAAGTTGGCATTTAGGATAGTGACAACGTGTACATTCATATCTTTGCGAATTATTCCACTTCCCTAGGCTTCTCTGGGGTGATATAAGGTCCTATTAATTAATCTAAGGTGAGATTCGCCGCCAAGATAACAGAGGAGTCGCTGACCAAGCCCTATCAATACTTTCTTGAATTGTCTTAAGCTTCCAATTGCGGGATGTCTAATTGACCATCTTTTCACGGAGCCGTTCCATGCCATATACACCTCTTTAAGCAATAATAAAACTATACCAGTGTGATATGGAAGCTTTGCCAAGCTGACGGCGTGACAGAGCTTTAGTTAAAATTTCCCAGTTTGTGTAAAAGTCTGCAAGTGCTGTGTTGTTGAGAAAATGCCTAATTTGGAAAATAACCAAACATATCACGGTTAGGGAGATTATATTTTTCTTTTAGGGAGCCAAATGAATGAATAACTTGTCTATCTTCATCAATACATTGTGCAAAATAGGCTAGGCCCCCTACCTTCCACCTCTTGAGAATTTTCGTATCAGAGCCTTCGGGAAAAAGTGGGTTATTCTGTATTGGTAAAATTCTAGAACACTGGAAATTGACACCCACCGCCATGCATAGTTTTTGCCAGGCTATGATAGGGTTTCTAAGAGTGTACATCTCTTTAAGTAAAGGAGGCCATCTTTTTGCCTCATATGTATTAGGGGCTTTTAAGCTATGAGGTTTAAGAAGGCCAATTTCAACATCCTGAGGCGCTAGCTGACCCATTCTAATAGCCACTCAGGTACTATCTCAATCAAACAAGCCAAATTATAATTATAGATTGAGGGGAGGGCAAAGCCTGCGTTTTCCTTTGGTTGAGATAGTCTTTTTAACGACATTTTATGCTTATATTTGGATAATATCTTAGTACTAGCTCAGTCTTTATATTCTGCAGAATCTCACATGAATCATCTAGTGTTGTTTCTTCAAAGACATGGTTGGAGGATCAATTTACCAAAAAGTTCCTTGATTCCTCAGACAAGGGTCACCTTTTTAGGTTTCCAGATAGATTAAGTGTCCATGACTCTGTCTCTAACAGACAGGAGACAAATAATATTGGTTTCAGCTTGTCGAAACCTTCAGTCTCAATCATTCTCTTCAGTAGCTATGTGCATGGAAGTTTTAGGTCTCATGACTGCAGCATCGGACGCAATCCCCTTTTCTTTCATGTAATTAGCAAGAGTCCATGAGCTAGTGACGTATGGGATATACATTCCTACCAGGAGGGGCAAAGTTTCCCAAACCTCAAAATGCCTATAAATACACCCCTCACCACACCCACAATTCAGTTTACAAAGCTTTGCCTCCGATGGAGGTGGTGAAGTAAGTTTGTGCTAGATCTACGTTGATATGCGCTCCGCAGCAAGTTGGGAGCCCGGGTTTTCCTCTCAGCGTGCAGTGAATGTCAGAGGGATGTGAGGAGAGTATTGCCTATTTGAATGCAGTGATCTCCTTCTAAGGGGGTCTATTTCATAGGTTCTCTGTTATCGGTCGTAGAGATTCATTCCTCTTACCTCCCTTTTCAGATCGACGATATACTCTTATATATCCATTACCTCTGCTGATTCTCGTTTCAGTACTGGTTTGGCTATCTGCTATATGTAGATGAGTGTCCTGGGGGTAAGTAAGTCTTATTTTCTGTGACACTCCTAGCTATGTTGGGCACTTTGTTATAAAGTTCTAAATATATGTATTCAAACATTTATTTGCCTTGACATCAGAATGTTCAACTTTCCTTATTTTCAGACAGTTCAGTTTCTTATTTGGGAGTAATGCATTTTAATTTAACATTTTTCTTACCTTAAAATTTGACTTTTTCCCTGTGGGCTGTTAGGCTCGCGGGGGCTGAAAATGCTTCATTTTATTGCGTCATTCTGTGGCGCGGGACTTTTTTGGCGGCAAAATTCTATTTCCGTTTCCGGCGTCATACGTGTCGCCGGAGAGTTGCGTCTTTTTTGACGTTATTTTTGCGCCAAAAAATGTCGGCCGTTCCGGATTGTGGCGTCATTTTTTGGCGCCAAAAAGCATTTAGGCGGCCAAATAATGTGGGCGTCTTATTTGGCGCGAAAAAATTATGGGCGTCACTTTTTGTCTCCACATTATTTAAGTCTCATTTTTTATTGCTTCTGGTTGCTAGAAGCTTGTTCTTTGGCATTTTTTCCCATTCCTGAAACTGTCATTTAAGGAATTTGATCAATTTTGCTTTATATATATGTTGTTTTTTCTCTTACATATTGCAAGATGTCTCACGTTGCATCTGAGTCAGAAGATACTACAGGAAAATCGCTGTCAAGTGCTGAATCTACCAAAGCTAAGTGTATCTGCTGTAAACTTTTGGTAGCTATTCCTCCAGCTGTTGTTTGTATTGATTGTCATGACAAACCTTTAGTAAAGTACCATTGCCTGTTGCAGTTCCTTCAACATCTAAGGTGCAGAATGTTCCTGATAATATAAGAGATTTTGTTTCTGAATCCATAAAGAAGGCTATGTCTGTTATTTCTCTTTCTAGTAAACGTAAAAAATCTTTTAAAACTTCTCTCCCTACAGATGAATTTTTAAATGAACATCATCATTCTGATTCTGATGATTCCTCTGGTTCAGAGGATTCTGTCTCAGAGGTTGATGCTGATAATCCTTCATATTTATTTAAAATGGAATTTATTCGTTCTTTACTTAAAGAAGTACTAATTGCTTTAGAAATAGAGGATTCTGGTCCTCTTGATACTAATTCTAAACGTTTAGATAAGGTATTTAAAGCTCCTGTGGTTATTCCAGAAGTTTTTCCTGTTCCTTATGCTATTTCTGCAGTAATTTCCAAGAATGGGATAATTTGGGTAATTCATTTACTCCTTCTAAACGTTTTAAGCAATTATTTCTTTCATGTAATTAACAAGAGTCCATGAGCTAGTGACGTATGGGATATACATCCTACCAGGAGGGGCAAAGTTTCCCAAACCTTAAAATGCCTATAAATACACACCCCTCACCACACCCACAAATCAGTTTTTACAAACTTTGCCTCCATGGGAGGTGGTGAAGTAAGTTTGTGCTAGATTCTACGTTGATATGCGCTCCGCAGCAAGTTGGAGCCCGGTTTTCCTCTCAGCGGTGCAGTGAATGTCAGAGGGATGTGAGGAGAGTATTGCCTATTGAATGCAGTGATCTCCTTCTACGGGGTCTATTTCAATAAGGTTCTCTGTTATCGGTCGTAGAGATTCATCTCTTACCTCCCTTTTCAGATCGACGATATACTCTTATATTTACCATTTCCTCTACTGATTCTCGTTTCAGTACTGGTTTGGCTTTCTACAAACATGTAGATGAGTGTCCTGGGGTAAGTAAGTCTTATTTTCTGTGACACTCTAAGCTATGGTTGGGCACTTTATTTATAAAGTTCTAAATATATGTATTCAAACATTTATTTGCCTTGACTCAGAATGTTCAACTTTCCTTATTTCCAGACAGTCAGTTTCATATTTGGGATTATGCTTTAATTATCATATTTTTCTTACCTCAAAAATTTGACTTTTTTCCCTGTGGGCTGTTAGGCCTCGCGGGGCTGATAAATGCTTCATTTTATTGCGTCATTCTTGGCGCGGACTTTTTTGGCGCAAAAATTCATTTCCGTTTCCGGCGTCATACGTGTCGCCGGAAGTTGCGTCATTTTTTGACGTTATTTTGCGCCAAAAATGTCGGCGTTCCGGATGTGGCGTCATTTTTGGCGCCAAAAGCATTTAGGCGCCAAATAATGTGGGCGTCTTATTTGGCGCCAAAAAATATGGGCGTCGCTTTTGTCTCCACATTATTTCAGTCCTCATTTTTCATTTGCTTCTGGTTGCTAGAAGCTTGATGTTTGGCATTTTTTTCCCATTCCTGAAACTGTCTTATAAGGAATTTGATCTATTTTGCTTTATATGTTGTTTTTTCTCTTACATATTGCAAGATGTCTCACGTTGCATCTGAGGCCAGAAGATACTACAGGAAAAACCTCTGCCTGCTGGATCTACCAAAGCTAAGTGTATCTGCTGTAAACTTTTGGTAGCTATTCCTCCAGCTGTTGTTTGTATTAAATGTCATGACAAACTTGTTAATGCAGATAATATTTCCTTTAGTGATGTACCATTGCCTGTTGCAGTTCCCTCAACATCTAAGGTGCAGAATGTTCCTGATAACATAAGAGATTTTGTTTCTGAATCCATAAAGAAGGCTTTGTCTGTTATTTCTCCTTCTAGTAAACGTAAAAAGTCTTTTAAATCTTCTCTCTCTACAGATGAATTTTTAAATGAACACCATCATTCTGATTCTTTGGACTCTTCTGGTTCAGAGGATTCTGTCTCAGAGATTGATGCTGATAAATCTTCATATTTATTTAAGATGGAATTTATTCGCTCTTTACTTAAAGAAGTACTAATTGCTTTAGAAATAGAGGATTCTAGTCCTCTTGATACTAATTCTATACGTTTGGATAAGGTTTTTAAAGCTCCTGCGGTTATTCCAGAAGTCTTTCCTGTTCCTAATGCTATTTCTGCAGTAATTGCTAAGGAATGGGATAGATTGGGTAATTCATTTACTCCTTCTAAACGTTTTAAGCAATTATATCCTGTTCCGCCTGACAGATTAGAATTTTGGGACAAAATCCCTAAAGTTGATGGGGCTATTTCTACCCTTGCTAAACGTACTACCATTCCTACATCAGATGGTACCTCGTTTAAGGATCCTTTAGATAGAAAAATTGAATCTTTTCTAAGAAAAGCTTATCTATGTTCAGGTAATCTTCTTAGACCTGCTATATCATTGGCTGATGTTGCTGCAGCTTCAACTTTTTGGTTGGAAACTCTAGCGCAACAAGTAACAAATCGTGATTCTCATGATATTATTATTCTTCTCCAGCATGCTAATAATTTCATCTGTGATGCCATTTTTTGATATTATTAGAGTTGATGTTAGATTTATGTCTCTGGCTATCTAGCCAGAAGAGCTTTATGGCTTAAGACTTGGAATGCTGATATGGCTTCTAATCAACTCTACTTTCCATTTCTTTCCAGGGAAACAAATTATTTGGTTCTCAGTTGGATTCTATTATTTCAACTGTTACTGGTGGGAAAGGAACTTTTTTACCACAGGATAAAAAGTCTAAAGGTAAAAACAGGGCTAACAATCGTTTTCGTTCCTTTCGTTTCAACAAAGAACAAAAGCCTGATCCTTCGTCCTCAGGAGCAGTTTCAGTTTGGAAACCATCTCCAGTCTGGAATAAATCCAAGCCTGCTAGAAAGGCAAAGCCTGCTTCTAAGTTCACATGAAGGTACGGCCCTCATTCCAGTTCAGCTGGTAGGGGGCAGGTTACGTTTTTTCAAAGAAATTTGGATCAGTTCTGTTCACAATCTTTGGATTCAGAACATTGTTTCAGAAGGGTACAGAATTGGTTTCAAGATGAGGACCTCCTGCAAAGAGATTTTTTCTTTCCCATGTCCCAGTAAATCCAGTGAAAGCTCAAGCATTTCTGAATTGTGTTTCAGATCTAGAGTTGGCTGGAGTAATTATGCCAGTGTCCAGTTCCGGAACAGGGGGATGGGGTTTTATTCAAATCTCTTCATTGTACCAAAGAAGGAGAATTCCTTCAGACCAGTTCTGGATCTAAAATTATTGAATCGTTATGTAAGGATACCAACGTTCAAGATGGTAACTGTAAGGACTATATTGCCTTTTGTTCAGCAAGGGAATTATATGTCCACAATAGATTTACAGGATGCATATCTGCATATTCCGATTCATCCAGATCATTATCAGTTCCTGAGATTCTCTTTTCTAGACAAGCATTACCAGATTTGTGGCTCTACCGTTTAGCCTTGCTACAGCTCCAAGAATTTTCACAAAGATTCTCGGTGCCCTTCTGTCTGTAATCAGAGAACAGGGTATTGTGGTATTTCCTTATTTGGACGATATCTTGGTACTTGCTCCGTCTTTACATTTAGCAGAGTCTCATACGAATCGACTTGTGTTGTTTCTTCAAGATCATGGTTGGAGGATCAATTTACCAAAAAAGTTCTTTGATTCCTCAAACAAGGGTAACCTTTTCTGGGTTTCCAGATAGATCAGTGTCCATGACTTTGTCTTTAACAGACAAGAGACGTCTAAAATTGATTACCAGCCTGTCGAAACCTTCAGTCTCAATCATTCCCTTCGGTAGCCTTATGCATGGAAATTCTAGGTCTTGACTGCTGCATCGGACGCGATCCCCTTTGCTCGTTTTCACATGCGACCTCTTCAGCTCTGTATGCTGAACCAATGGTGCAGGGATTACACGAAGATATATCAATTAATATCTTTAAAACCGATTGTTCGGCACTCTCTAACGTGGTGGACAGATCACACCATCGTTTAATTCAGGGGGCTTCTTTTGTTCTTCCGACCTGGACTGTAATTTCAACAGATGCAAGTCTCACAGGTTGGGGAGCTGTGTGGGGATCTCTGACGGCACAAGGAGTTTGGGAATCTCAGGAGGTGAGATTACCGATCAATATCTTGAACTCTGTGCAGTTTTCAGAGCTCTTCAGTTTTGGCCTCTTCTGAAGAGAGAATCGTTCATTTGTTTTCAGACAGACAATGTCACAACTGTGGCATACATCAATCATCAAGGAGGGACTCACAGTCCTCTGGCTATGAAAGAAGTATCTCGAATTTTGGTTTGGGCGGAATCCAGCTCCTGTCTAATCTCTGCGGTCATATCCCAGGTGTAGACAATTGGGAAGCGGATTATCTCAGTCGCCAAACGTTGCATCCGGGCGAATGGTCTCTTCACCCAGAGGTATTTCTTCAGATTGTTCAAATGTGGGGGCTCCCAGAGATAGATCTGATGGCCTCTCATCTAAACAAGAAACTTCCCAGGTATCTGTCCAGATCCCGGGATCCTCAGGGCGGAGGCAGTGGATGCATTATCACTTCCTTGGAAGTATCATCCTGCCTATATCTTTCCGCCTCTAGTTCTTCTTCCAAGAGTAATCTCCAAGATTCTGAGGGAATGCTCGTTTGTTCTGCTAATAGCTCCGGCATGGCCTCACAGGTTTTGGTATGCGGATCTTGTCCGGATGGCATCTTGCCAACCATGGACTCTTCCGTTAAGACCAGACCTTCTGTCTCAAGGTCCTTTTTTCCATCCGGATCTGAAATCCTTAAATTTAAAGGTATGGAGATTGAACGCTTGATTCTTGGTCATAGAGGTTTCTCTGACTCCGTGGATTAATACTATGTTACAGGCTCGTAAATCTGTATCTCGAGAGATATATTATAGAGTCTGGAAGACTTATATTTCTTGGTGTCTTTCTCATCATTTTTCTTGGCATTCTTTTAGAATACCGAGAATTTTACAGTTTCTTCAGGATGGTTTAGATAAGGGTTTGTCCGCGAGTTCTTTGAAAGGACAAATCTCCGCTCTTTCTGTTCTTTTTCACAGAAAGATTGCTATTCTTCCTGATATTCATTGTTTTGTACAAGCTTTGGTTCGTATAAAACCTGTCATTAAGTCAATTTCTCCTCCATGGAGTTTGAATTTGGTTTTGGGAGCTCTTCAAGCTCCTCCGTTTGAACCTATGCATTCATTGGACATTAAATTACTTTCTTGGAAAGTTTTGTTCCTTTTGGCCATCTCTTCTGCTAGAAGAGTTTCTGAATTATCTGCTCTTTCGTGTGAGTCTCCTTTTCTGATTTTTCATCAGGATAAGGCGGTGTTGCGAACTTCTTTTGAATTTTTACCTAAAGTTGTGAATTCCAACAACATTAGTAGAGAAATTGTGGTTCCTTCATTATGTCCTAATCCTAAGAATTCTAAGGAGAATCATTGCATTCTTTGGATGTTGTTAGAGCTTTGAAATATTATGTGAAGCTAACGAAATCTTTCCGTAAGACTTCTAGTCTATTGTTATCTTTTCCGGTTCTAGGAAAGGCCAGAAAGCTTCTGCCATTTCTTTGGCATCTTGGTTGAAATCTTTAATTCATCTTGCCTATGTTGAGTCGGGTAAAATTCCGCCTCAAAGAATTACAGCTCATTCTACTAGGTCAGTTTCTACTTCCTGGGCGTTTAGGAATGAAGCTTCGGTTGACCAGATCTGCAAAGCAGCAACTTGGTCCTCTTTGCATACTTTTACTAAATTCTACCATTTTGATGTATTTTCTTCTTCTGAAGCAGTTTTTGGTAGAAAAGTTCTTCAGGCAGCGGTTTCAGTTTGAATCTTCTGCTTATGTTTTTTGTTAAACTTTATTTTGGGTGTGGATTATTTTCAGCAGGAATTGGCTGTCTTTATTTTATCCCTCCCTCTCTAGTGACTCTTGTGTGGAAAGATCCACATCTTGGGTAGTCATTATCCCATACGTCACTAGCTCATGGACTCTTGTTAATTACATGAAAGAAAACATAATTTATGTAAGAACTTACCTGATAAATTCATTTCTTTCATATTAACAAGAGTCCATGAGGCCCACCCTTTTTTGTGGTGGTTATGATTTTTTTGTATAAAGCACAATTATTCCAATTCCTTATTTATATGCTTCGCACTTTTTTTCTTATCACCCCACTTCTTGGCTATTCGTTAAACTGATTTGTGGGTGTGGTGAGGGGTGTATTTATAGGCATTTTTAAGGTTTGGGAAACTTTGCCCCTCCTGGTAGGAATGTATATCCCATACGTCACTAGCTCATGGACTCTTGTTAATATGAAAGAAATGAATTTATCAGGTAAGTTCTTACATAAATTATGTTATCCTGTGCCGTCTGACAGATTAGAATTTTGGGACAAGATCCCTAAAGTTGATGGGGCTATTTCTACCCTTGCTAAACGTACTACTATTCCTACGTCAGATGGTACTTCGTTTAAGGATCCTCTAGATAGGAAAATTGAGTCCTTTCTAAGAAAAAGCTTATCTGTGTTCAGGTAATCTTCTTAGACCTGCTATATCTTTGGCTGATGTTGCTGCAGCTTCAACTTTTGGTTGGAAACTTTAGCGCAACAAGTAACACATCGTGATTCTCATGATATTATTATTCTTCTTCAGCATTCTAATAATTTTATCTGTGATGCCATTTTTGATATTATCAGAGTTGATGTCAGGTTTATGTCTCTAGCTATTTTAGCTAGAAGAGCTTTATGGCTTAAAACTTGGGAATGCTGATATGGCTTCTAAATCAACTTTACTTTCCATTTCTTTCCAGGGTAACAAATTATTTGGTTCTCAGTTGGATTCCATTATTTCAACTGTTACTGGTGGGAAAGGAACTTTTTTACCACAGGATAAAAAATCTAAAGGTTAAAACAGGGCTAATAATCGTTTTCGTTTCAACAAAGAACAAAAGCCTGATCCTTCATCCTCAGGAGCAGTTTCAGTTTGGAGACCATCTCCAGTCTGGAATAAATCCAAGCCAGCTAGAAGGCAAAGCCTGCTTCTAAGTCCACATGAAGGTGCGGCCCTCATTCCAGCTCAGCTGGTAGGGGGCAGGTTACGTTTTTTCAAGGAAATTTGGATCAATTCTGTTCACAATCTTTGGATTCAGAGCATTGTTTCAGAAGGGTACAGAATTGGTTTCAAGTTGAGACCTCCTGCAAGAGATTTTTTCTTTCCCGTGTCCGCAGTAAATCCAGTAAAGCTCAAGCATTTCTGAAATGTGTTTCAGATCTAGAGTTGACTGGAGTAATTATGCCAGTTCCAGTTCCGGAACAGGGGATGGGGTTTTATTCAAATCTCTTCATTGTACCAAAGAGGAGAATTCTTTCAGACCAGTTCTGGATCTAAAAATATTGAATCGTTATGTAAGGATACCAACGTTCAAGATGGTAACTGTAAGGACTATCTTACCTTTTGTTCAGCAAGGGAATTATATGTCCACCAATAGATTTACAGGATGCATATCTGCATATTCCGATTCATCCAGATCATTATCAGTTCCTGAGATTCTCAGTTTCTGGACAAGCATTACCAGTTTGTGGCTCTGCCGTTTGGCCTAGCTACAGCTCCAAGAATTTTTACAAAGGTTCTCGGTGCCCTGCTGTCTGTAATCAGAGAACAGGGTATTGTGGTATTTCCTTATTTGGACGATATCTTGGTACTTGCTCAGTCTTTACATTTAGCAGAATCTCATACGAATCGACTTGTGTTGTTTCTTCAAGATCATGGTTGGAGGATCAATTTACCAAAAAGGGTCTTTGATTCCTCAGACAAGGGTAACCCTTTCTGGGTTTCCAGATGGATTCAGTGTCCATGACTCTGTCTTTAACAGACAAGAGACGTCTAAAGTTGATTACAGCTTGTCGAAACCTTCAGTCACAATCATTCCCTTCGGTAGCCTTATGCATGGAAATTCTAGGTCTTATGACTGCTGCATCGGACGCGATCCCCTTTGCTCGTTTTCACATGCGACCTCTTCAGCTCTGTATGCTGAAGCAATGGTGCAAGGATTACACGAAGATATCTCAATTAATATCTTTAAAACCGATTGTTCGACACTCTCTAACATGGTGGACAGATCACCATCGTTTAATTCAGGGGGCTTCTTTTGTGCTTCCGACCTGGACTGTAATTTCAACAGATGCAAGTCTCACAGGTTGGGGAGCTGTGTGGGGATCTCTGACGGCACAAGGAGTTTGGGAATCTCAGGAGGGTGAGATTACCGATCAATATTTTGAACTCCGTGCAATTTTCAGAGCTCTTCAGTTTTGGCCTCTTCAGAAGAGAGAATCGTTCATTTGTTTTCAGACAGACAATGTCACAACTGTGGCATACATCAATCATCAAGGAGGGACTCACAGTCCTCTGGCTATGAAAGAAGTATCTCGAATTTTGGTTTGGGCGGAATCCAGCTCCTTTCTAATCTCTGCGGTTCATATCCCAGGTGTAGACAATTGGGAAGCGGATTATCTCAGTCGCCAAACGTTGCATCCGGGCGAATGGTCTCTTCACCCAGAGGTATTTCTTCAGATTGTTCAAATGTGGAACTTCCAGAAATAGATCTGATGGCGTCCCATCTAAACAAGAAACTTCCCAGGTATCTGTCCAGATCCCGGGATCCTCAGGCGGAGGCAGTGGATGCATTATCACTTCCTTGGAAGTATCATCCTGCCTATATCTTTCCGCCTCTAGTTCTTCTTCCAAGAGTAATCTCCAAGATTCTGAAGGAATGCTCGTTTGTTCTGCTGGTAGCTCCAGCATGGCCTCACAGGTTTTGGTATGCGGATCTTGTCCGGATGGCCTCTTGCCAACCGTGGACTCTTCCGTTAAGACCAGACCTTCTGTCACAAGGTCCTTTTTTCCATCAGGATCTGAAATCCTTAAATTTAAAGGTATGGAGATTGAACGCTTGATTCTTGGTCAAAGAGGTTTCTCTGACTCTGTGATTAATACTATGTTACAGGCTCGTAAATCTGTATCTCGAGAGATATATTATAGAGTCTGGAAGACTTATATTTCTTGGTGTCTTTCTCATCATTTTTCCTGGCATTCTTTTAGAATACCGAGAATTTTACAGTTCCTTCAGGATGGTTTTAGATAAGGGTTTGTCCGCAAGTTCTTTGAAAGGACAAATCTCTGCTCTTTCTGTTCTTTTTCACAGAAAGATTGCTATTCTTCCTGATATTCATTGTTTTGTACAAGCCTTTGGTTCGTATAAAAACCTGTCATTATGTCAATTTCTCCTCCTTGGAGTTTGAATTTGGTTCTGGGAGCTCTTCAAGCTCCTCCGTTTGAACCTATGCATTCATTGGACATTAAATTACTTTCTTGGAAAGTTTTGTTCCTTTTGGCCATCTCTTCTGCCAGAAGAGTTTCTGAATTATCTGCTCTTTCTTGTGAGTCTCCTTTTCTGATTTTTCATCAGGATAAGGCGGTGTTGCGAACTTCTTTTGAATTTTTACCTAAAGTTGTGAATTCCAACAACATTAGTAGAGAAATTGTGGTTCCTTCATTATGTCCTAATCCTAAGAATTCTAAGGAGAAATCGTTGCATTCTTTGGATGTTGTTAGAGCTTTGAAATATTATGTTGAAGCTACGAAATCTTTTCGTAAGACTTCTAGTCCTATTTGTTATCTTTTCCGGTTCTAGAAAAGGCCAGAAAGCTTCTGCCATTTCTTTGGCATCTTGGTTGAAATCTTTAATTCATCTTGCCTATGTTGAGTCGGGTAAAAACTCCGCCTCAGAGAATTACAGCTCATTCTACTAGGTCAGTTTCTACTTCCTGGGCGTTTAGGAATGAAGCTTTCGGTTGACCAGATCTGCAAAGCAGCAACTTGGTCCTCTTTGCATACTTTTACTAAATTCTACCATTTTGATGTATTTTCTTCTTCTGAAGCAGTTTTTGGTAGAAAAGTACTTCAGGCAGCGGTTTCAGTTTGAATCTTCTGTTTATGTTTTTCATTAAACTTTATTTTGGGTGTGGATTATTTTCAGCAGGAATTGGCTGTCTTTATTTTATCCCTCCCTCTCTAGTGACTCTTGTGTGGAAAGATCCACATCTTGGGTAGTCATTATCCCATACGTCACTAGCTCATGGACTCTTGCTAATTACATGAAAGAAAACATAATTTATGTAAGAACTTACCTGATAAATTCATTTCTTTCATATTAGCAAGAGTCCATGAGGCCCGCCCTTTTTTTGTGGTGGTTATGATTTTGTATAAAGCACAATTATTCCAATTCCTTATTTTATATGCTTTCGCACTTTTTTATCACCCCACTTCTTGGCTATTCGTTAAACTGAATTGTGGGTGTGGTGAGGGGTGTATTTATAGGCATTTTGAGGTTTGGGAAACTTTGCCCCTCCTGGTAGGAATGTATATCCCATACGTCACTAGCTCATGGACTCTTGCTAATATGAAAGAAATGAATTTATCAGGTAAGTTCTTACATAAATTATGTTTTCTCGTTTTCATATGAGACCTCTCGAGCTTTGTATGCTGAACCAATGGTGCAGGGATTATACAAAGATATCACAATTAATATCCTTAAATCCCAATGTTCGACTCTCTCTGACTTGGTGGTTAGATCACCATTGTATACTTCAAGGGGCCTCTTTTGTTCATCCAACCTGGACTGTGATCACAACAGATGCAAGTCTTTCAGGTTGGGGAGCTGTCTGGGGATCTCTGACAGCACAAGGGGTTTGGAAACCTCAAGAGGCGAGGTTACCAATCAATATTTTAGAACTCTGTGCTATTTTCAGGGCTCTTCAGGTTTGGCTTCTGTTGAAGAGAGAACCGTTCATTTGTTTTCAGACAGACAATATCAAAACTGTGGCATATGTCAATCATCAGGGTGGGACTCACAGTCCCCCAAGCTATGAAAGAAGTATCTTGGATACTTGCTTAGGCGGAATCCAGCTCCTGTCTAATTTCTGCGGTTCATATCCCAGGTATAGACAATTGGGAAGCGGATTATCTCAGCCGTCAGACTTTACATCCGGGGGAGTGGGGGGGGTCGCTCCCATCCAGATGTGTTTTCTCAGATTGTTCAGATGTGGGGTATTCCAGAAATAGATCTGATGGCTTCTCATCTAAACAAGAAACTACCCAGGTACCTGTCTAGGTCAAGGGATCCTCAGGCGGAAGCGGTGGATGCGTTATCAGTTCCTTGGTGTTACCAACCTGTTTATATCTTCCCGCCTCTGGTTCTTCTTCCAAGAGTGATTTCCAAGATCATCATGGAACAATTGTTTGTGTTGCTGGTGACTCCAGCATGGCCTAACAGGTTTTGGTATGCGGATCTTGTTTGGATGTCTAGTTACCAACCTTGGCCACTTCCATTAAGGCCAGACCTTCTGTCTCAAGGTCCGTTTTTCCATCAGGATCTCAAATCATTAAATTTGAAGGTATGGAAATTGAATGCCTAGTGCTTAGTCATAGAGGTTTCTCTGACTCAGTGATCAATAATATTTACAGGCTCGTAAATCTGTTTCTAGGAAGATTTATTATCGAGTTTGGAAGACTTATATTTAATGGTGTTCTTCTCATAAATTCTCCTGGCATTCTTTTAGAATTCCTAAAATTTTACAGTTTCTTCAGGATGGTTTAGATAAGGGTTTGTCTACAAGTTCTTTGAAGGGACAAATCTCTGCTATTTCTGTTTTATTTCACAGAAAGATTGCTAAGCTTCCTGATATTCACTGTTTTGTACAGGCTTTGATCTGTATCAAGCCTGTCATTAATCAATCTCTCCTCTTCGGAGTCTTAATTTGGTTATGAAGGCTTTACAGGCTCCTCCGTTTGAGCCTATGCATTCTTTAGACATTAGACTACTTTCTTGGAAAGTGTTGTTCCTTTTGGCCATCCCTTCTGCTCGAAGAGTGTCCCAATTATCTGCTCTTTTTTTTAATTTCCTTTTCTGATTTTCCATCAGGATAAGGCAGTTTTGCGGACTTCATTTAAATTTCTACCTAAGGTTGTGAATTTTAACAACATTAATAGAGAAAGTGTTGTCCCTTCTTTGTGTCCTAATCTTAAGAATTCTTTGGAGAGATCCTTACATTCTTTGGATGTGGTAAGAGCTTTGAAATATTATGTTGAAGCTACTAAAGATTTCAGGAAGACTTCTAGTCTTTTGGTTATCTTTTCTGGTTCTAGGAAAGGTCAGAAGGCTTCTGCCATTTCCTTGGCATCTTGGTTAAAGCTTTTGATTCATCAGGCTTATTTGGAGTCAGGCCCCGCCTCAGAGAATTATAGCTTATTCTATTAGATCAGTCTCCAATTTGTGGGCTTTTAAGAATGAAGCCTAAGTTGATCAGATTTACAAAGCAGCAACTTGGTCTTCTTTGCATACATTTACTAAATTCTACCGTTTTTATGTAATTGCTTCTTTAGAAGCAATTTTTGGTAGAAAAGCTTTTCAGGCAGCGGTTTCAGTTTGATTTCTCTGCTTATGATTACGTTTTTTCTTTTTATTATGAAAATAACTTATAATTTTGGGTTGTGAATTCCTTTTTTCAGCGGAAAATGGCTGGTTATTATTTTATCCCTCCCTCTCTAGTGATTCTTCCGTGGAGTTCCACATCTTGGGTATGACTATCCCATACTTCACTAGGCTCATGGACTCTTGCCAATTACATGAAAGAAAACATAATTTATGTAAGAACTTACCTAATAAATTGATTTATTTTATATTGGCAAGAGTCCATGAGACCCACCCTTTTTATGGTGGTTATGATTTTTTGTATAAAGCACAATTACTTCCAAATTCCTTTGTTGATGCTTTTTACTCCTTTATTTATCACCCCACACGTGGCTATTTGTTAAACTGAATTGTGGGTGTGATGAGGGGGTGTATTTATAGGCATTTTGAGGTTTGGGAAACTTTGCCCCTCCTGGTAGGATTATATATCCCATACGTCACTAGCTCATGGACTCTTGCCAATATGAAAGAAATGAATTTATCAGGTAAGTTCTTACATAAATTATGTTTTCCCTATCTTAATTAAAATTTACCTGTCAAATTGAAAAAACTATGTTTAAACTAACAATTAAACTAATATAACTATTAAACTAACTACCAATTAAAGAAAACTAAAATACGCATTAAAAAAATCCTAACACTACTATAAAAATTACAAAATATCTAATTACAAAAATAAAAAAATACTAATTACAAAAAATAACAAACACTAAATTACGAAAAATAACAAATGAAATTATCCAAATTAAAAAAGAATTACACCTAATCTAATAGCCCTATAAAAATAAAAAAAGACCACCCAAAATAAAAAAAACAGCCTACAATAAACTACCAATACCCCTTAAAAGGGCCTTTTGTAGGGCATTGCCCTAAGTTAAACAGCTCTTATACCTGTTAAAAAAAAAAATGCAAAGACCCCCCAACAGTAAAACCCACCACCCAACCAACACCCCAAAATCAAAAACCTAACTCTAGGCAAAAACCTAAGCTACCCAATGACCTGTAAAGGGCATTTGTATGGGCATTGCCCTGAAAAGGGCATTTAGCTCTTTTAAGAAAAGCCCAAACCCTAAACTAAAAAAAAAAAACACCCAAAAAAGTTTAAAGAAACTTAACACGAACCCCTCTTTAGGTACTCACAGTTGTTGAAGTCCCACTTGAACGATCTTCATCTCAGTGGTTCCATCTTCATCAGGCAGCTCAAACTTCATCCATTGCGGATTTGCGGACCGGTCTCTTCTTCATCCCTGCGGAGGCAGAGGTCCAGGCGGAGCTCCATTGATCCAACGTGGAGGTCCTTTTCATGCGATCGTCCGCCGCACACTGAAAATTGAAATACAAGGTACCCCTTTTATACTGGGGGGTACCATTGAATTCCTATTGGCTGAAAAATATGAATCAGCCAAATAGGAATTAGGGCTGCTAAAATCCTATTGGCTGTTCAAATTAAAGAAAGATATATATATATATATATATATTTTTTTTTATTTTTTTTAAAAAAGCCCTAAACTGCATACTGGCAGGGGGATAAGATACAGGTGTTTGGGAAGGATCAGGGGGGTGGGAGTGTAATCTTTACACTACAGCAAAAATTACCATTCAAACTGTTTAACCCCTTCACTGCCTGGTATTTCAGAAGTGTGGTGCACAGCTGCAACTAGTGGCCTTCAAATTGCCAAAAAACTGTTGCGAGGCAATGCATTTCTGCCGTTTCTGAACAAAGGGGACCCCAGATAGAGCTTTAACAACCATTTGTCTTATGACTGTAGTAGTTGTTGTGTTAATAATTTCAGTGAGAAACCCAAAGTTTGCTGAAAAAAGTTAACAATTCTTTTATATAATTGTATTTGGCTTTCAAATAATGGCATAAAATATACCACAACAGGCCTAGATGAATACTCAGGGTTGTCTACTTATATATATATATATACAGTATATAAATATATATATATATATATATACATACAGTATATATATATATATATATATATATAGTTTGAACAATCGTGAACAGGTTTTTATTGGAGAAAACCCTCCCTGCACGCTCAGTCCGAATTGTTTACAACAGTGCATATATTTTTTTAACAAATGCTTGTTCCACATGGGCCGGGACCTTTAACAAACACTCAAAATAAACATTGTTTAAAAGAATCCTTGTAAAAGCTGTCAAAAACCCATATAGCTTCAAAAGTAGTTGAAAAGCAAGTCGAAAATGTATTGTGATTGCGAAAAAGTTTTCAGCTCCATAGTGTAATTATTTAGGGCTTTTTTCAAGTGTCCGAAAACCCAAGTGCGAGAGAGACAAAAATGCGATATTTGTCACTGTGCCGAATCAAAAAGTAGCCTTTTTGACCTGAAAAAACAGTCGAAAAACGTGGCTCCCAATATATTGGGACTGAGGCCATGGCCTCTATTTATCAAGGTCTGTCGGACCTGATCCGACATTGCGGATCAGGTCCGACAGACCTCTCTGAATACGGCGAGCAATACGCTCCCCGTATTCAGCATTGCACCAGCAGCTCACAAGAGCTGCTGATGCAAACGCCGCCCCCTGCAGACTCGCGGCCAATAGGCCACCAGCAGGGGGGGTGTCAATCAACCCGATCGTACTCGATCGGGTTGATTTCTGGCGATGTCTGTCCGCCTGCTCAGAGCAGGCGCACAGGTTATGGAGCAGCGGTCTTTGTGACCACTGCTTCATAACTGCTGTTTCTGGCGAGCCTGCAGGCTCGCCAGAAACACGGGGCATCAAGCTCCATTCGGAGCTTGATAAATATGGCCCTTTAATTTAATCTTCAGGATTATATGATAATGATTATTGTACTTGTTCTGATTATTTATAATGTAACAAATGTAAGGGCTATAAATGATTTCTTAAATACTCTACAGTTTATCCTTTAAATGCTAATGAGGTATGAAGGTGACTTAGAAGAATGATAATTTAGAAGGTTTGACAAAGTTCCAGGGAATACTTCATTGGATGCAATTGATCCCAATGGTAAAAAAGTAAAGATTAATTAAGATGCAGTGTCCATTTCTGAGTGTTGTTTATAATTTACCCTTTATGAAGTATATATTGGACTGAACTGCCTTTAGCTAAATGAACAGCTTGATTATTTTAGAAAGGTTGAAATAATTGTCTTACATGGAACATTGCCAGATGGAACATTAGCAAATTGTGACCACTCAGACAGAAAATGCAAAAACACAGGTCTTAGTGAACAGTATTACATGTTCTATTAATATCAGATTTTGTTCTCTAATAAGAACTAAAATGAACAAAAAAACATAATTTATGTAAGAACTTACTGATAAATTAATTTCTTTTCATATTGGCAAGAGTCCATGAGCTAGTGACAGATGGGATATACAATCCTACCAGGAGGGGCAAAGTTTCCCAAACCTCAAAATGCCTATAAATACACCCCTCACCACACCCACAATTCAGTTTAACGAATAGCCAAGAAGTGGGGTGATAAGAAAGGAGTAAAAAGCATCAATAAAGGAATTTGGAAATAATTGTGCTTTATACAAAAAAAATCTTAACCACCATAAAAAAAGGTGAACCTCATGGACTCTTGCAAATATGAAAGAAATTAATTTATCAGGTAAGTTCTTACATACATTATGTTTCTTTCATGTAATTAGCAAGAGTCCATGAGCTAGTGACGTATGGGATATACATTCCTACCAGGAGGGGCAAAGTTTCCCAAACCTCAAAATGCCTATAAATACACCACTCACCACACCTACAATTCA
Organism: Bombina bombina; assembly: GCF_027579735.1. Taxonomy (NCBI): domain Eukaryota; kingdom Metazoa; phylum Chordata; class Amphibia; order Anura; family Bombinatoridae; genus Bombina; species Bombina bombina. Next base: position 108,875,581 of record NC_069499.1, on the reverse strand, counting down.
GTTTTTACAAACTTTGCCTCCCATGGAGGTGGTGAAGTAAGTTTGTGCTAGATTCTACGTTGATATGCGCTTCGCAGCAGGCTGGAGCCCGGTTTTCCTCTCAGAGTGCAGTGAATGTCAGAGGGATGTGAAGAGAGTATTGCCTATTTGAATTCAATGGTCTTCTTCTACGGGATCTATTTCATAGGTTCTCTGTTATCGGTCGTAGAGATTAATCTCTACCTCCCTTTTCAGATCGACGATATACTCTTATATACCATTACCTCTACTGATTTTCGTTTCAGTACTGGTTTGGCTATCTACTATATGTAGATGAGTGTCTTAGGGTAAGTAAGTCTTATTTTATTATGACGCTCTAAGCTATGGTTGGGCACTTTTATATGTAAAGTTCTAAATATATGTGTTTAAACTTATATTTGCCATGATTCAGGATAATCAGTATTCCTTATTTTCAGACAGTCAGTTTCATTATTTGGGATAATGCATATGGAATATTTTTTTCTTACCTTAAAAGAATTTTTTTTCAATTGACTTTTTTTCCCTGTGGGCTGTTAGGCTCGCGGGGGGCTGAAAATGCTTCAATTTATTGCGTCATTCTTGGCGCTGACTTTTTTGGCGCAAAAATTTTGTCATTTCCGGCGCCCTAATTGACGCCGGAAGTATGTGCTTGGTTGCGTCATTTTTGACGTTCAGACGTTTTTGGGCGTCGTTTTTTTTCAGCGTCACAGGATGTGGCATCATACTTGGCGCCAAAAAATATGGGCGTTGTACTTGGCGCCAATAATGTGGGCGTCATTTGTGGCACCAAAAATGTGGGCGTCATTCTTGTCTCCACCTTTTTTTCACATTATTTCAGTCTCATTTTTTATTGCTTCTGGTTGCTAGAGGCTTGTTCATTTGGCATTTTTTCCCATTCCTGAAACTGTCATTTAAGGAATTGATAATTTTGCTTTATATGTTGTTTTTTTCGTTACATATTGCAAGATGTCTCAACATGACCCTGGCTCAGAATCTACTTCTGGAAAGACGCTGCCTGATGCTGGTTCTACCAAAGTTAAGTGATCTGTTGTAAACATTTTGGTAACTGTTCCTCCGGCTGTTGTTTGTGATAACTGTCATGATAAACTTTCTAATGCAGATTGTGTTTCCATTAGTAATAATCCATTACCTGTTGTTGTTCCTTCAACATCTAATGTTCAGGATGTCCCTGTTAATGTAAAAGAATTTGTTTCTAAATCGATTAGGAAGGCTCTGTCTGTTATTCCTCCTTCCAGTAAGCGTTTAAAAGGTCTTTTAAAACTTCTCATATTTTCAGATGAATTTTTAAGTGACCGTCATCATTCTGACTTATCTGTTTCTGATGAGGATCTATCTGGTTCAGAAGATTCTGCCTCAGATATTGACACTGATAAATCTTCATATTTATTTAAGATGGAGTTTATTCGTTCTTTACTTAAAGAAGTGTTAATTGCATTAGATATGGAGGAGTCTAGTCCTCTTGATACTAGATCTACTAAAGCGTTTAAATTCGGTTTTCAAACCTCATGTAGTTATTCCTGAAGTTTTTCCAGTTCCTGATGCTATTTCAGAAGTAATTCTCTAGGGAATGGAATAGTCTGGGTACTTCATTTACTCCTTCTCAAAGGTTTAAGAAATTGTACCCTGTGCCATCTGATAGATTAGAATTTTGGGATTAAAATCCCTAAAGTTGATGGGGCTATTTCTACTCTTGCTAAACGTACTACTATTCCTACGGCGGATAGTACTTCCTTTAAGGATCCTTTAGACAGGAAGATTGAATCCTTTCTGAGGAGAGCTTAGTTATGTTCAGGTAATCTTCTTAGACCTGCTATTTCTTTGCTGATGTTGCTGCAGCTTCAACTTTCTGGTTGGAGGCTTTAGCGCAACAAGTGTCAGATCATAATGCTTATAGCATTGTTAAACTTCTTCAACATGCTAATAACTTTATTTGTGATGCCATTTTGATATCATTAGAATTGATGTCAGGTATATGTCTTTAGCTATTTTAGCTAGAAGAGCTTTATGGCTTAAATCTTGGAATGCAGATATGACTTCTAAGTCAACTTTGCTTTCTCTTTCTTTCCAAGGTAATAAATTATTTGGTTCACAGTTGGATTCTATTATTTCAACTGTTACTGGGGGGGAAAGGAACCTTTTTGCCGCAGGACAAAAAATCTAAAGGTAAATACAGGGCTGCTAATCGTTTTCGTTACTTTCGTCAGAATAAAGAATAGAAGCCTGACCCTTTCCCTAAAGGAACGGTTTCTGTTTGGAAACCTTCTCCAGTCTGGAATAAATCCAAGCCTTTTAGAAAGTCAAAACCAGCTCCCAAATCCGCATGAAGGTGCGGTCCTCATTCCAGCACAGCTGGTAGGGGGCAGGTTACGATTTTTCAAAGATATTTGGATCAATTCGATTCACAGTCTTTGGATTCAGAACATTGTTTCTCAAGGATACAGAATAGGTTTCAAGATAAGACCTCCTGTGAGAAGATTTTTTCTCTCTCGCATTCCAGTAAACCCAGTAAAGGCTCAGGCATTTCTGAAATGTGTTTCAGATCTAGAGTTGGCTGGGGTAATTGTGCCAGTTCCAGTTCTGGAACGGGGTCTGGGGTTTTACTCAAATCTATTCATTGTACCAAAGAAGGAGAATTCCTTCAGACCAGTTCTGGATCTAAAAATATTGAATCGTTACGTAAGAATACCAACATTCAAAATGGTTACTATAAGGACTATTCTGCCTTTTGTTCAGCAAGGGCATTATATGTCCACAATAGATTTACAGGATGCATATCTTCATATTCCAATTCATCCAGATCACTATCAGTTTCTGAGATTCTCTTTTCTAGACAAGCATTACCAGTTTGTTGCCCTTCCATTTGGCCTAGCAACAGTTCCAAGGATCTTTTCAAAGGTTCTCGGTGCCCTTCTCTCTGTAATCAGAGAACATTGCGGTATTTCCTTATTTGGACGATATCTTGGTACTTGCTCAGTCTTTACATTCTGAAGAATCTCATACGAATCAACTTGTGTTGTTTCTTAAAAAACATGGTTGGAGGATCAATTTACCAAAGAGTTCTTTGATTCCTCAGACAAAGGTAACCTTTTTGGGCTTTCAAATAGATTCAGTGTCCATGACTTTGTCTCTAATAGAAAAGAGACGTCTGAAGTTGGTTTCAGCTTGTCGAAACCTTCATGAGACCTCTTCAGCTTTGTATGCTGAACCAGTGGTGCAGGGATTATACAAGGATATCACAAATAATATCCTTAAATCCCAATGTTTGATCTTCTCTGACTTGGTGGTTGGATCACCATCGTTTAATTAAAGGGGCCTCTTTTGTTCGTCCAACCTGGACTGTGATCTCAACAGATGCGAGTCTTTCAGGTTGGGGAGCTCTATGGGGATCTCTGACAGCGCAAGGGGTTTGGGAATCTCAGGAGGCGAGATTACCAATCAACATTTTGGAACTCCGTGCGATTTTCAGAGCTCTCCAGTTCTGGCCTCTTCTGAAGAGAGAATCGTTTATTTGTTTTCAGACGGACAATGTCACAACTGTGGCGTATGTCAATCATCAAGGTTGGACTCACAGTCCTCCAGCTATGAAAGAAGTATCTTGGATAATTTCTGCGGTTCACATCCCAGGTGTAGACAATTGGGAAGCGGATTATCTCAGTCGCCAGACGTTACATCCGTGCGAATGGTCTCTTCACCCAGAGGTATTTCTTCAGATTGTTCAAATCTGGGGACTTCCAGAAATAGATCTGATGGCCTCTCATCTAAACAAGAAACTTCCCAGGTATCTGTCCAGATCCTGGGATCCTCAGGCGGAAGTAGTAGACGCGTTGTCGCTTCCTTGGAATTATCATCCTGCCTATATCTTTCCGCCTCTAGTTCTTCTTCCAAGAGTGATTTCCAAAATTCTAATGGAACATTCATTTGTACTGCTGGTGGCTCCAGCATGGCCTCACAGGTTTTGGTATGCGGATCTCATTCGGATGGCCAGTTGCCAACCTTGGACACTTCTGTTAAGACCAGACCTTCTATCTCAAGGCCCATTTTTCCATCAGGATCTCAAATCATTAAATTTGAAGGTATGGAAATTGAATGCTTGATTCTTAGTCATAGAGGTTTCTCTGACTCAGTAATTAATACTATGTTACAGGCTCGTAAATCTGTGTCTAGGAAGATTTATTATCGAGCCTGGAAGACTTACATTTCTTGGTGTTCTTCTCATAAGTTCTCCTGGCATTCTTTTAGAATTCCTAGAATTTTACAGTTTCTTCAGAATGGTTTGGATAAAGGTTTATCTGCAAGTTCTTTGAAAGGACAAATCTCTGCTCTTTCTGTTCTTTTTCACAGAAAGATTGCTAATCATCCTGATATTCATTGTTTTGTACAGGCTTTGGTTCGTATCAAGCCTGTCATTAAGTCAATCTCTCCTCCTTGGAGTCTTAATTTGGTTCTGAGGGCTTTACAGGCTCCTCCGTTTGAACCTATGCATTCTCTGGATATTAAATTACTTTCTTGGAAAGTTTTGTTCCTTTTGGCCATCTCTTCTGCTAGAAGAGTTTCTGAGTTATCTGCTCTTTCTTGTGAATCTCCTTTTCTGATTTTTCATCAGGATAAGGCGGTGTTGCGGACTTCATTTCAATTTTTACCTAAGGTTGTGAATTCTAACAACATTAGTAGAGAAATTGTTGTCCCTTCATTGTGCCCTGATCCTAAGAATTCAAAGGAGAGATCTTTACATTCTTTGGATGTAGTAAGAGCTTTGAAAATATTATGTTGAAGCTACTAAAGATTTTAGAAAGACTTCTAGTCTATTTGTTATCTTTTCTGGTTCCAGGAAATGTCAGAAAGCTTCTGCCATTTCTTTGGCGTCTTGGTTAAAGTCTTTGATTCATCATGCTTATGTGGAGTCGGGTAAGTCCCCGCCTCAAGGATTACGGCTCATTCTACTAGGTCAGTTTCTACTTCCTGGGCTTTTAGGAATGAAGCTTCTGTTGATCAGATTTGCAAAGCAGCAACTTGGTCTTCTTTGCATACTTTTACTAAATTCTACCATTTTGATGTTTTCTCTTCTTCTGAAGCAGTTTTTGGTAGAAAAGTACTTCAGGCAGCTGTTTCAGTTTGATTCTTCTGCTTATGATTTAATTTTTTTTTCATTATTTAGATTAAAACTTTTGATTTGGGTGGTGGATTATTTTTTCAGTGGAATTGGCTGTCTTATTTTATCCCTCCCTCTCTAGTGACTCTTGCGTGGAAGTTCCACATCTTGGGTATCTGCTATCCCATACGTCACTAGCTCATGGACTCTTGCTAATTACATGAAAGAAAACATAATTTATGTAAGAACTTACCTGATAAATTCATTTCTTTCATATTAGCAAGAGTCCATGAGACCCACCCTTTTTGTGGTGTGGTTATAATTTTTTTTTTTATAAAGCACAATTACTCCAATTCCTTATTTTTGATGCTTTCCGGAAAAAGGAGATCACAAGAGAGCGGATAATTCAGACACTCTTCTAGCAGAAGTGATGGCCAAAAGGAACAACACTTTCCAGGAAAGTAGTTTAATGTCCAAAGAATGCATAGGCTCAAATGGAGGAGCCTGTAAAGCCTTCAAAACCAAATTAAGACTCCAAGGAGGAGAGATTGATTTAATGACAAGCTTGGTACAAACCAAAGCCTGTACAAAACAATGAATATCAGGAAGTTTAGCAATTTTCCTGTGAATAAAACAGAGCGGAGATTTGTTCTTTCAAGTAACTTTCAGACAAAAACCGTTATCCAAACCATCCTGAAGAAACTGTAAAATTCTAGGAATTCTAAAAGAATGCCAGAGAATTTATGAGAAAAAACACCATGAAATGTAAGTCTTCCAAACTCGATAATAAATCTTTCTAGAAACAGATTGACGAGCCTGCAACATAGTATTAATCACTGAGTCAGAGAAACCTCTATGACTAAGCACTAAGCGTTCAATTTCCATACCTTCAAATTTAATGATTTGAGATCCTGATGGAAAAACGGACCTTGAGATAGAAGGTCTGGCCTTAATGGAAGTGGCCAATATTGGCAACTGGATATCCGAACAAGATCCGGATACCAAAACCTGTGAGGCCATGCTGGAGCCACCAGCAGCACAAACAATTGCTCCATGATGATTTTGGAGATCACTCTTGGAAGAAGAACTAGAGGCGGGACAGGTACCTGGGACGTTTTTTGTTTAGATGAGAAGCCATCAGATCTATTTCTGGAAGCCCCCACATCTGAACAATTTGAGAAAACACATCTGAGTGGAGAGACTATTCTCCCGGATGTAAAGTCTGTCGACTGAGATAATCCGCTTCCCAATTGTCTATACCTGGGATATGAACCACAGAAATTAGACAGGAGCTGGATTCCACCCAAACAAGTATCTGAGATGCTTCTTTCATAGCTTGAGGACTGTGAGTCCCACCCTGATGATTGACATATGCCACAGTTGTGATATTGTCTGTCTGAAAACAAATTAACGGTTCTCTCTTCAACAGAGGCCAAAACTGAAGAGCCCTGAGAATTGCACGGAGTTCCAAAATATTGATTGGTAATCTCGCCTCTTGAGATTTCCAAACCCCTTGTGCTGTCACAGATCCCCAAACAGCTCCCCAACCTGAAAGAATCACATCTGTTGTGATCACAGTGCAGGTTGGATGAACGAAAGAGGCCCCTAAAATTATACGATGGTGATCTAACCACCAAGTCAGAGAAAGTCGAACATTGGAATTTAAGGATATTAATTGTGATATCCTTGTATAATACCTGCACCACTGGTTCAGCATACAAAGCTGAAGAGGTCTCATATGAAAACAAGCAAAGGGGATCGCATCTGATGCTGCAGTCATGAGACCTAAAACTTTCATGCACATAGCTACTGAAGGGAATGACTGAGACTGAAGGTTCCGACAGGCTGCAACCAATTTCAAACGTCTCTTGTCTGTTAGAGACAACGTCATGGACACTGAATCTATCTGGAATCCTAAAAAGGTTACCTTTATCTGATTGAGGAATCAAATAACTTTTTGGTAAATTGATCCTCCAACCATGTCTTTGAAGAAACAACACTAGTTGATTCACGTGAGATTCTGCAGAACGTAAAGACTGAGCGAGTACCAAGATATCGTCCAAATAAGGAAACACCGCAATACCCCGCTCTCTGATTACAGAGAGTAGGGCGCCGAGAACCTTTGAAAAGATTCTTGGAGCTGTTGCTAGGCCAAAAGGAAGAGCAACAAATTATGGAAGCTTGTCTAGAAAATAGAATCTCAGGAACTGATAGTGATCCGGATGAATCGGAATATGAAGATATGCATCCTGTAAGTGTATTGTGGACATGTAATGCCCTTGCTGAACAAAAGGCAGAATAGTCGGGGGGCGTGTCTTAGCAGCCACCATGGCAAGTAGCAGAAAGAGAAGCTCCACATAAACCAGAGATAACTTGGGTCTTATTGTTCTATATATCTATTTTCTCCTTGTTAAGAACATATCCTCTGGAAGAGGAAGAACAGCTGAACCGAAAGATACCAAATGAAGCTATCTTCCTTACTGCTACGAATCTTATAGCCTACAAGAAGAAAGCGGCTCAAATGGCGGCTTAGGGGAAAAAAGAATAATTAACAACACCCCCCCCCCCCCAGTTTTCTGGGGTCAGCAGGACTAATTCGCTCTGGGTATATACTATCACTGGGGGCTTTATAGATTAATATTTACATCATTCCGCAGTTAATACTGTTGTCGGAGGACAGAGAATTTAAAAAAAAAAAAAAAGGTCATACTATGGATGCTTTAGAAGCCGTGGATGCATGGGAGTGCGCATTAAAGACTGAGATCTCGCAATCCTATGAAAAGATGCAAAAGGACCTCAGCATGCTACTTTTAACGGTTGCAGCTCACCATACTGCTCCATCCACGGAGTCTATTGAATACTATCAGCCGCCAGACATGGACATCCCTATTTTGAAACAGCCAGTACAGTCAGTGCTTCCACATGCTCAAAGCCACATGGCTCATGCTGCTACTGCGCCACAGGGTATTACTGCAGGCTCGGGTGATCCAGAAAGGGAGACAGCAGGTCCGGTTCACTTCCTAGTGGATTTGAGCTCTGATGTGAAGGCACCAGGTAAAATTCTGCAGTCAAGACCCCTAGATGTGCTGGTGTGTGCTCCACAAGATACCTTGGCAAGGTTTAATATCGAGGGTGATGATCTTAGCCGGCTGTTGAAGGGAAAGGGCTACCTGCACCCTAAAGATGGATAATCTGATTCCTCTAAGAGACCGTGTTTGCAAAGGACACTTCTTACTTCATAATCACTTGGGAGCTATAGTGACTCTGATTTCCCAGCTGGACAACTTTCATACATACACCAGGTCGGGGGTTGGGTTATACAGACAGCGGATATGGGATCCAAGACTCCTGGCCTCAGACTTGATAGCTCCTAATACCCATTTATATTTCATGCTGAACTGAGGTCTCAATGTTAAAATGTTTAAAGAGTTAACCTGTTATTGTTTTGCTTAGTCCTATCTTTTGTCTTTCACCAAAGATTTCTATACATAGATATTTTGAATATAATGAAACTGTGAATATGGTGGGTCGATATGTTCTATGTTATTTAGCACAACAGGTTCGTGTTTTATTATATAAATCAAGGGGGGTCACCCGCTACCTAATATAATGAACCTCTGTCGTCTAGCTTTGTTGGGGTTTGAGATTGTAGAAAGGGGTATATTAATTGTATTTAGTTTTTAGTTTGTTTATTATATGACTCTAACTTATCACAGACAGTATGTATGTTGTGAATGGAGATACAAAGACATGGATAGGTAACTCATTCCATATATATACGAAAGTATGATATTTGGGCTATGCTCATTAAATTGTTTGACTGTAGTGAATATATTTCTCGAGGGTTCTCATCTGAGCCCTGAAATTACTCGGCATCCACACGCACTGCCAGCGGCCGAGGTAGTGGGGCATGCTGTGATTTCTAGTTACAGGCTCTCTGCAGGCCCAAGTTGGGTTCACTAGATAAACATATTATAGCCCCTTTATTACTGAGAGATTCCTTGTGACCTAGCAACTCTCAAGTCTTATTTTAGTTTAAGCCCTAACATAAGGACCCCCATCACATTCACATTCCCATTGTGATAATTTCATATAGCCCCTACAATCATAGATTTAGCTTAAGCCTGCTGTGTTGTAAACAGATATCATAAACCCCAGAGCGCTCTGTTGTATATAGATGCCATAAGATGTTTAGCCTGCTATACCATCTCACCTTTATTTCAAGGTACATTCCCAGTCTTTGTCTGGGTTTATCACTAAGCAGCTCTTTGTCTGCTATAAACTTTAATGTATTTTAATTGTTTGTCATAAACTACTGATTATATATTTTGTGTCATGGTCCAAAAATAGACCGTTTATCATTACAGTTTTTCACCTCCAGCCATTTCAGAACCATTTCATTGGTTCATTATTAGCCCATACATCATTGGGGAGGTTCATAAAATTATATTTCATTCTAGTCTACCTCCGTCAATACTGGATATTACATGTGGGTCCAAGAGTGGCCCTTTAATAGCTTAGGAGGTTCCTATAAACTTATAAAAAGAGGTTTAGAGTGTTTTTTTTATTTTATTATTTGGTATGCAGGTTATTTTTTGAATCTGTGTGTAATGTAGTACTCATACTTCTATACTTGGCGAGGATATTCTCACCAATTTATCACTGTGCTGTACAACTTTTCACTATAGTACTACAATGGTTCTTCTACTTTATGTTGAACTGTGACAAATTTTTATTGTAATGTAGACTTTACTAAAAACCTCAATAAAATAAAAATCTGTTTAAAAAAAAAAAAAAAAAGAATAGTCCTTATAGTCACCATCTTGAAAGTTGGTACTCTTACATATCGATTCAAAATCTTTAGATCCAAAACTGGTCTGAATGAATTTTCTTTCTTTGGGACAATGAATAGATTTGAGTAAAACCCCAGGCCCTGTTCCTGAAACGGAACTGGCATGATTACCCTTGATAACTCCAGGTCTGAAACACACTTCAGGAAAGCATGAGCCTTTACTGGGTTCGCTGGAATACGTGAGAGAAAAAATCTTCTCACAGATGGTCTTACTCTGAATCCTATTCTGTACCCCTGAGAGACAATACTCTGAATCCAATGATTTTGGACTGAATTGATCCAAACATCTTTGAAAAATTTTAATCTGCCCCCTACCAGCTGAGCCGGAATGAGGGCTGCACCTTCATGCGGACTTAGGGGTTGACTTTGATCTCTTAAATGGCTTGGATTTATTACAATTTGAGGAAGGCTTCCAATTGGAAACAGATTCCTTTGGGGAAGGATTAGATTTCTGTTACTTATTATGTCTAAAGGAACGAAATCGGTTAGAAGCTTTATATTTACCTTTAGGTTTTTTATCCTGAGGCAAAAAAACTCCCTTCCCCCAGTGACAGTTGAAATTATTGAATTCAACTGAGAACCAAATAATTTATTACCTTGGAAGGAAAGAGATAGCAATCTGGACTTAGAAGTCATATCAGCATTCCAAGATTTGAGCCACAAAGCTCTTCTAGCTAAAATAGCTAAAGACATATATCTAACATCAATTTTGATGATATCAAAAATGGCATCACAAATTAAATTATTAGCATGTTGAATCAACTTAACAATGCTAGACAAATCATGATCCGATACTTGTTGTGCTAAAGTTTCCAACCAAAAAGTTGAAGCAGCTGCAACATCAGCCAAAGAAATTGCAGGCCTAAGACGATGACCTGAATATAAATAAGCCTTCCTTAGATAAGATTCAAGTTTCCTATCTAAAGGATCTTTAAAAGAAGTACTATCTTCCGTAGGAATAGTAGTACGTTTAGCAAGAGTAGAGAGAGCCCCATAAACTTTGGGGATCTTTTCCCAAAACTCCAATCTAACTCCTGGCAAAGGATACAATTTTTTAAACCTTGAAGAAGGAATAAAAGAAGTACCAGGCCTATTCCATTCTTTAGAAATCATATTAGAAATAGCATCAGGAACTGGAAAAACCTCTGGAATAACCACAGGAGGTTTATAAACACAATTTAAATGTTTACTAGTTTTAATATCAAGAGGACTAGTTTCCTCCATACCTAATGTAATCAACACTTCTTTTAACAAAGAACGAATATACTCCATTTTAAATAAATAAGAGGATTTGTCAGTGTCAATATCTGAGGCAGGATCTTCTGAATCAGATAGATCCTCATCAGAGAAGGATAAATCAGTATGTTGCCGGTCATTTGAAATTTCATCAACTCTATGAGAAGTTTTAAAAGACCTTTTACGTTTATTAGAAGGCGGAATGGCAGACAAAGCCTTCTGAATAGAATAAGAAATAAATTCTTTTAAATTTACAGGGATATCTTGTGCATTAGATGTTGAGGGAACAGGAACAGCAACTACTACTGATGGATACATTTTCTGTATGTAAAAGTTTATCATGACAACTATTACAAACCACAGCTGGAGGTATAATCTCCACAAGTTTACAACAAATGAACTTAGCTTTGGAAGAACTGTTATCAGGCAGCTGGGATCCAACAGTGAATTCTGAGACAGGACCAGATTGAGACATCTTGCAAATGTAAGAGAAAAAAACAACATATAAAGCAAAATTATCAATTTCCTTATATGTTTCAGGAATGGGAAAACATGCAAACAGCATAGCCCTCTGATAAAGAAAAAGGCAAGAGGAATGGGATCTTAAATAATGAAAATAATTTTTTTGGCGCCAAAAATGTCCAAAAACGAAACACTCGCGTCATAGATGACGCAATCTTGTGAAGGACTCGGCATCAACTAAGACTCCGGAAATTCCGAATTTGCGTCAATGAACGTAACTTTGCGCCAAAAAATCTTGCGCCAAGAATGACGCAATAAACTTTGGCATTTTGCGCCCTCGCGAGCCTAATTCTGCCCGCTAATTTAAAAGACAGTCAATTTGAAAAAGTGACTGTACCCCAGGTAAGAAATAAATTTTCATAAAAAAGCATTTCCCAGATATGAGATTGACTGCAAAAAGGAAATATACTGAAAACCTGAATCATGGCAAATATAAGTACAATACATATATTTAGAACTTTATATAAAAACATAAAGTGCCAAACCATAGCTGAGAGTGTCTTAAGTAATGAAAACATACTTACCAAAAGACACCCATTCACATATAGTAGATAGCCAAACCAGTACTGAAACTGTTATCAGTAGAGGTAATGGAATATGACAGTATATCGTCGATCTGAAAAGGGAGGTAGGAGATGAATCTCTACGACCGATAACAGAGAACCTATGAAATAGATCCCCGTGAGGAAAACCATTGCATTCAATAGGTGATACTCCCTTCACATCCCTCTGACATTCACTGTACTCTGAGAGGAATCGGGCTTCAAAAATGCTGAGAAGCGCATATCAACGTAGAATCTAGCACAAACTTACTTCACCACCTCCATAGGAGGCAAAGTTTGTAAAACTGAATTGTGGGTGTGGTGAGGGGTGTATTTATAGGCATTTTGAGGTTTGAGAAACTTTGCCCCTCCTGGTAGGATTGTATATCCCATACGTCACTAGCTCATGGACTATTGCCAATTACATGAAAGAAAAATGCTTTGATCTAATTTTATGGTTGATAAGGTAGGATACCAGGTCAAAGAGTATCTGTCAAACTCCTTTTCAAATGTGACTCTTCGGTTATTCTTCCTTGTGGCAACAAGCAAATAATTTTGGATACTTAGGTTAAAAACCAGGGTACCGACTGGATTAAACTTGAACTGGAATATTAACTATTTTGTTTAAATAATTGTATTAACTGTAATTTACTTTTTGTATAGGATTTATAATGAGCAGAATGAGGACTAAATAATATACATATACACATTTCTCTTGTAAGGTGTATCCAGTCCACGGATCATCCATTACTTGTGGGATATTCTCATTCCCAACAGGAAGTTGCAAGAGGACACCCAACAGCAGAGCTGTAATATAGCTCCTCCCCTAACTGTCATACCCAATCATTCTCTTGCAACTCTCAACAAGCTAGGTTGTTGTAGGAGAGAGTGGTTAAATATAGCTAGTTTATTTTCTTCAATCAAAAGTTTGTTATTTTTAAATAGTACCGGAGATGTGCTATTTTATCTCAGGCAGTAAATAGAAGAAGAATCTGCCTGAGGTTTCTATGATCTTAGCAGGTTGTAACTAAGATCCATTGCTGTTCTCATATATGTCTGAGGGAATTACACAGATGAGGTAACTTCAGCGATAGAATGGCGTGCAGTTTATTCTGCTATTAGGTATGTGCAGTTATAATTTTTTCTAGAGATGGAAAACACTAGAAAATGCTGCTGATACCGGATTAATGTAAGTTAAGCCTGAATACAGTGATTTAATAACGACTGGTATCATGCTTACTCCCAGGGGTAATACCCTTATGATATTGCAATATAAAACGTTTGCTGGCATGTTTAATCATTTTTATATATGCTTTGGTGATAAAACTTTATTGGGGCCTAGTTTTTTCCACATGGCTGGCTTAAATTTTGACTAGAAACAGTTTTACTGAGGCTTTCCACTGTTATAGTATAAAAGTTACATTTGGTGCAGTTAAAATTACAAACTGTGACATCCAGCTTCCCTCAGGAGTCCCCTGTATGCTATAGGACATCTCTAAAGGGCTCAAAGGCTTTCTAACGTCGTTTATTGGGGAAGGTAGGACCACAGCTTGCTGTGGCAGTTGGTTGTGACTGTTAAAAAATGTCTATTTCGTTTTTTTGATCCGTTTTTTGAACTAAGGGGTTAATCATCCATTTGCAAGTGGATGCAATGCTCTGCTAACCTATTACATACACTGTAAAAATTTCGTTTGATTTACTGCATTTTTTCACTGTTTTTCAAATTCTGACAAAATTTGTTTCTCTTAAAGGCACAGCACCGTTTTTTATATTTGCTTGTTAACTTGATTTAAAGTGTTTTCCAAGCTTGCTAGTCTCATTGCTAGTCTGTATAAATATGTCTGACATAGAAGAAACTCCTTGTTCATTATGTTTAAAAGCCATGGTGGAACCCCCTCTTAGAATGTGTACCAAATGTACTGATTTCATTTTATGTAATAAAGATCATATTCTTTTTTTAAAAAAAATTATCACCAGAGGAATCTGACGAGGGGAAAGTTATGCCGACTAACTCTCCCCACGTGTCAGACCCTTTGACTCTCGCCCAAGGGACTCACGCTCAAATGGCGCCAAGTACATCTAGGGCGCCCATAGCGTTTACTTTACAAGACATGGCGGCAGTCATGGATAATACACTGTCAGCGGTATTAGCCAGACTACCTGAACTTAGAGGTTAGCGAGATAGCTCTGGGGTGAGACAAAATGCAGAGCATACTGACGCTTTAAGAACCATGTCTGATACTGCCTCACAATATGCAGAAGCTGAGGAAGGAGAGCTTCAGTCAGTGGGTGATGTTAATGACTCAGGAAGGATACCTGATTCTAATATTTCTACATTTAAATTTAAGCTTGAACACCTCCGCGTGTTGCTTAGGGAGGTTTTAGCTGCTCTGAATGACTGTGATACCATTGCAGTGCCAGAGAAATTGTGTAGACTGGATAAATGCTTTGCAGTGCCGGTGTGTACTGATGTTTTTCCAATACCTAAAAGGTTTACAGAAATTATTAATAAGGAATGGGATAGACCAGGTGTGCCGTTCTCTTCCCCTCCTATTTTTAGAAAAATGTTTTCCAATAGACGCCACCACACGGGACTTATGGCAGACAGTCCCTAAGGTGGAGGGAGCAGTTTCTACTCTAGCAAAGCGTACTACTATCCCTGTCGAGGACAGTTGTGCTTTTTTAGATCCAATGGAGAAACAATTAGAAGGTTACCTTAAGAAAATATTTATTCAACAAGGTTTTATCCTACAGCCCATTGCATGCATTGCCCCTGTCACTGCTGCTGCGGTGTACTGGTTTGAGTCTCTGGAAGAGGCTTTACAGGTAGCGACTCCATTGGATGACATACTTGGCAATCTTAGAGCACTTAAGCTAGCCAATTATTTTATTTCTGATGCCATTGTTCATTTGAATAAACTAACGACTAAGAATTCTGGTTTTGCTATACAGGCGCGCAGAGCACTATGGCTTAAATCATGGTCAGCTGACGTGACTTTAAAATCTAAGCTACTTTACATTCCCTTCAAGGGGCAGACCCTATTCGGGCCTGGTTTGAAGGAGATTATTGCTGATATCACGGGAGGAAAAGGTCGTGCCCTTCCTCAGGACAGGTCCAAATCTAGGGCCAAACAGTCTAATTTTCGTGCCTTTCGAAACTTCAAGGCAGGTGCGGCATCAACTTCCTCTAATAATAAACAAGAGGGAACTTTTGCTCAATCCAAGACGGTCTGGAGACCAAACCAGACCTGGAAAAAAGGTAAGCAGGTCAAAAAGCCTGCTGCTGCCTCTAAGACAGCACGAAGGAACGACCCCCTATCCGGTAACGGATCTAGTAGGGGGCAGACTTTCACTCTTCGCCCAGGCGTGGGTAAGAGATGTTCAGGATCCCTGGGCGTTGGAAATTATATCCCAGGGATATCTTCTGGACTTCAAAGCTTCCCCCCCTAAAGGGAGATTTCACAATTATCTGCAAACCAGATAAAGAGAGAGGCATTCTTACACTGTGTACGAGACCTCCTACTTATGGGAGTGATCCATCCAGTTCCAAAGGAGGAACAGGAACAGGGTTTTTACTCAAATCTGTTTGTGGTTCCCAAAAAAGAGGGAACCTTCAGACCGATTTTGGATCTAAAGATCTTAAACAAATTCCTCAAAGTTCCGTCGTTCAAGATAGAAACTATTCGTACCATCCTACCACTGATCCAGGAGGGTCAATATATGACTACAGTGGATATAAAGGATGCTTATCTTCACATTCCGATACACAAAGATCATCGGTTTCTCAGGTTTGCCTTTCAAGACAGACATTACCAGTTGTAGCTCTTCCCTTTGGATTAGCTACAGCCCCAAGAATCTTTACAAAGGTTCTAGGGTCGCTTTTGGCGGTCCTAAGGCCGCGGGGCATAGCAGTAGCCCCTTATTTAGACGACATCCTGATACAGGCGTCAAACTTCCAAATTGCCAAGTCTCATACGGACGTAGTTCTCTATCCCCACTCACAAGAGTTTCCTTTCTAGGGACTCTGATAGATTCTGTAGAAAGGAAAATTTACCTTGACGGAGTCCAGGTTATCAAAGCTTCTAAATTCCTGTTGGGTTCTTCATTCCATTCCGCGCCCTTTGGTGGCTCAGTGTATGGGAGTAATCGGCTTAATGGTAGCAGCAATGGACATAGTGCCGTTTGTACGCTTACATCTCAGACCGATGAAACTATGCAGGCTCAGTCAGTGGAGCGGGGATTACACAGATTTGGCCCCTCAACTAAATCTGGACCAAGAGACCAGGGATCCTCTTCCCTGGTGGCTATCTCGGGTCCATCTGTCCAAAAGTATGACCTTCGCAGGCCAGATTGGACAATTGTAACAACAAATGCCAGCCTTCTAGGTTGGGGTGCAGTCTGGAACTCCCTGAAAGCTCAGGGATCGTGGACTCAGGAGGAGTCTCTCCTTCCAATAAATATTCTGGAACTAAGAGCGATATTCAAGGCTCTTCAGGTTTGGCCTCAGTTAGCAACTCTGAGGTACATCAGATTTCAGTCGGTCAACATCACGACTGTAGCTTACATCAACCATCGAGGGGGAACAAGAAGTTCCCTAGAGATGTTAGAAGTTTCAAAAACAATTCACTGGGCAGAGATTCACTCTTGCCACCTATCAGCTATCCATATCCCAGGTGTAGAGCACTGGGAGGCGGATTTTCTAAGTCGTCAGACTTTTCATCCGGGAGAGTGGGAACTCCATCCGGAGGTATTTGCACAACTGATTCTCTGTTGGGGCAAACCAGAACTGTATCTCATGGCGTCTCGCCAGAACGCCAAGCTTCCGTGTTACGGATCCAGGTCCAGGGATCCCAAGGCGACACTGATAGATACTCTAGCAGCGCCCTGGTCTTTCAACCTGACTTATGTGTTGCCACCGTTTCCTCTGCTCCCTCGACTGATTGCCAAGATCAAGCAGGAGAGAGCATTGGTGATTCTGATAGCACCTGCGTGGCCACGCAGGACCTGGTATGCAGATCTAGTGGACATGTCATCCTTTCTACCATGGTCTCTGCCTCTGAGACAGGACCTTCTACTTCAGGGTCCTTTCAACCATCCAAATCTAATTTCTCTGAGGCTGACTGCCTGGAGATTGAATGCTTGATTTTATCAAAGCGTGGCTTCTCCGAGTCAGTTATTTATACCTTAATACAGGCACGAAAGCCTGTCACCAGGAAAATTTACCATAAGGTATGGCGTAGATATCTTTATTGGTGTGAATCCAAGGGTTACTCATGGAGTAAGGTCAGGATTCCTAGGATTTTATCTTTTCTCCAAGAAGGTTTGGAAAAAGGATTGTCAGCTAGTTCCTTAAAGGGACAGATTTTTGCTCTGTCTATTCTTTTGCACTAGCGTCTGGCAGATGTTCCAGACGTTCAGGCATTTTGTCAGGCTTTAGTTAGAATCAAGCCTGTGTTTAAACCTGTTGCTCCACCATAGAGCTTAAACTTGGTTCTTAAGGTTCTTCAAGGAGTTCCGTTTGAACCTCTTCATTCCATAGATATCAAACTTTTATCTTGGAAAGTTCTTTTTTTTTTTGGTAGCTATTTCCTCAGCTCGTAGAGTCTCTGAGCTATCTGCCTTACAATGTGATTCTCCTTATCTGATTTTTCATATGGATAAGGTAGTCCTGCGTACCGAACCTGGGTTCTTACCTAAGGTGGTATCTAACAAGAATATCAATCAAGAGATTGTGGTTCCAACCTTGTGTTACACAATCTGGACATGGTCCGTGCTTTAAAGTTTTACTTACAAGCTACTAAAGATTTTCGTCAAACATCTGCTTTGTTTGTTGTCTACTCTGGACAGAGTAGAGGTCAAAAGGCTTTGGCAACCTCTTTTTCTCTTTGGCTAAGAAGCTTAATCCGCTTAGCCTATGAGACTGCTGGACAGCAGCCTCCTGAAAGGATTGCAGCTCATTCCACTAGAGCTGTGGCTTCCACTTGGGCCTTTAAAAATTAGGCTTCTGTTGAACAGATTTGCAAGGCGGCGACTTGGTCTTCGCTTCATACTTTTTCAAAATTTTACAAATTTGATACTTTTGCTTCTTTGGAGGCTATATTTGGGAGAAAGGTTTTACAGGCAGTGGTTTCTTCCATTTAAGTTCCTGCCTTGTCCCTCCCTTCATCCGTGTACTTTAGCTTTGGTATTGGTATCCCACAAGTAATGGATGATCCGTGGACTGGGGACACCTTACGAGAGAAAACACAATTTATACTTACCTGATAAATTTATTTCTCTTGTGGTGTATCCAGTCCACGGCCCGCCCTGTCATTTTAAGGCAGGTAATTTTTAAATTTAAACTACAGTAACCACTACACCCTATGGTTCCTCCTTTCTCGGCTTGTTTTCGGTCGAATGACTGGCTATGACAGTTAGGGGAGGAGCTATATTACAGCTCTGCTGTTGGGTGTCCTCTTGCAACTTCCTGTTGGGAATGAGAATATCCCACAAGTAATGGATGATCCGTGGACTGGATACACCACAAGAGAAATAAATTTATCAGGTAAGTATAAATTGTGTTTTTTTGTTCTTAAACAAGATGTTTTTAATGTATGGTATATAAAGTGTTAACAACATGTGAGCCTTCTTTTCTATAAAAGGAATTTAAGGCATTGAAGCTGTAGTCTATGAGTAAGCGCCACTAGGGGGGCCGGGAATGCGTCAGCAGCTGGTGTACTCGATGCTTGTCTGTGCTCTTTTACAATAATGTTTTGTTTTTATATGATCCTCTGATGTGCAGCCGATCTTTTCTCTACTAGTATGCCGTCATGGGGCCTGAGAGATCTAAAGTTCTCTCTACAGGCGAGACAATCTAAGAACTCAGTCATTACTGCAAGATCCCTCAAAGAATTTTAGAAACGCAAGTTTTACCTTGAGAGATATTTATCTCGCTATGTAGGATTCTAGTTGTGAAGGAAACACTACCACATTACAATATAAGGTGTAAAAAAAATCCAAAGATTTTGTGTGATTTCTAGACTTGTACAGCAGCAACAAATTTGGTTCTTACGAATTTTTTCAGGAGTATTGTGAAAAAATAAAATTTTCAGAATATTCATTTACTGTATTCGTTATTCGTTTGGTTTTAAATTAAAAAATACTGAATATTCAAAATCTTTGTGGGTTTTTTTTTAGACCATGTATTGTAATGTATGAGTCTCTGTTTCACATAAATAACACTACATAGCAATATAAACATTTCCCAAAATAAAAAATGTTTTTAAGGGCCTTGCTGTACCAACGAGACTACTTAGAGAATCTTGCCTGAGCGGAGAGGTTTAGAATATCAGGCCCTTTATTAGAAAACCCTTTCTCCCATTATTCATTGCGATCCCAATATAATGTCACATCTAGGTAGTAATCCTTAAAGGGATAGTAAAGTCCAAATTAAACTTTCATGATTCAGATAGGGTATGTCATTTTAAACAACATTCTATTTGACTTTTATCATCAAATTTGCTTTGTTCTCTTGTTATTCTTAGTTGAGGGCTAATACTAGGTTGGCTCATATGCTAATTTCTAAGCCCTTGAAGGCCGCCTCTAATTTGAATGCATTTGACAGTTTTTCACAGCTTGAGGGTGTTAGTTCATGTGTTTCATATAAATAGCATTGTGCACATGCATGTGAAGTTATTTAAGAGTCAGCACTAATTGTCTGAAATGCAAGTCCGTCAAAAGATCTGAGATAAGGAGGCAGTCAGCAGAAGCTTAGATACAAGGTAATTATAGAGGTAAAAAGTATGTTTCTATAAGTGTTGGTTATACAAAACTGGGGAATGGTAAATAAAGGGATTATTCCACAAATTTGTCTTGCCCAGGGCCCCACAAATGCTAAGGGTGTCCCTGCAAGACACCTTGTTAGTAATGGGAGTCGCAGTGTTAAAGTGATGAAGTTAACGATATGAATGTGTATAAATGTTTATGCATACAAATGTATCCACTCCAGTTAATTCAAGAAAGCACTAAATCATAAAGTATATATATATATATATATATATATATATATATATATATATATATATATAGACACACGCACACTGTATTTATATGTACATAATCTATAAACTTTATAGACACACACACACTGTATTTATATGTACATAATCTATAAACTTTGGTTAATGAAAGCAAATTAAATCCAATAAAAGGTTGAATAGTTGCCTTTGGGCCTGAGAAACCTCCTCTGTTAAAGAGTCTCTCCCATTTAAGGTACAATAGTCCTATTTCTGCTGAGGGGAGCGAAATAACCCCAGAGACAGCAGTACTGTTGACAGTCTTACATTTAGTGTATTGTAGGACGTGTTACTGTCCATTACTAGAGGATCTCACTATCCCTCTAACTAGACTGTGCTCCAGCTCCTCCCACCAACAGCAGCAGTGTTTACTGAAGCATTTCTGTTCTCTGTCCAGAGGGAACTTGGTTCCTCCTGCAAAAATAGTGCAGGAACTCCGTTCCCATGCATTCCCGCCCAACTTAACCCCTGCTTTCAACTAAGAATAACAAGAGAATAAAGCAGATTTGATTATAAAAGTAAATTAGAAAGTTGTTTAAAATAACATGCCTTATCTAAATCATGAAAGTTTAATTTGGACTTTACTATGTGTTAGATATACGCTATATCTGTTACCATATATTGCCATAAATATTATCTCAGCGGTGTAATCCAAGGCATTAGATATAAACTAGATTACAATAATAATTATATTATATTTCAGTGGTAACCTCTAATGTATTATATATATTTACGTAACAATAATTCTAACTAAAATGTAATCTTTAATCCTTAGTTCTGATCAGTTACCTTTATATACACAATGTTTATATTTATGTAGTAAATAGCATATTAATTATGGCCAAACATATGTCTATGCTGTTACAATATTCTACAAAGCAAGCTATAAAGATATTTCTATAAATTAATTTGAATATACTTCACTTAAACCCAGAGATTGTTACACAATACTACCAATTCAACATATGCCAATTAATCTAGCATGAAACACTTCTTATTTAGCCACAATAAAACAAATTCTAAAATATATCCTATATTATAAAAGACAAGAGTTTGTCTGAAGCCGTCATGCGCAGTTCAGACAAACTCTTGCCGCTGCACGCGCACCCTTGGCCAGCTGTTCGCACGCGCAACCCACTTAGCATTGTTTGTTAGCACCCCGCACGCGCACGCGCCTTACCGCACACTCTCAAAACTGATTTGAGCCCCATTGTTTGTGAACCTTACCGCACACTCACACTCACAAACTGATTTGAGCCCCATTGTTTCACACTCACAAACTGATTTGAGCCCCATTGTTTCACACTCACAAACATTTGAGCCCATTGACCCCCCTTGCTGCGCACGCACACTTTGAGCCCCCCGCACGCGCACGCGAACCCGTGAAGCCCTAGCCATTGACAACCCCTTAGCCGTTAGACTACTAGCAATGCGCACGCGCACGCGAAGCCCTAGCCATTGACAACCCACTTAGCCTCAATGCGCATGCGCACGCGCACGCGAACCCACGCGCACGCAACAGAGACCGGGAGGTACGGGGGGAAGTGCAGGAGCGCCATAAAACACAAGATTTTCTCTTCGGAGTCGCTCACACTTCTTGGCCCTCCTGCATAAATTCTACATAGCCGGTCCACGTGGTACATTGGGGCCTGGGCTGCCGGGCCTGTGGGAGACTTCTTATAAAGTTAGCTGGGCCTCCTTAGCCCCTGCCATACATCTGAACCTCCCTGAGGACCCCTTAACCCCTCAAGTAATTGCAGAAAGTGAAGAAGGCCTTAGGCAACCCTATAGGCCCCTTACATAGAGAGAGGGGGGGGAAAGAGGGGGAGAGAGAGAGGGGGGGAAAAGAGGGAGAGGGGGAAAAGAGGGAGAGAGAGGGGGGAAAAGAGGGAGAGGGGGAAAAGAGGGAGAGAGAGGGGGGAAAGAGAGAGGGAGGGAGAGAGAGGGGGATAGAGGGGGGAAAAGAGGGAGGGGGATAGAGGGGGGAAAAGAGGGAGGGGGATAGAGGGGGGGAAAAGAGGGAGGGAGAGGAGGGGAAAAGAGGGAGAGAGAGGGAGGGAAAAGAGGGAGAGAGAGAGAGGGGGGGGGGAGAGGGAGAGAGAGAGAGAGGGGGGGAAAAGAGGGAGAGAGAGAGAGGGGGGAAAAGAGGGAGAGAGAGACAGGGGGGAAAAGAGGGAGATAGAGAGAGGGGGGGGAAAGAGGGAGAGAGAGAGGGGGGGGGAAAGAGGGAGAGAGAGAGAGGGGGGGGAAAAGAGGGAGAGGGGGAAAAGAGAGAGAGAGAGGGGGGGAAAGAGGGAGGGAGAGAGAGGGGGGGGAGGGGGGGAAAAGAGGGAGAGAGGGGGAGAGGGATGGAACCGCGGTACATAAAAAATTGGCCCGTGTACACGGGCTTTAAGACTAGTCACAAATAATTGACTTATGACATAAAAATATATAAATATTTTTTAATAATAATATTTAACACCAGTACAATTACTACCCTAGTCTTATCAATCGGCTAGATTACGAGTTTTGCGTTATGGTGAAAAAGCAGTGTTATCAGGTTATAACGCTGCTTTTTCACTACTGCTGCTATTAAGAGTCATGCAGGTTTAGGGGCACCACACAGTATTTTGGCCATAACGCAAATCAACTTACGCAAATTGCGTAAAGTCTTTTTTCAATGGGATTTTCATAGCGCCGATATTACAAGCTTTTCCTGGGAGGCCAAAAAGTGAGCAGTACACCCTATACCGTCAAGATTCGTAACGTCTAAATTCTAAAGTCAGTAGTTATGAGTTTTACACTACAAAGCTGTAGCATAAAACTCATAAATAAAGTGCTAAAAAGTACACTAACACCCATAAACTACCTATAAATCCCTAAACCGAGGCTCTCCCGCATCGCAAACACTAAAATAAAATTATTAACCCCTAATCTGCCGCTCCGGACATCGCCGCCACTATAATAAACATATTAACCCCTAAACCGCCGTACTCCTGCATCACAAACACTAGTTAAATATTATTAACCCCTAATCTGCCGTCCCTAACATCGCCGCCACCTACCTACATTTATTAATCCCTAATCTGCCGCCGCCACTATACTAAAGTTATTAACACCTAAACCTAAATCTAACCCTAACACCCACTATCTTAAATATAATTAAAATAAATCTAAAGAAAACCTACTATTAATAACTAAATAATTCCTATTTGAAACTAAATACTTACTTGTAAAATAAAAATTAAGCTAGCTACAATATAACTAATAGTTACATTGTAGCTAACTTAGGGTTTATTTTTATTTTACAGGAAAGTTTGTATTTATTTTAACTAGGTAGAATAGTTGCTAAATAGTTATTAACTATTTACTAACTACCTAGCTAAATTAAATACAAATGTACCTGTAAAATAAAACCTTACCTGTCTTACACTAACACCTAACCTTACACTACAATTAAATAAATTACCTAAATTAAATACAATTAACTAAATTAAATACAAATACCTAAATTACAAAATAAAACCCACTAAATTACACAAAATAGAAAACAGCCCCCACAAAATAAAAAAAAAACCCCTAGCCTAAGCTAAAATACCAATAGCCCTTAAAAGGGGCTTTTGCAGGGCATTGCCCCAAAGAAATCAGCTCTTTTACCTGTAAAAAAAAAAATATACAAACAACCCCCCAACAGTAAAAGCCACCACACACACAACCAACCCCCCAAATAAAACCCTAACTAAAGAAAACCTAAGCTCCCCATTGCCCTGAAAAGGGCATTTGGATGAGCATTGCCCTAAAAAGGGCATTTAGCTCTATTGCTGCCCAAACCCTAATCTAAAACTAAAACCCACCCAATAAACCCTTAAAAAAACCTAACACTAACCCCCGAAGATCCACTTACAGTTTTGAAGACTGGACATCCATCGTCAACGAAGCCGGGAGAAGTCCTTAACAAAGCGGCAAGAAGTCCTCAACGAAGCTGGGAAAAGTCTTCATCCAAGCCGGGAGAAGTGGTCCTCTAGACGGGCAGAAGTCTTCATCCAGACGGCATCTTCTATCTTCATCCATCCAGCGAGGAGTGGGTCCATCTTCAAGACATCCTGCACGGAGCATCCTCTTCTTACGACGACTCCCGATGAATGAAGGTTCCTTTAAGTGACATCATTCAAGATGCGTTCCTTAGATTACGATTGGCTCATAGAATTCTATCAGCTAATCGGAATTAAGGTTGAAAAAATCCTATTGGCTTAGCTCGCATTCTATTGGCTCGCATTCTATTGGCTGTATTTATTGAGACTAAACATGGGTATATTTCTCCTATCATAGTAGTAATTATATTCTTAATTATTTGTTCTTCATGAAACCATCGTATTTAATATAGATATTTCACTTCATCTTAATATCACATACATACCTTGTGAGTAGCAGTCTGATTTAATTAATCATATAACTATATTTACATTTGATCATTATTCCATTTTAATATAAATACAGTATATTCCATATTCCATACATACCTTCAATAGAGTTCTGTAGCAATTTAATTAGATAGATATTTATGTATCTGATCTTATTCCATTTACTATAATTATTGCATATCTGTGGATATCATTTTAATATTCAGTGTATAAGCTATATGATTAATTCAGGGCACGCATCTTATAGGCATTTATATACCAGTATCTAGTAGTTATAGTTGGAACCTAATTTGTACATTACATTTCTGAAGAAAAACATATGAATATGTTATTTATTTTGAAATGAGTTAAACATTTTAAATATACCAATGCAGTTACTTATTCAATACAGTAGACATGTATTTAATATAGTATAATTTTCAGATCAATGCAGAGAGAGAGAGAGAGAGAGAGAGAGAGAGAGAGAGAGAGAGAGATGTTTTCAATATGATCTGTGTATTTTAAATTATTATGAAGATTAGGCACAAATCATTTATTTGAGATTTAGCTTCCCATGTCATATCTTGAGCTAGCAAATTTTCTCAGACGTATATGTGGATTGGACCTTCAAAAGAAAAACTGTGTCTCTTAAAGAACAGATCTATATTAAGCATACAAAGTTGAAATTTAGTATTCCAAAATCGTATAAGCAATTAGAAAAGGCTTCTACATGAGATCTCTGCCTCTTTCTTTGGAGCTAGTGAACTGGCTGTGTTAATTAATAGCTCATGGTTTAATGAGAATCTTTCTTTTCTTTAGCACAGTAGTCTCTATTTACATTCCCTGCCAATTCTGGTCCAAACTCACATAAGAACATATTAATCACCCCTTTTCTTTTTTTATCCCCACACTCACTCCCAGCACTTTTTTTTTTTTTTTTTTTTTTTTTTTCACTCTCAGCACCTCTTTTTTTTTTTCACTCTCAGCACCTCCTCTTCTTTTTTTTTTTTTTTTTCTCTCACACGCACACACATTGATTGAACCCTTTTGCTTTTCTCTCTCTTTCTGAGTATAAGGACAAATATATCACTTCCCCCACTTGCACTCCCAAGACTAATCCAGGTATGGCAGCAAAATCAAAGGAGCGCAGAACAAAAAACTTAGAGAGCCCTGTAGCACCACACGACTCTATTGCTCAATCACAGAGCATAAGCTCCATAGAATCTCAAAACACACAATCTTTAGTCTCTAGTATCCTAGAGGCCATATCACCTAAATTTGATTCCCTAAAAAATGAAATAAAGCAGGACATCGCATCACTAGCAATAGAAGTGAAACAGTTCGCTGGTAGACTACAAGAAATAGAACAGAGAATTTCTGATCTTGAGGATAAGACAAATATTCAGACCCCAAAAATTGAGGGAAACCAAAAGTTAATAAATAAACTCCAAGCTAAAATAGATGATCTTGAGAATAGGGCAAGGAGGAATAATTTAAGAATTATAGGATACCCAGAATCTGTACAGCAAGAAGATTTAATGAAATTCATGACACTCACACTCCCTCAATTGCTGAACATTCCCCCACCACCTACGCCTTTTCTGATAGAGAGAGTTCACAGATTGGGGAGATCTCCAAATGTATCTAAACCAAGACCAATTATCGCAAAATTTTTAAATTATCAGGATAAATTGCTGTTTATGCAATATTACAGAAAAAAGCAGCTCTTGGTCTATGAGGGCTCAAAGATATTGTTATTTCAAGATTTCTCTATGGAGATATCTTCTAAGAAAAAGGAGCTCTCCCCAGTCTGTGGAAAAATGCTAAAGGTCGGCTGGCAAGCCACAGTTATCTATCCTGCTAGGCTCAAGGTAACTGTAGAAGGTCAAACTTTTTTTTTTCAAACAGTAGCCGAGGCAGAGAAAAAATTAGCAGAGCATGGGTTTTAACCATCGCTTAGATAAATTTTTTCTATGTTTCTTTTTCTCCCATACCATCAATAAATTCTTGCATATCTACACCATGATATTAATAATAGATAAACTTTTTGTAATTCCAGAGCTGAGGGAGACCTTTATTTCTTTCCTTTTTTCTCCTTATTTATTTATTTATTTATTTTTTATTTTATTTTTTTATTTATTTATTTATTTTTTTTATTTTATTTTTTTGTTGTTGCATATCTGCTACTTACACCAATAAATATATACTAGATGGGTAAAAATCTTAGACTCACAACATGGAACATAGGGGGAATTACATCCCCTATTAAACGAAAAATGATTTTATCACACCTACAAAGGATTAATACATCAATAGCATTAATTCAAGAGACACATTTAAATCTAGAGGAATCCATGAAACTTAAATCGACATGGGTGTCAGAAGTAATTTGCGCTCCGACCTCCAATAGAAAAAACGGGGTAGCTATTTTACTAGGAAAAAAATTAGTATATGACAAACTACTCACAATAGTAGACTTAGAAAGCAGATATTTAATACTAAAATTGAAAATAGCAGGATCTATATATACAATATGCAACTTATATGCCCCCAACACAATTAAACCAGAATTCTGGGACTCCCTCCAATCTCAACTACTTCAAGTAGCAGAAGGTTATGTAATAGTTGCAGGTGATTTTAATATGGCACCCCGATGTCCCCTCGATAGACTGAGAAGAGGTACTGCGCAAAAAAAAACTAAAAAAGATAACTTGGAAGCAAAAATTTTTAACACTATCTTTCAAAATCTAGCCGTCAGAGATATCTGGCGGGTCCAAAACCCGGATTTAAAAAATTATACATGTTATTCAAAGGCATTTAAATCATTATCCAGAATTGATCTTATTCTAGTAAATGATAGCTTATATCAAAGAGGAGCCAGAGCTACCATTTCAGAAATTTGTATCTCAGATCACGCCCCTGTGATGCTAGATATCCTAGTAAATAATCTATCTACAAGAAGAGCGCGTTTTTTCTATCCAAAATATTTAAATAACGATCCGAAATTCAGTAATTGGCTAAAAAATAAACTAGAAGAATTTTTTCAGTTTAATATTGGATCAGTATCTAACTTCTCAGTTGTCTGGGAGACAGCGAAAGCGGTATTAAGGGGAGAAATCATCGCCTATATGGCGAGGGGCAAGCGTAATTCTCGATTAAAGGAAAAGCAACTAACAGCAACAGTAAGTAATGCTTATAACAGATTTTTAAATTTTCAATCAGAAGAAAACTGGACTAGATATGCCAAATTGAAAAAAGAACGGGATTCCTTCTTAACAGCCTCAACAATTCGATCAGAACTAAAATATCAAGCGAACCTATATAAATATGGAAATAAATCAGGTAAGCTGCTATCTAAACTAGTAAAAAACTTTAAACAATCACCAACAATAGAATCAATACAGATCAAGGATAGTCATTTGAATGCCCCAGAAGACATATTGGAATCTTTTTACCAACATTATAAAATAATTTATTCATCTACACCTATGGATAAGTCGGCTAGGGATGTGTTCTGGAAAGACTTAAAGATCACGAAATTCAAATCTGAGTTCAGCCAGAAATTAAATGGGCCCATTTCTGAGCTCGAAGTCTCAAAAGCTATCCAATCATTAAAACTTGAGAAAGCTCCAGGTCCGGACGCAATGCCTAACGATTTTTATAAAATCATGGCACCTACCTTAATTCCCCACTTAACTAAACTCTTTAACCAATATTTCTCAGGCGAGGTCCAAATACCAAATACATTTTTAGAATCTAATACTATCTTTCTACTTAAACCTGGGAAAGATCCAGCGAACAGGGACTCATATAGACCAATAGCACTGTTAAACTCAGATTATAAGATATTCACATCAATTTTAGCAGCAAGATTACAAGAGGGGATAGCAGATGTCATTCATAAAGACCAAGTGGGCTTTATTCGCAACCGCAGTTCAGCAGCAAAAATTAGGCAATTACTTCTAATTATTGACTACTTTAAGAATGTCGAAGAGAGTACATTGAAAGAACAGTCTGATGCCGCAATATTAGCGGTAGACGCCGAAAAGGCATTTGATCGTGTTAATCATGAGTTCTTATTAGATGCCGTACAACGCTTTGGAATTGATAACAAATTTTATAAACTGGTGGAAAATATATGTTTATATTCATCCACGAGTCTAGTTATTAATGGGCATGTATCAGATACAATTAGAATGGAAAGAGGAACCCGTCAAGGATGTCCTCTTTCACCTCTATTATTCAACCTAGCAATTGAACCACTTGCACTGAAAGTTAGTCAGATTGAGGGAATAAAAATTCATAAAAAAGAGGTGAAGGTCTCCCTATATGCCGATGACCTGCTACTATATATCTCAAACACATCGTCAAATATTCCCAAATTTAATAAAATAGTAGATTTATACGGTCGATGCTCAGGATATAAAATAAACAACACAAAGTCTGAACTATTGTGGCTGAGGAAAACGAAAGATTCCTGCACAAAACATCCTTACAAACTAGTTACAAGTTCCTTTAGGTATCTAGGAATCATAATATCAGATAATCCTAAAGATTGGTACTCTCTAAATATATCTCCTATATTAAAACAAGCTCTGAGCTATATGAAGAATTGGCAACATCTGCCACTCTCCATCTCAGGGCGAATAGCTCTTTACAAAATGACTATCCTTCCTAAGATTCTCTATATCTTGCAGAACCTTCCTGTTCTGATTAAAATATATGATATAAAGAAATTTAATTCTACTCTTAGAAGTTTTATATGGTATTCAAAAAAACCTAGAATTTCACTTCAAAAACTAGCCTTCCCTAAACAATATGCCGGACTGGCACTCTCTGATCTGCATTCCTATAATCTTGTTTTTCTAGGTCGTATAGCTTCTGACTGGATAGCAGAAGCAGATTATTTCACAGACAATGATCTTGAGGCAAACATAATATTCCCTCTAATTCCACTATCTTTGCTGCACTTGTCTTATAACTCTATTCCTAAACAAGTAAAGAAGTTTAAAACAATCTCTATAATCATTAAGGCGTGGAAAAAGATTGGAGCAAAAGTTGGAATTAACACAGATATACCTAAACATCAAACCCTTATTGGTAATCCAGAATTCCAAGAAGGAACTTCTTCACCCATTCTGATGAAATGGAAGAGGCAGGGAATATACTATGCACGACAAGTGGTTAATTTTGAGACGGGGAACATTAAATCCTTTGAAGACTTAAAACAAGAATATAGCTTGGATAATCGTGACTTTTTTACATATCTGCAAGTTAGACACTACGTAACGCAATTAATTCATAAGTTCCCGTGGAACTGGACATGGGGTAGGTTAGGGAATTGGCCAGTTCTGATTAAAGCCGGACTTACCTCTATCTCTCCATGGTACACATATATGGTAGGGTTTAAGGGTGAAGAGTGCGTCAAACAAATAGCTCAAAAATGGACAAACCTCTTTATGATTAATATTGATCATAAGAAGCAGGTTTTACGTTCTATAGTCTTACTTTTTGAGACCACAATAGCTGAGACTTGGAGGGAGTCCCATGTGAAACTCATACACTTAACATACTATTCCCCAGATAAAGGTTATAAATGGCATAATACAAACTTTAATAGCTGCCCCAAATGTAGATTACCAGCGGCCGACATAATTCATGTATTATGGTCTTGCCCTAAACTGCAACAACTCTGGCTTAAAATAGAATTTTGGATAGAAAAAGTCTTAAAAATAACTCCTCTAAAGCTTACAGGCATAGATATAATTTTCTTGAAAGATAAGAGTCCAACTTTAAAAGAAGTAAGAATAATAAATCTAATCATTTTAGCAGCTAGAAATTTGTTATTTAAGGACTGGAAGCACAATATTATACCATCAATAACAGAGATTAAAAACTATCTTAGGAAACAATGTATAGTTGAACAACTAGCAACGAACTTGAATTCGGAGCAAGAGATAACTAGTTTTTTTCGAAAGTGGTCAAGATTTATTAGGATATTCCCCCCTAGCGAGATTGATACTCTAATCTATCCATTTCGGAATACCGAAATTGTGTTATTAGACATATGGTAACTTAACTTATCTTATCTGAACAACAAACAGCTCTTTTTTTTTTTTTTTTTTTTTTTTTTTCCCCCTTCCCTTCCCTCTCCCCCTCAGCTCTGGACATAATTTGATACATTCAAAAGTAAAAGGAGAAAAAGAGAAAAAGAAAAAGGAAAGCAAGAAATCTAACACAAGAAATAGTTAAGTTAATCCATTCCAGGAATATTATCTCTCTGGTTTATTTTTGTTATTTTAAAAGGAAAATCCAGCAGACTTATATCTAGTCAGATTGAACTAAGTAGTAACTCATATCAACGGTTCAAGATTAGAATTTTTTTTTTTTTTTTGTCTTTCTTATTGATTTATCGAATTGATCTATTTGATATGAAATTAATATCTTATCATATGTTATCTTTTTAGAAGAATATTATGTTATGAACTCTTTGTTACTATGAAATCTAATGTTATCCCTGCTGATAATAAATAAAAGATGTAAAAAAAAAATTGCATGCCCTGAGTCCCTGAAAGTTTAATTTTGACTAGACTGTCCTTTTAAATCTAATTTTGCTTTTAAATGATTTGCATAGATTAAATATTAACCACTTAAAAGGACACAAAACCCCATTTTTTTCTTTCATGATTTATATATAACATAACATTTTAAACAATTTTTTAATTTACTTCTATTATCGTATTTTCTTTGTTTTTTGTTATCCTTTGTTGAATAGCATAGATGTAAGCTCAAGCGTGTGCATGCAGTTTTGCAACAATGTTATACATTAGCAGGAGCACTAGATGGCAGCACTATTTCCTGTCATGTAGTGCTTCAAGCAAGTACACGCTACCTACCTAAGTATCTCTTCAACAAAGAATAACATGAGAATGCAATAAATTTGATAATAGAAGTAAATTGGAATCTTTTTAAATTTTTTATTCTGAATCATGAAAGAAAAGATGTGAGTTTAATGTCCCTTAAAGTATGAACGTGCCTGGGTGTAATCATTTTGTGTTCTAGAAATGATATATATTTGTAGCGTGGGAAAGAAGTAATTGTGTGCAATGAATGATGTGGGAGGTTCAACTAATTCCGTCTCTGGATCCCTGAATGTAAAGTCAGTGGCACCAGGTGCTTTGTCATCATGTAGATGAGCATTTTCTTCATGTGCTGTATAGCCAGACAGATTCCGTGGCATTGTGTGTCCTATGATATTTCAAATCCTAATAAGCTTAAAATGCTATTTATACTGTGTCACATTTCTGTAATTGTGTTAACTGACTCTGAAGATCCTCATCTCTGCTGCCAGAAGAGCATAGAAAAGAGGTCAAATCTTAAATTGACTTGAGCTGTTACTATTTTTGCCTATATGGGCAGTTCATTTATTTTATGCTTTTTCTACCAAGGCTCATTTAGGAACAATCAGAATGCATCAGTGAGTCCCACTGAAACAGCCTGCTTTAGATTTGTCCTACTGGTTTGTATGCTTTGGATCTTGCATTGCTGAGGGCACTACCATTACATATTAATGATCTAAGCAACAGCTCTGTGGTTGACATCTATATATCTATATGACACTTAAAAGACACACACACAGTATATTCAACAGGGTCTAGAGGTCCAGGGAGAAGTGATCACCTGAAGAGGAAGCTCTGGTAGAGGCCTTTGGGGAGAGGATTCATCAGCTGAAGCACACTGTCACACAGTGTCACGTGGGAGGAAAGCAAGCATAAATGGTGCAGCATTAAAAGGGAAAAAACAACTTATTAAAGTCAGCTCCATAGCACCTATGCACTGCTGTAAATATGTGTAGATTTTATTTATCAACCATTTGTTATGAATTATGAGTGAATTATTTATTTCGACCCTTTTTTGTGTAATTTATGTCTGAAAATTGTGGCTTTTTTTCTGATTCTCAGAACTAAAAAAAGCAAACTGCACACTTCCATAACTGGCTTTAACAGATAAGAACTGCAAAGCAATGCACTTTATACTACTTGAGATTAGCCTTGTTAGCTGCATACTCAGTCCCAGATAGGCTCCTCCAAATGAGGTAAGTGGTGGGTGAAGTATTGAAAAACTATTCTATAAAACAATACATTTGTTTTAAAAATGTGTTGTCCTAGAGCAACACAAAAAAATGTCTTGTAATTACAAAAGTGTCCTTTTAAAATAAGGTTTTGATTGAAGTGCTTTAAAATCTGTTGCTCCTCTTGGTTAACACTTTGGAGAGGTCCATCCAGTCTTAGGGCGTTATATTGAAAACCTCGCCAGCATGGAGAGCAGTCATGCAAAATCTTTGGGATTTTTTTACACTTATATTGTAATGTAGGAGTCTCTTCTTCACATCAAGAACTCTGCGTAGTGAGCGAAATATCTCTCAAATTAAATTTGTGTTTCTAACTTTTTTTGTTTTTAGAGACCTCTTCATGGTCTTAGATCATCTCACCTAGAGTAGAACTTTTGAATATCAGGCCCTTAGTGAATCTAGGAAAGAGTTGCACTCAGTACAGATGACAGGTTTTTTAAATCAGAAAACCTTTCTACCATAAAGAAGTATGGAATGCTAGAGAAGACTTTGATATTAGCTTTGTGGTTACCCTTTTGCACCCCCAACTTTATGGTCTAAAAACACCCCTGGGGCTCATCCTAAGACCTGAGAAGCACAATGACACCTCCTCACATACTGATACCAAACCCCAGGACCGGGTGGCTGGTTGTGGAGTCCAAACCACCCTTGAATGGAGCCAAGCACATACAAGTGAATTTGTGATAGTCCAAGGTCATTGCCAGTGTGATCATTAATGGGTCTATATGTGGGTGTGGCTCATCATTCATGGGAGGGTGTAGTGGAGAATGATAGGGATAGTGGAACTCAGTCCCCAGAGACATATTGTAAATGTATTGTAGGTTTGGTGTCTATGAGGGAGGTTTGAGCAGTCTCAGCTTTCATGTATGGACATAAATAAAACAAGGGGAGTACTATAAATTGACCTCAAAGCTAAGTATCAAGAGTGCATGGATGATCATTCAGTAGGTGACCTAACCTTCTACTACATATTTATAGCTTTATTCTTTTATTTTCTAATCCGTCTTCTCCCTCTTATGTCCCTTCTTGCTCTGTGTGAAGTGCTGAATATGTAAAAATTGAGGTCAGGTGGCACCTTTGAGCTTTGTACTGCAGCAATGAATGCAGATACATAGCACCCACAGCACCCTACAACTGCCTCTAGGATACAACTAGACATTGGTCCCAAGTGGGAAATATCATCAAGACTATAAAACAATAGGAATGGGTAAACAAATGACCCTCTTAACATATTTTTAACTGTCCCTCCCCTCTTCATCAGAATTAACATTATATTCAACCAGGCATGTATTGTACAACAACCTGACAGCAATGTTCCTCAGCAAGTGTGAACTGAAAATAAAGTAGGAGATAGAAGCCTGGAGGATACCCTGAATGTTTATCTGCCTCTGAAATACAATAAAAGCAGATCAAGGATGTCCAAATTAAGGTCCCTGGGGCCACAAAGATACTTTCAGTTACTATTTATATGGCTTCGAATAGCCATCTTCTCATGTTCTCTGCAGTAGGTCGACAACTTTGAAAACTTGCATTTGTTGCAAATCATGTGATGTCACATATATTTAACTTGATTTGTTTAAACATTTTAGTCAGGACTCAGGAGATAATCTAATTAATGTTAAAGTTGATTGTTATCACTAAATAAATACAAAATATTTACCATAAATACGCTCACTGCTTATAAAGTGATAGCACCAGCCTTAACTGCTAATAAAGTGATAGATAGCACCTCCTGAAGTATTAAATATAACTACACCAACAAAAACATGTGAATTAATTAAATTTCAACTTTTTACAAATCTCTGGGGTTTGTGAGCTCACAGGAAGAACTTTACAGGATTTGATTACTAACCCTAATTTCAGTGAAAAGTTTATCTACAGTATGTTCTGGAGAATAGACTCCAAATAATGTGTGACATTATCTCATATTGTGATTAGACAGCCCTGCATCTGGTCAGTATGTATCTTCATAAAAATCTTCTTTACAAATTGGTTTTAGGGTGACCTCTAGTGGAAATTTGTTTTTTCACCAATTAAAAATTGCAATGCATTTCTATAGAATTAGGAAGGTTTTACTTGTGAATCATTCTGGCTTGAACTGTATCTTAAACTATAATTTGCTTTCACAATAAGGAAGAATGGTAGGACTGCTGGAGTAATTTAGTATTCCTAGATTTTTTAGATAAATGTTTTCTTTTTTTAGTAGCTTTCTTATGGGAAACTGGGGGTTGGATAACTGAAGCAATAACAGTTTTAAACTGTTCATTAAAATGTTGCTTTAGATTCTCCATAGAGTTATTAATCACATCGTGCACTGAGAAGTGTCTTAAAACATTATTTTTTGAAAAGGTAGTTTCTCAATATAGATAAATTTTAATTTAAAAATAAATAAATATTTAAATGATCTTTAACAGTAGTAATAATAATAATAATATAATAATAAAGAAGAAACAAATGTCACTATTTCTATAATTATCTTGTTTATTATTTAACTTATTTATATTATTTTTTAACTACATATCTCATTATTATAAAAGTTCTCTGTAGAGGATAACTCCCCTGAAGCTCTAGGTTTGCCAACTCTGCACCACTGTTCCTCTGACTGTTCTTGAAGTTGAAGTAAAACTGAGGGTTCCCTAGTAACACCCCTGACATGCCTTAAAGGGACAGTAAAGTCAAAACTAAACTTTCATGATTCAGATAGGGCATGCAATTTTAAACAACTTTCCAATTTACTTTTATCATCAAATTTGCTTTGTTTCCCTTGGTGGTATTTTTGAAAAGCTAAACCTAGCTAGGCTCAAACTGATTTCTAAACAGTTGAAAACTGCCTCCTAGCTCAGAGCATTTTGAAAGTTTTTCACAGTTAGACTGTGCTAGTTCACATGTGTCATATAGATAACATTGTGCTCACTCCCGTGAAGTTATTTAGGAGTCTTCACTGATTGACTACACTGCATGTCTGTCAAAGGCACTTAGATAAGGAAGCTGTCTCCAAAGGCTTAGATACAAGGTAATCACAGAGGTAAAAAGTATATTAATATAACTGTGTTGGTTATGCAAAAACGGGGAATGGGTAATAAAGGGATTATCTATCTTTTTAAATAAGAAAATTTTTGGTGTAGACTATCCCTTTAATGTCTTTAAACACTAAGGGCTAGATTACAAGTGAAGGGCAATAGTTTGCGCTATGCGATAAGGGGTATATCACGAGGGTTTAAGCTCATCGCGCTTACCGATCGTATTACAAGTTGAAAGTAAATGCGGTCATGTGAGCGCAATCGTGATTTAGGCTAGAATCATTACTGCAATTTCAGAGCTGTGGTTAACTATTTGGCGAAAATAAAAAGTTGCACAAACCACTTCAAAAATACATTACAAAGTACAGTTACACTTATAATTACACTGTCTAATAAAAATTATTTTTACAAAATATTGCACAAAAAAGTTATAAGAGCTCAAAGATATGAGATCTCAGGTGTTAAAAAAAAAGCCGCCAAAGGGCTTTAACATGTGCATATTTATTTATATATATATATATATATATATGTGTGTGTGTGTGTGTATATATTTATTTATTTATATATATATATATGTGTGTGTGTGTATATTTATTTATATATATATATATATATATATATATATATGTGTGTGTGTGTGTTGTTATTTTAAGATATATATATATATATATATATATATATATATATATATATATATATAAATAAATATAGAGTATTGCGTTAAGCAATGATACTTTCTTTATTGGACTAACTATACATCTATAAGTTGACAAGCTTTCATAGAACAACTTCCTTTCTCAAGTCTGAAGCAATATTATATATATATATATATATATATATATATATATATATGTGCACATATGTATTTATATGTGTATATATGTATTTGCAGACATATAGTTATGCTATATTATTTTTTAATAAAAAAATTGATTATGTATTTATTGTAAATATTTCACATTCCAATGTTCTGTGCATAGGGGAATATGTTCTTTGTATTTTTAAATAGATATTCCTATATATATCTGTAAATATCCATACATTATTCCCCTTGCGGCTTTGAGCGTGTCAGGTTTTTTGGCATGCTTAATTTGATTTTTCTCGTACCGGGATATCGCATGTCAGTTTAATGCTCGTCAGTACTAAGCACGTCTAATTAGTTCTGTTATACTGTTATGCACATCGGGTTAGCGCAGGTATGTCCTCAGTCTTGTCACGTCCGTTTTTGGCTTGTTAAATTCCCTTATAACTGTCAGTTTTTTCATGTTTTATTTCATATTTCTGAGCATTATCTAAGCTTCAGATGTGAATTTTATATGTCTCCTGCTTTGTTTTGCAGTTGTCACGTCCGTTTTTGGCTTGTTAAATTCCCTTATAACTGTCAGTTTTTTCATGTTTTATTTCATATTTCTGAGCATTATCTAAGCTTCAGATGTGAATTTTATATGTCTCCTGCTTTGTTTTGCAGTTTGGCTTAGCGTGCATTGTACCTGTAAGTTTTTTTAAATCTACTTTAGGAGGCGTAAGTTACCATTCCTCAAGAGCTTTTTAAGGTGATTACTTAGTGTTTATTGATTTGCTTTGTCAATGCTGTAATGGAGCTGTTTGATTTTGTCCCTAAATTTAGCTTTGAAGCAGAGTATCCTGGACACCTTCCTACTAAAATTAAGTGTGTTTATTGTAAAGAAGCTGAGATCTCTCCTCCAGCTTATTTATGTGACTCATGTTTAAAAATGTTAAACTATTTAGACCAACCTAATGCTGCTTCTATGGGTATTAGCAGCCTTTTCCTGTAATGAACAGACAGAAGGAGCAGTAACATATTACCCAGTTTGAAAAATCAAAGCTGCTGTTTCTGAGGTGCTGGCTGCTCTCCTGCCTTCAAGTAAGCATAAAAGGTCAGTTCAGATTTTACCTTCTACTGAAGTCAGGGATACGGTTATGTCTTCAGAAGGTGAAGTTTCCTCTGGTGATCGACCTCTTTTTTTGTTTAAAGTTGAATATAGTCATTCTCTTTTAAGAGAGGTTTTTTACTTACTTTAGGGGTTAACGAGTCTAAGGTTTCTGAGGATAAGTCTTATAATAATTTAAATTCAATGTTAAGACTGTTGTTAAATTCCCTGATTCAAGTTCAATCCGATTGGCTGATCCAATCAGCCAATCAGATTGAGCTTGCATTCTATTGGCTGTTCCGATCAGCCAATAGAATGCGAGCTCAATCTGATTGGCTGATTGGATCAGCCAATCGGATTGAACTTGAATCTGATTGGCTGATTCCATCAGCCAATCAGAATTTTCCTTCCTTAATTCCGATTGGCTGATAGAATCCTATCAGCCAATCGGAATTCGAGGGACGCCATCTTGGATGACGTCCCTTAAAGGAGCCTTCATTTGTCGGTAGTCCGTCGGGCCAGCAGGATGTTCCGCGTCGGAGGTCTGCAAGATGGATCCTGAAGAAAGAAGATTGAAGACCCCGCTTGGAAGATGACATCGCCCGGATGGAAGACTTCTTCAGCGCCGCTTGGAGGATCACTTCATCGGATGGATGACTTCTTCAGCGCCGCTTGGAGGATCACTTCATCGGATGGAAGATTTCTTCAGCGCCCCTTGGAGGATCACTTCTGCCGTTCTGGATCTCCTCTTCAGTTCCATCGGTGGCTCGGCTGAGTGAAGACGACTCAAGGTAGGATGATCTTCAGGGGGGTAGTGTTAGGTTTTTTTAAGGGGGGTTTGGGTTAGATTAGGGGTATGTGGGTGGTGGGTTTTAATGTTGGGGGGGGGTTGTATTTTTCTTTTACAGGCAAAAGAGCAGTTTTCTTTGGGGCATGCCCCGCAAAAGGCCCTTTTGAGGGCTGGTAAGGTAAAAGAGCTTTGAACTTTTTTAATTTAGAATAGGGTAGGGCATTTTTTTATTTTGGGGGGCTTTGCTATTTTATTAGGGGGCTTAGAGTAGGTGTAATTAGTTTAAAATTGTTGTAATATTTTTCTAATGTTTGTAAATATTTTTTATTTTTTGTAACTTAGTTCTTTTTTTTTTGTACTTTAGTTAGTTTATTTAATTGTATTTATTTGTAGGTATTGTATTTAATTAATTTATTGATAGTGTAGTGTTAGGTTTAATTGTAACTTAGGTTAGGATTTATTTTACAGGTAATTTTGGAATTATTTTAACTAGGTAGCTATTAAATAGTAAATAACTATTTAATAGCTATTGTACCTGGTTAAAATAAATACAAAGTTGCCTGTAAAATAAATATTAATCCTAAAATAGCTACAATATAATTATTTGTTATATTGTAGCTATATTAGGGTTTATTTTACAGGTAAGTATTTAGCTTTAAATAGGAATAATTTATTTAATAAGAGTTAATTTATTTCGTTAGATTTAAATTATATTTAACTTAGGGGGGTGTTAGGGTTAGGGTTAGACTTAGCTTTAGGGGTTAATACATTTATTATAGTAGCGGCGAGGTCCGGTCGGCAGATTAGGGGTTAATACTTGAAGTTAGGTGTCAGTGATGTTAGGGAGGGCAGATTAGGGGTTAATACTATTTATTATAGGGTTATTGAGGCGGGAGTGAGGTGGATTAGGGGTTAATAACTTTATTATAGTAGCGGTGAGGTCCGGTCAACAGATTAGGGGTTAATAATTGTAGGTAGCTGGCGGCGACGTTGTGGGGGGCAGATTAGGGGTTAATAAATATAATATAGGGGTCGGCGGTGTTAGGGGCAGCAGATTAGGGGTACATAGGGATAACGTAGGTGGCGGCGGTGTGCGGTCGGCAGATTAGGGGTTAAACATTTTTAATAGAGTGGCGGCGATGTGTGGGGGCCTCGGTTTAGGGGTACATAGGTAGTTTATGGGTGTTAGTGTACTTTAGAGCACAGTAGTTAAGAGCTTTATGAACCGGCGTTAGCCCAGAAAGCTCTTAACTCCTGTTTTTTTTCTGCGGCTGGAGTTTTGTCGTTAGATTTCTAACGCTCACTTCAGCCACGACTCTAAATACCGGCGTTAGAAAGATCCCATTGAAAAGATAGGATACGCAAATGGTGTAGGGGGATCTGCGGTATGGAAAAGTCGCGGCTGCAAAGTGAGCGTTAGACCCTTTCCTGACTGACTCCAAATACCAGCGGGCGGCCAAAACCAGCGTTAGGAGCCTCTAACGCTGGTTTTGACGGCTAACGCCAAACTCTAAATCTAGGCGATAGTATTAGAATAAGGATTTATATTAGTCAGGATTTGGTTAGCAATGGGTTAGATCCCTATGAAGGGCATTACATTAGGGCAGTGACATTCACATTCAGAACAGTTGCTCACGTCACTCAAAAGCACTTTTTAGTGCTAGATAGAGAAAAAGTTATTTTTATTTTGAATTATTATTAAGTAATGCTGCTGAACTGCGCATGAGTAATGTTAAAATAGAATTATCTATACATCAGGCAAATTTATGAAAGTTTTATAGGGATGTTAAGATATATAATTAGTCTTTTACTTATGGTATGGACTAAGCTGATTGATCTAAGATGTATTTAAATACAGGGAACTGGAACTAAAATGTTGTTATCTGATACCTTCTGATCTCAGGTATTGTATTAACTGTTACCTGTTGCGATAATTAATAAATAGATTTGTGTAAACTAATATTTGATAGTTTAAGTATTGTCTAATCTGTGAGATAACCCAGATTGAATGTTGTCTGTAGCTAATAAAATCTAGTTCAGGCATAAATAAGTATAATTAAAGAGACATTTTCTCTATAATTTCTCTTTCACTGCGAGATCATACATCTTTTGCTAATCACTCATTAGTGACAGCCATAGACAAAAGGAGCATATATTATTATCATTCTGCTCCTACTATGACAATTATGAAGATCAATATCAAAAGTATGTCTTTGGCAGTCCTTGCTAGGAGAGCCTTATGGCTTAATTCCTGGTCTGCTGACATGGTGTAAAAATCCAAACTATTGTCCCTTTCTTTTCAGAGAAAAAAATTGTTTGGTTCTGATTTAGATTCTATAATATCTACTGTTACTCGAGGTAAAGGGGCTTTTCTTCCTCAAGACAAGACATCTAAGGGGCAATCTAAAGCTTCAATTGCAATCTAAAGCTTCCAATCATTTTTGTTCCATTCGGCAGAATAAGGAACAAAAGGATGTATCCTCTGCTCAGAAGCAAGGCACCTCTAGAGCTGTCTGGAGGCCTAGTGCTAACTGGAACAAGTCAAAGCAGGGTAATAAATCTATCCCTACTACGAAATCTGGATGAAGGTGCAGCCTCCGATCCAAAGGTTCTGGTATGGGGCAGGTTATGGCTTTTTCAGGAGGCTTGGTTTCAGTCTGTTCCAGATCCCTGGGTTCTGAATATAGTTTACCAGGGTAATCGGTTAGGTTTCAGAACAAGGCCTCCCAGTGGAAGGTTTTTCCTGTCCAATGTTCCAGGGAATCCTTTGAAGGCTCAAGCTTTTTTACAGTCAGTTTCAGATCTGGAAACTATGGGAGTGATTGTACAAGTTCCTTTGGAGGAATAGGGAATAGTTTTTTTTTTCTTCAAATCTCTTTATTGTTCTAAAAAACTTAGCTTATGTCCACAATAGATTTAAAGGATGCTTATATTCCTCTTCCAATTCACAGGGAACATCATCACCAGTTTCTGAGGTTTGCCTTTCTAGACAAGCATTTTCAGTTTGTTGCACTACCATTTGGTCTGGCTACAGAGTTAAAGGGACATGAAACCCACAATTTTTCTTTCATGATTTAGGTAGAACATACAATTTTAAACAACTTTCCATTTTACTTCTATTATCAAATTTGCTTCATTCGCTTGGTATCATTTGTTAAAGGAGCAGCAATGCACAACTGGTTTCTAACTGACCACATGGGTGAGCCAATTACAATCAGTATATATATATATATATATATATATATATATATATATATACAGCCACCAATCAGCAGCTAGAACCTAGGTTATTTACTGCTCCTGAGCATTACTAGATAAAACTTTCAGCAAAGGATAACAAGAGAAGGAAGCAAATTAATTAATAGAAGTAAATTGGAAAGTTGTTTAAAATTGTACACTCTGTCTATATAATGGATGTCTAATTATGACTTTACTATCCCTTTAAGAATATTCTCAAATGTTCTGGTGCACTATTGTCTGTGATCAGGGAATTGCAATGTTTTCCTACCTAGACGACATCTTACTCTAGTAGCTCTTTGGTCATTTCAGCTTGCTTATCTGTTTCCTCCTCTGTTACTTCTTCACAGAGGGGTCTCCAAGATAAGCCTAAAAAAAATCTTCAGTAATCCTGATTGGCCCAGCTTGGCCTCTCAGGATTTGGTATGCACATCTAGTCAGATGTTCAGCTGTTCTCCTTGTCCACTTTCTCTGTGGTCAGACCTTCTGTCTCTAGGGTTGCCACCTTGACGTGTCAGTGAAATTCTGGCTGGGTGGCAACCCTATCTGTCTCAAGGTCTTTTTTTCCATCCAGATCTCAAGTCTCTGAACTTGATGACATTGAAATTGAATTAGACATAGAGGTTTCTCTGATTCAGTGATTGAAACCTTAATTCAGGCTTATAAGCATGTAACTAGTACAATCTATCATAAGGTCTGAAAGTCCTTTATTTCTTGGTGTATAGATCATGGTTTTTACTGGCATTCTTTTAGAATTCCTAGGATTTTGCAATTCTTACAAGATGTTCTGGATAAGGGCCTATCTGTCCGTTCTCTGAAGGGGCAGATTTCTGCTCTCTCAATTTTGTTTCATAGGAAGATTGCTAATGGGTTTTTTTCCAGCTTTCGTCCATATTAAGCCTGTAATGAAGCCTATTTCTCCTCCATGGTATTAAGGGTTTTGCAGGCTCCTCCTTTTGAACCAATGTATAAGGTGGATATTAAACTGCTTTCTTAGGTTTTGATTCTTTTGGCTATCTCTTCTGCACGAAGAGTTTCAGACATATCTGCTCTTTCTTGTGATCCTCCTTATCGTATTTTTCATCAGGATAAGGCTATTTTATCGGCTACTTTTGACTTTTTGCCTAAAGTTGTTTCTTTAGATAAATTTAGCTGATAAATTGTTCTCCCATCTTTGTGTTCTGATTCTAAGAATGCTTCAGAAAGATCTTTTCATAGTTTGGATGTTGTTAGTGCATTGAAATATTATATTGATGCTACTAAAGACTTTAGACAGACTTCTAGTTTGTTTGTTTAGTTTTCTGGTTCTAGAAAAGGACAGAGAGTTTCTGCAGTTTCTTTGGCTTCTTGGTTGAAACTCTTGATTCACAAGACTTACTTAAAGGCAGGTCAGCCTCCACCGCAACGGATAACTGCTCATTCTATTAGGTCAGTTGCCACTTCTTGGGCTTTCAAGAATGAGGCTTCAGTTGACCAAATTTGCAAGGCAGCTACTTGGTCTTCTTTGCATACTTTTACTAAATTATTTTGATATTTTTGCTTCTTCTGAGGCAGTCTTTGGTAGGAAGGTCTCTGCTTAATTGTTTCATTACCTGATTGATTTATTAAGTGCATAAAATAAAACCCCAACAACATATATGTATGTACTTATTGGGTTTTTGCAGGTTGTGGATTTAATTTCTCAGTTAAAAAATATGTTTTTTAAATCCCTCCCTTTATGTTATTACTCATGGACTTCACGACTTGGGTATTAGTTCCCAGGAGTAATGGATTGTGGACTCTCACCACCTGTTGGAAAGAAAATATTTATGCTTACCTGATAAATTAATTTTTTCATGGTGGTGTGAGTCCACAAGACCCCAACCTATGTTTTTTAGGATTATTTTTTTAATGAGCACATCCTTTTTATGGCTCTTGGGGTTTGGGAATCTTGCTTACTCCTAGTGGTATGGAAGAGTAATTCCCAGGAG
This sequence comes from Bombina bombina, assembly GCF_027579735.1. Lineage (NCBI taxonomy): Eukaryota > Metazoa > Chordata > Amphibia > Anura > Bombinatoridae > Bombina > Bombina bombina. The sequence continues at coordinate 108,831,825 of NC_069499.1, read as the reverse complement.
TAATGGATTGTGGACTCTCACCACCATGAAAGAAATGAATTTATCAGGTAAGCATACATTATGTTTTTGTCTTTTAAATAACTGCCTTTGCCTGTTGAAACCACCACCTATACTGAAAATATGAATACTTTAGTATTCTCTATAGCAAAGTGATGTAAAAAAGACAGCAAGCAGCAATCAAATTCCCAGTGGGGGATTGGAAGAGATAGGTAATCAGATTTTCCTTTTCTAATGCTCTCTAATGTATAGAGAGATAGATAAGATTAGTAGGTCTGCAATTTCTGCAGGTTCAACCCATTTATATGAGCATGTTCTTGGGAACTATGAATTGGGACTCCAATCAGCAAAAACATATACAAAAATTAACTCAAAGGAGCAATTTCCCATACATTCTGCTTCTACTGTACCTATTCTCTGGGAACACATTAAAGGGCCATAATAATTGATAAATTAAATGCTCTAAGACTATTGACCCTGCACTACTGTGTGTTTAACCCCTGGAGAGTACCGCTCGGGACCCATAGAGTACTGCTGGCCCTGAGCGGAAATTACAGCTGATCCAATCAACAGCACTATCTACACCTTTTAGCCACTTGGGACCAGCAGTGTTCTGCGGATACCGAGCTGTACTTCTACTGTGTGTTGCAGGGGTTAAGCACACAGTATTGCAGGGTCAATAGAAAATTACATGCTATTAAAGATTAGAGCATTTATTTATTTATTTTTTTGGCCCTTTAAGGGGAAACCAGTTTTAAAGTGCATTGTGCCTTTAAGAAGGAACAGAAGTGCTGTGCAGAACGTCTCACAGGTATTTGCTTTCATTTTGCCTCCTGTATAGCGCTCTATATTGTACTATTTGCAAACGATGAATAATCATGATAGTTGATATGCTTTTCTATTACATGTACAGTTTTTATTTTCTATCAGTACTGAAAGTTGATTTTTAATTTGAAAAATTGCAGATCTGTGTTTGTTAATTACTGTTAAGAGGGATTTGCAAATGTGTGCCTTTAGGACATAGCTTTCTATGTGCTAGGGACTGAAACACTGAGAGTGTAATATAAAATATTAAATTATGGATAGTAAAAACCTTTACAATATACTTTCATTATTTATTTTGTCTGAATTTAAGTCTGAATGTTTTAAATTTTCCAATTCTGTGACTTAAATGTGCACACTGCAGACCTGTAAGCCTAATCCTGCTATATATCTGTGTCTAATTGGCCTCAGTTGAGGTGATAAGATAAAATAAGTCAGGATTGGCTCATCCAAGAGGCAAAGAGTTTGGGGGTAGTTTGGCCATTGAGAAATGGTTGCAGCAAACAAGGTGTTAATTTATTCAGAAAGTTTCCACACTCAATTGTTTATAGTAGTTGGTAGCAGTAATTATATTTAGGAACATACAATAAGATGAAGATCTATTTACAATCTCATTTAACCCATTTGTAAAGGTAGGTCTGCCAGTGCCAACTATGAAATATATTTCAGCGTACATTCATTTGTATATTGGTGATTGGACATTTTGTTAGGATACATGACATCATGAACTGTATCAAATATCAACAGATATTAAATGAACACCTGACTGCCTATGTCAGAAAGCTTAAAATGGCTGTGGCTTGATCTTCAAGCTGGACAATGATCCAAAACGTACATCAAAATAAACACAAAAATGGTTTACTGACCACAGAATCAAGGTCCTGCCATGGCCATCCCAGTCCCCTGACTTGAACCCCATAGAAAACTTGCGGGGTAAACTGAAGAGGAGAGTCCACCAGCATTGACCTTAAAATTTGAAGGATCTGCAGAGATTCCGTATGGAGGAATGGTCTCAGATCCCTTGCCATGTATTCTCCAAGCTCATCAGACATTATAGGAGAAGACTCAGAGCTGTTATCTTGGCAAAGAGTGGTAGCACAAAGTATTGACTAAAAGGGTGCCAATAATTGTGCCGCACATATTTAACAAAGATTTTTTATTTTTTTTTGGTAAACCTGTGTTGTGTTTGCAATTGTTTGATATCCATAAGAGCTGAGTATTTTTGTGTATTTTCTTTAACTAAATATCAAAAGGTTAAACAATAAAGACAAATGTTCACAGTCTTCTTTGCTCATATTTACCAAGGGTGCCAATGTTAGTGGAGGGCACTGTAGGTCCCCAGTAGAGTAATGCTGCTCTGGAGCTTTGCAGGGGTTAAGCACAAAAGTGAAATATTCAAATGCTCTAACATTATTTAAAAAAACAGAATTTATGCTTACCTGATAAATTACTTTCTCCAACGGTGTGTCCGGTCCACGGCGTCATCCTTACTTGTGGGATATTCTCTTCCCCAACAGGAAATGGCAAAGAGTCCCAGCAAAGCTGGCCACATAGTCCCTCCTAGGCTCCGCCCACCCCAGTCATTCGACCGTCGGACAGGAGGAAATATATATAGGAGAAACCATATGGTACCGTGGTGACTGTAGTTAGAGAAAATAATTCATCAGACCTGATTAAAAAACCAGGGCGGGCCGTGGACCGGACACACCGTTGGAGAAAGTAATTTATCAGGTAAGCATAAATTCTGTTTTCTCCAACATTGGTGTGTCCGGTCCACTGCGTCATCCTTACTTGTGGGAACCAATACCAAAGCTTTAGGACACGGATGAAGGGAGGGAGCAAATCAGGTTACCTAAACGGAAGGCACCACAGCTTGCAAAACCTTTCTCCCAAAAATAGCCTCCGAAGAAGCAAAAGTATCAAATTTGTAAAATTTGGCAAAAGTGTGCAGTGAAGACCAAGTCGCTGCCTTACATATCTGGTCAACAGAAGCCTCGTTCTTGAAGGCCCATGTGGAAGCCACAGCCCTAGTGGAGTGAGCTGTAATTTTTTCAGGAGGTTGCCGTCCGGCAGTCTCATAAGCCAATCGGATAATACTTTTAAGCCAAAAGGAAAGAGAGGTAGAAGTCGCTTTTTGACCTCTCCTTTTACCAGAATAAACAACAAACAAGGAAGATGTTTGTCTGAAATCTTTAGTAGCCTCTAAATAGAACTTTAGAGCACGGACAACGTCCAAATTGTGTAACAAACGTTCCTTCTTTGAAACTGGATTCGGACACAAAGAAGGTACAACTATCTCCTGGTTAATATTTTTGTTAGAAACAACCTTAGGAAGAAAACCAGGCTTAGTACGCAAAACCATCTTATCTGCATGGAACACCAGATAGGGCGGAGAACACTGCAGAGCAGATAACTCTGAAACTCTTCTAGCAGAAGAAATTGCAACTAAAAACAAAACTTTCCAAGATAGTAACTTAATATCTATGGAATGTAAAGGTTCAAACGGAACCCCTTGAAGAACTGAAAGAACTAGATTTAGACTCCAGGGAGGAGTCAAAGGTCTGTAAACAGGCTTGATCCTAACCAGAGCCTGAACAAAAGCTTGAACATCTGGCACAGCTGCCAGTCTTTTGTGTAATAAGACAGATAAAGCAGAGATCTGTCCCTTTAGAGAACTTGCAGATAATCCTTTCTCCAAACCTTCTTGTAGAAAGGAGAGAATCTTAGGAATTTTTATCTTATTCCATGGGAATCCTTTGGATTCACACCAACAGATATATTTTTTCCATATTTTATGGTAAATTTTTCTAGTTACAGGTTTTCTGGCCTGAACCAGAGTATCTATAACAGAATCTGAAAACCCACGCTTTGATAGAATCAAGCGTTCAATCTCCAAGCCGTCAGTTGGAGGGAGACCAGATTTGGATGTTCGAATGGACCCTGAACAAGAAGGTCCTGTCTCAAAGGTAGCTTCCATGGTGGAGCCGATGACATATTCACCAAGTCTGCATACCAAGTCCTGCGTGGCCACGCAGGAGCTATCAAGATCACAGAGGCCCTCTCCTGATTGATCCTGGCTACCAGCCTGGGAATGAGAGGAAACGGTGGGAATATATAAGCTAGGTTGAAGGTCCAAGGTGCTACTAGTGCATCTACTAGAGTCGCCTTGGGATCCCTGGATCTGGACCCGTAGCAAGGAACCTTGAAGTTCTGATGAGACGCCATCAGATCCATGTCTTGAATGCCCCATAATTGAGTTATTTGGGCAAAGATTTCCGGATGGAGTTCCCACTCCCCCGGATGGAATGTCTGACGACTCAGAAAATCCGCTTCCCAATTTTCCACTCCTGGGATGTGGATCGCAGACAAGTGGCAGGAGTGATCCTCCGCCCATTGAATTATTTTGGTCACTTCTTTCATCGCCAGGGAACTCTTTGTTCCCCCCTGATGATTGATATATGCAACGGTCGTCATGTTGTCTGATTGGAACCTTATGAATTTGGCCTTTGCTAGTTGAGGCCAAGCTCTGAGAGCATTGAATATCGCTCTCAGTTCCAGAATGTTTATCGGGAGAAGAGACTCTTCCCGAGACCATAGACCCTGAGCTTTCAGGGATTCCCAGACCGCGCCCCAGCCCACTAGACTGGCGTCGGTCGTGACAATGACCCACTCTGGCCTGCGGAAGCTCATTCCCTGGGACAGATGGTCCAGGGTCAGCCACCAACGGAGTGAATCTCTGGTCTTTTGATCTACTTGAATCATTGGAGACAAGTCTGTATAATCCCCATTCCACTGTTTGAGCATGCACAGTTGTAATGGTCTTAGATGAATTTGTGCAAAAGGAACTATGTCCATTGTTGCAACCATCAATCCTACTACTTCCATGCACTGCGCTATGGAAGGACGAGGAACAGAATGAAGCACTTGACAAGAGCTTAAAAGTTTTGATTTTCTGACCTCTGTCAGAAAAATCCTCATTTCTAAGGAATCTATTATTGTTCCCAAGAAGGGAACTCTTGTTGACGGGGACAGAGAACTTTTTTCTTTGTTCACCTTCCATCCGTGAGATCTGAGAAAGGCTAGAACGATGTCCGTATGAGCCTTTGCTTTTGACAGGGACGACGCTTGTATTAGAATGTCGTCCAAGTAAGGTACTACTGCAATGCCCCTTGGTCTTAGAACCGCTAGAAGGGACCCTAGCACCTTTGTGAAAATCCTTGGAGCAGTGGCTAATCCGAATGGGAGGGCCACAAACTGGTAATGTTTGTCCAGAAAAGCGAACCTTAGGAACTGATGATGTTCTTTGTGGATAGGAATATGTAGGTACGCATCCTTTAGATCCACGGTAGTCATAAATTGACTTTCCTGGATGGTGGGTAGAATCGTTCGAATAGTTTCCATTTTGAACGATGGTACCCTGAGAAATTTGTTTAGGATCTTCAAATCCAAAATTGGTCTGAACGTTCCCTCTTTTTTGGGAACTACGAACAGATTGGAATAAAATCCCATTCCTTGTTCCTTTATTGGAACTGGGTGTATCACTCCCATCTTTAACAGGTCTTCTACACAATGTAAGAATGCCTGTCTCTTTATTTAGTTTGAGGATAAGTGAGACTTGTGGAACCTTCCCCTTGGGGGTAGTTCCTTGAATTCCAGGAGATAACCTTGAGAAACTATTTCTAGCGCCCAAGGATCCTGAACATCTCTTGCCCAAGCCTGAGCAAAGAGAGAGAGTCTGCCCCCCACCAGATCCGGTCCCGGATCGGGGGCTACTCCTTCATGCTGTTTTGTTAGCAGTGGCAGGCTTCTTGGCCTGCTTACCCTTGTTCCAGCCTTGCATTGGTTTCCAGGCTGGTTTGGGTTGTGAGGCATTACCCTCTTGCTTAGAGGATGCAGAATTAGAGGCTGGTCCGTTTCTGCGAAAGGGACGAAAATTAGGCTTATTTTTAGCCTTAAAAGACCTATCCTGTGGAAGGGCGTGGCCCTTTCCCCCAGTGATGTCTGAAATAATCTCTTTCAATTCTGGTCCAAATAAAGTTTTACCTTTGAAAGGGATGTTAAGCAATTTTGTCTTGGATGACACATCCGCTGACCAAGACTTTAGCCAAAGCGCTCTGCGCGCCACGATAGCAAACCCTGAATTTTTCACCGCTAATCTGGCTAATTGCAAAGCGGCATCTAAAATAAAAGAGTTAGCCAATTTAAGTGCGTGAACTCTGTCCATAACCTCCTCATATGGAGTTTCTCTACTGAGCGACTTTTCTAGTTCCTCGAACCAGAACCACGCTGCCGTAGTGACAGGAACAATGCATGAAATTGGTTGTAGAAGGTAGCCTTGCTGTACAAAAATCTTTTTAAGCAAACCTTCCAATTTTTTATCCATAGGATCTTTGAAAGCACAACTATCTTCGATAGGAATAGTAGTGCGTTTGTTTAGAGTAGAAACTGCCCCCTCGACCTTAGGGACTGTCTGCCATAAGTCCTTTCTGGGGTCGACCATAGGAAATAATTTCTTAAATATAGGGGGGGGAACAAAAGGTATGCCGGGCTTTTCCCACTCCTTATTTACTATGTCCGCCACCCGCTTGGGTATAGGAAAAGCGTCGGGGGGCACCGGAACCTCTAGGAACCTGTCCATCTTGCATAATTTCTCTGGAATGACCAAATTGTCACAATCATCCAGAGTAGATAACACCTCCTTAAGCAGTGTGCGGAGATGTTCTAATTTAAATTTAAATGTCACAACATCAGGTTCAGCTTGATGAGAAATTTTTCTTGAATCTGAAATTTCTCCATCAGACAAAACCTCCCTCATGGCCCCTTCAGATTGGTGTGAGGGTATGACAGAACAATTATCATCAGCGCCCTCTTGCTCTTCAGTGTTTAAAACAGAGCAATCGCGCTTTCTCTGATAAGTAGGCATTTTGGATAAAAGATTTGCTATGGAGTTATCCATTACAGCCGTTAATTGTTGCATGGTAATAAGTATTGGCGCACTAGATGTACTAGGGGCCTCCTGCATGGGCAAAACTGGTGTAGACACAGTAGGAGATGATGTAGTGTCATGTTTACTCCCCTCATTTGAGGAATCATCTTGGGCAATATAATTATCTGTGGCAGTACTGTCCTTACTTTGTTTGGACGCTATGGCACAATTATCACATAAATTTAAATGGGGAGACACATTGGCTTTCATACATATAAGAACATAGCTTATCTGAAGGTACAGACATGTTAAACAGGCTTAAACTTGTCAACAAAGCACAAAAAACGTTTTAAAATAAAACCGTTACTGTCACTTTAAATTTCAAACAGAAAACACTTTATTACTGAATATGTGAAAAAGTATGAAGGAATCGTTCAAAAATTACCAAAATTTCACCACAGTGTCTTAAAGCCTTAAAAGTATTGCACACCAAATTTCAGAGCTTTAACCCTTAAAATAACGGAACCGGAGCCGTTTTTAAATTTAACCCCTATACAGTCCCAGCTATAGTCTTTGCTAAGACCCAACCAAGCCCTGAGGGGAATACGATACCAAATGACGCCTTCTAGAAGCTTTTTCAGAGATTTTTAGATCCTCACACATGCATCTGCATGCCCTGCTCTCAAAAAACAACTGCGCATTAATGGCGCGAAAATGAGGCTCAGTCTATAACTAGAAAGGCCCCCTGACTGAAAAAGGTGACCAACACAGTGCCTGCCGTTTTATAAGCGTTCCCCAAGATTATAAATGCCAATTGTTAGCCTAAATCTGAATAATATGCCCAAATAAAGCAATCGATTTAGCCCATAAAAATGTCTACCAGTTTTTTAGCCCATATTAAGCCCTTTATTCTGTTTGTTTGACTAAGAAAATGGCTTACCGGTCCCCATGAGGGGAAATGACAGCCTTCCAGCATTACACAGTCTTGTTAGAAATATGGCTAGTCATACCTTAAGCAGAAAAAGTCTGCTAACTGTTTCCCCCAACTGAAGTTACTTCATCTCAACAGTCCTATGTGGAAACAGCAATCGATTTTAGTTACTGTCTGCTAAAATCATCTTCCTCTTACAAACAGAAATCTTCATCCTTTTCTGTTTCAGAGTAAATAGTACATACCAGCACTATTTTAAAATAACAAACACTTGATAGAAGAATAAAAACTACATTTAAACACCAAAAAACTCTTAACCATCTCCGTGGAGATGTTGCCTGTGCAACGGCAAAGAGAATGACTGGGGTGGGCGGAGCCTAGGAGGGACTATGTGGCCAGCTTTGCTGGGATTCTTTGCCATTTCCTGTTGGGGAAGAGAATATCCCACAAGTAAGGATGACGCCGTGGACCGGACACACCAATGTTGGAGAAAAGATAATGCTGATGTGTTGTTTGTTTCAAAATGAGGTAATTTAGGAAACTATTTTATATTGGTATTGTTTTATTGATTTATAGTGTTTTTGTTTTCTTTTTTTGCTTTTCTTTTTTTGTAGACCACAAATAGTGTATCATAGTATAACTTGACATCTTGTTAATAGGCTGCAATGTACTGCTACACTTCAATCCGTTTCTGTCTAGCAGAGAAGGGGTTAAACAGATATGAAATGGACAGACATTATGATGGAAGCAAAATTGCTCAGTCATCCAATAGTCAGACTGGTTTACGTTATCTGGATGACAGTATGGGATTTGCTATGAGCATTCCTATGTGCAATGGGAGGGCCGTCTTTATAACAGGAAGAAAGTGAGATTAGTGTAATAGGAGAATTTCTATGGGAGGATACAGTGTGTATGTGTGAGGAAGATATTGATTGTATTAGAATGCTAAAGAAAATGTTCTTTTAAGTGCAGAAGAGTAAAGAAGATTTGCAGATTTGTAGCAAGACTGAAGGACGTGCACCAAGGACAAAGCAAACAGAGGAATCATCTGATATAGCCTTAATATAACCTTTGGAACAATGTTAAACTCTGTAATTTCTCAGGCTTTGTCGTGGGTTTATCCTCTGTTCCTGCTTCTGGTCATTGTCACTAGTGCTGGGTTTCTTGCATACTGTGCCTATGTAAAATACATACACATGAAATATGACCATATTCCTGGGCCCCCACGGGACAGGTAAGTGATAGAACTGTCACACGACTGGCACAGTCCCAAATAGCCTCACAAATAAAAGTGTTACATAGGGTTAGATTTATTCTGCAGGTGCCCCTAGGTACAGCATATTAGATGTTTCCTGACTTTTCACCACACCTGTGCCTTGCAATGCCAACACTATCTCACCTGCACTAACTACAATCTGACTACAAACACATAAACACTTCCCAGTTAAGTTGTTTGCACCAGGTAGCCAAATGTAGAGAGCAGTAATAGTCCAAGATGGAGACACCCCTATGCACTTGCCTGGTTGTGTATATCAGCTTGTGTGGTGCAAGAGATTTGTTTAAAGAGACAGACTACACCAAATGTGTATTGTTCAAAAGGTAGATAATCCCAGTATTACCTATTTCCCAGTTTAGCATAACCAGCACTGTTCTAGAAATATACACTGTTTTACCTCTGTGGTTACTTTGTATCTAAGCCTCTGCCCCTTATCTCAGTGCTATTTACAGACTTGCATTATAGAAAATTAGTGCTGACTTCATGGGAGTGAGCACAATGTTATCTATATGGCACATATGAACTAGAAGTATCTTGCTGTGAAAAGCTATAAAAATTCACTGAGATAAAGGCCTCTGCAGGGATGTAGAAACAGGCAGAAATGTAGGTTTAAAAGTTATAAAGTATATTAATATAAAAATGTTGGTTGTGCAAAACTGGGGAATTGGTAGTAAAGGTGTTATCTATCTTTTTAAACCATAACAATTTTGTAGTAGACTGTCCCTTTAAAGGGACAGTAGATACAGCAAACACCTTGAGATGAGATTTTAATAGTACATGTTACATTATATGTAGTAAAACATCTTATTTTTTTGCTCCCTTTTCTTTAATTTAGCTCTAAAAATATGGATTTTTTAATTCTCAGAGTAAGAAATACACCCTGTTGACTTCTCAAGGCTAACCCTGCTGCATATATTTCCCTAATGGGCTTTAGCAGTTAACACCTGCCAAAGAACTTTATACTAAAATTATGACTGCAACTAGCCTTGTTCTCTGCATACTTACACCTGGATTGGCTTCACACAAAAAAGCAAGTAGAGGGTGTAGTTTGGCTATTGAAACTTTTGCAGCAAACAAGATGTTAATTTTAATTAAAATTTAATTCTATAGCAAGACAACAGAAATATCTTGCAATTATAAGGTGCATACTGTCCCTTTAACTATGTCTAATCTTCTGGGGGGGGGGGGGGGATACATTTATAGAACATGAAATATTACAAACACTTCACTGACTTTGCTCCATAGTTCTGACGCTAGATTTCACTAAAAGAAATGCGTGTTTTGAATGCTACTGCACATTAAAAACTCATTTATTTAGTGGCTTGGAAAACATTCTGCTTTAGGCTCTGTGCTGGTGTATTTATAGTTCACATAACGATGTAAAGACTTTCCAAAGACACAGAAATAGTTACAAAATGGAAAGCAATAATACAATTTGAATGAATTACTATGTTATAATTTTTCTAATCTACATGGTCTCAATGATTATTAACGACTATTTAATGATGGTGTTAAAGGGGCATGAAACCCAAAACTTTTCTTTCATGATTCAGATAGAGAATACCATTCTCTTGGTATCCTTTGTTAAAGACACAGCACATTGGTGAGCACATAACATGAGGCATATATGCACAGCCGCCAATCAGCAAAGAATACCAAGATAATTAGACAAATTAGATAACAGAGGTAATTGGAAAGTTGTTTACAATTGCACACTTTAGCTTGATCATACAGAGTATGGCACTGGTCGTTAAGGGGTTAATACTAACAATAAAATAAAATAAGATTTAAACTTCAGTTTTATTGTACTTTTCTACATATCTACAGTGATTATTATTATTATTATTATTATTATTATTATTATTAATATAGCTCTTACATTTATATAAAAAGGTAATCATGTCAATTTAAGTAGGGACAGTCTACTCCAGAATTTTTATTGTTTAAAAAAGAAAGATAATGCCTTGCATTTTAGCCAATCAGTGCCCTCTCATAAGTAACTCCACGTGTGTGAGCACAATGTTATCTATATGGCACACATGAACGAGTGCTGTCTAGCTGTGAAAAACTGTCAAAATGCCCTGAGATAAGAGGCGGGCTTTAACCCCTTAAGGACAAGGTCATTTTTCAATTTCTTTCCCTTAAGGACCAGGGCTATTTTTACATTTCTGCGGTGTTTGTGTTTAGCTGTAATTTTCTTCTTATTCATTTATTATACCCACACATATTATATACCATTTTTCTCGCCATTAAATGGACTTTCTAAAGATACCATTATTTTCATCATATCTTATAATTTACTATAAATTTTTTTATAAAATATGAGGAGAAAATGGAAAAAAACACACTTTTTCTAACTTTGACCCCCAACATCTGTTACAAATCTACAACCACCAAAAAACACCCATGCTAAATAGTTTCTAAATTTTGTCCTGAGTTTAGAAATACCCAATGTTTACATGATCTTTGCTTTTTTTGCAAGTTATAGGGCAATAAGTACAAGTAGCACTTTGCTATTTCCAAACCACTTTTTTTCAAAATTAGCGCTAGTTATATTGGAACACTGATATCTTTCAGGAATTCTTGAATATCCCTTGACGTGTATATATATTTTTTTAGAAGACATCCCAAAGTATTGATCTAGGCCCATTTTGGTGTATTTCAAGCCACCATTTCACCGCCAAATGCGATCAAATAAAAAAAATTGTTCACTTTTTCACAAATTTTTTCACAAACTTTAGGTTTGTCACTGAAATTATTTACAAACAACTTGTGCAATTATGGCATATATGGTTGTAAATGCTTCTCTGGAATCCCCTCTGTTCAGAAATAGCAGACATATATGGCTTTGGCGTTGCTTTTTGGTAATTAGAAGGCCGCTAAATACCACTGCACATCACACGTGTATTATGCCCAGCAGTGAAGGGGTTAATTAGGGAGCATGTAGGGAACTTCTAGGGTTAATTTTAGCTTTAGTGAGGTGTAGTAGGCCCATCTTGGTATATTTCATGCCACCATTTCAACGCCAAATGCGATCAAATTAAAAAAAAATTGTAGGTTTCTCACTGAAATTATTTACAAACAGCTTGTGCAATTATGGCACACATGGTTGTAAATGCTTCTCTGGGATCCCCTTTGTTCAGAAATAGCAGACATATATGGCTTTGGAGTTGCTTTTTGGTAATTACAAGGCGGCAAAATGCTGCTGCGTATCACACGTGTATTATGGCTAGCAGTGAAGGGGTTACTTAGGTAGCTTGTAGGGAGCTTGCAGGGTTAATTTTGGCTTTAGTGTACAGATCAGCCTCCCACCTGACACATCCCACCCCCTGCTGTCTCCCAAACAGTTCTCTTCCCTCCCCCACAATTGTCCCCGCCATCTTAAGTACTGGCAATTTTTTCCAGCATATTTACATATGCTGCTGTGTAGGATCCCCTCATAGCACCCAACCTCCCTGAGCCCCCCACACAGCTCTCTAATCTTCCCCCTCTCACTATTTGGTGCCATTTTGGGTACTGGCAGCTGTCTGCCAGTACCCACTTTTCAAACTTTTGTGCATTTTTTTTAGATATATATATATTTTTTTCTGTAGTGTAGCTGGCCCCCCCTCAATACCCCCCTCCCCCTCTCCCCTATCCCTTTTATAAATAAAAATTGAACCCTCATCACCCGCTCCCACCACAGATCACCACCCCCTCCCACCACAACCGGACCCTTTAGATGATTAGATCGGGCGCGTGCACACACATGCATGCGCACGCAGCCCCGCCCCCATGCGCGCTCCCGCACGCACCGGGGACTAATTCGGAAGAAGATTTCCAGCGATGGGTTGTCCACCCTCCTCCTTGCAGCTGCTCCCACCCACCAACGATCGGCACGCCAGAAAAGGTATTGCCATGATGCCTCAATATCGAGGCATCACGGCAATACCTTGAAAGCGGCTGGAAGTGATCAGGATCGCTTACAGCCGCTTTAAACACCTAGGTCGTACAGGGTACGTCGCTGGTCTTTAAAGACCAGTTTGTGTAAGACGTACCCTATACGACCCTTGACGTTAAGGGGTTAAGGGCTTAGAAATTAGCATATGAACCTACCTAGGTTTAGCTTTCAAAAAAAAGAATAACAAGAGAACAAAGCAAATTTGATGATAAAAGTGAATTGGAAAGTTGTTTAAAATTGCATGCCCTGTCTGAATCATGAAAGATTAATTTTGACTAGACAGTCCCTTTAAATATCAATATAATATGTGACATAAAGTGCATATAAAAAAAAAATTAAAAGGAGGATACAATGTCCAATTTCATAAAACCAATAATGATCTTTTGCTTTTTTCCTTTTCCTCTCAATCCACAACTTTACCTCAAGAGATAAGAGAGAGAGGAATGAAAAATAGTGCTACCAAGTTTGACTCTTCATGTAATTCCAAGCCACTTCACAGCAGTGCTCATTTTGACGGCAAATTCCCAAACTCATTATATACTCATGGAGTAAACATAACATCTATTGTTATTATTTATGGTATTAAGGTTTAAACATACAATACAGACACAGATTCAGCTGTTGTGATATATAACGTCTTTGTTTATGGAACTTTTTTTTATTTTTTTAAGTTTAATAAACAGTAGCTCAACTTTAAAATATAAAAAAACGGGGGGTGGAGCCTACTCTCATAGCGGCAAGATGTGTCTCTGTGAAGCTCCCGGTCTATGAGTGTCTTAATATAATTTTTCTTCAGAAATAATGCTATTTTCTACTCATCAGAGGACATTTGACTAGTTGGGAATTGATATATGCTCAATATTGATGATTTGACCGTGTTTCTGGCTATGCTCTATGGGAAAGATGTGTGCCAATATCTCTCACAGACTTGTCAGCCATTCTTATAATTAGCCACGTGGATCATAAGAAGCGACCCTGTGTTGAGTCTGAAGCATAGATCTGGGGCTGCCACAAAATTACCACCCCCCCAAACTCTGGGGTTACGACATCCTACAATAGGATAGTTGCTTGAAGGAGCACTTACAGGACCTTGTATTTAGAAGGGGGCACTTTGTTTCACTGTGCAACAGTATTCACATTTATTAAAACCCAAAGCCATACACTCAACTGAAATAACCATGGACGGAAAGGCCTTTCTCATCTCATCTTGAGAAAGGCCCAGCTTTGGGGCCGAAATGCGTTGATGTACATGTTATAAGTAGTCACTGCTTGAGTTTACATATAGGGTAAGCCTATTTTCAATTAAGTTTAAATTCATATTAGCGTTATTGCACTATGTGATTTTTGTTTTTCGCAGGTACTGCAATTTTTGGATCCTATTGTATTTCTTATTCACTTTTTTCACATGATTCACTTTTCTCCAATTTTTATTTTAATTTTTATTATTTTTATTATATATATTTTTGATAACCATTTTTATTTTTATTTTTAATTTCTTGGATACCCCATCAATCATACACAAAGGATTAATTGGATTCACAAGGGCACCGGATCTGTTACACAGGACATTTGTTAAGGATATCATCACTCATTAAGACTTTTTATATCATTTGGGACTTTTAATACACATTTTCTCTTGTAAAGTGTATCCAGTCCACGGATTCATCCATTACTTGTGGGATATTCTCCTTCCCAACAGGAAGCTGCAAGAGGATCACCCACAGCAGAGCTGTCTATATAGCTCCTCCCCTAACTGCCACCTCCCAGTCATTCTCTTGCAGCTCTTGACAAGGGAAGCAGCTAGAGAGATGTGTAACTAAGATCCTTTGCTGTTCTCACACATAACTGAAGAGATGGGTAACTTCAGCTGGGGGAATAGTGTGCAGGGTCTCCTGCTCTGAGGTATGTGCAGTTTTAAATTTTTCTAGAGAAATGATAAGCTAGAAAATGCTGACAATACCGGATTTATTTAGGGTAAGCCTGATTACAGTGACTTAATAACGACTGGTATCATGCTTGCTGTAAAGGGTAATATTTTTATTATTTACTCACATTACTGAATAGATATAACGTTTGCTTGAGGGTATAAATGTTTATTTCATATTGGTGATAAAACTTTATTCTGGGGCCCAGTTTTTCCACATGGCTGACTAGATTTTGCCTAGGGATAGTTTTTTAAGGCCCTCTCACTGTGAGTACAGGTTGGGAGGGCCCTATTTTCCATTAGTTTTTGCAGCTTGAGGCATCCAGCTTCCCTGAAGGAGTCCCCTGAACATATAGGACCTCTCTAAGGGGTTTTTGTGCCTTCCAAAGTCGTTGTATGGGCAGGTAGGGCCACAGTAGAGCTGTGGCAGTTTGTTGTGACTGTTTAAAAACGTTTATATTGTTTTTTTGATCCGGTTTTGAAACTAAGGGGTTAATCATCCATTTGCAAGTGGGTGAAATGCTCTTTCAGCCTATTATACACACTGTAAAAATTTCGTAAGATTTACTGCTTTTTTTCACTGTTTTAGCAGTTTCTGTGATTGTTTTTTTCTCTTAAAGGCACAGTACCATTTTTATTTTTTTGCTTGTTATTAAAGTGTTTTCCAAGCTTGCTGGTCTCATTACTAGTCTGTTTAAACATGTCTGACATAGAGGAAACTCATTGTTCATTATGTTTAGAAGCCATTGTGGAACCCCCTCTTAGAATGTGTACCAAATGCACTGATTTTACTATAGATTACAAAGACCATATTCTGGCTTTAAAACATTTATCACCAGAAGAAATTGACAAGGAGGAAGTTATGCCGTCTAACTCTACCCACGTGTCAGATCCTATAAATCCCACTCAGGGGACGCCAAGTACATCTAGCGCGCCCATTGCGTATATCTTGCAAGACATGGCGGCAGTTATGAATCATACCCTTACAGAGGTGTTATCTAAACTGCCAGGATTGCAAGGAAAGCGAGACAGCTCTGGGACTAGAATAAATACAGAGCTCTCTGACGCTTTAGTAGCTATCTCTGATACACCCTCACAATATAATGAAGCTGAAGCAGGGGAGCTTCAATCTGTGGGTGATTTTTCTGATTCAGGGAAGATACTTCAATCTGATTCTGATATGTCTACATTTAAATTTAAGCTTGAACACCTCCGCGTATTGCTCAGGGAGGTTTTAGCAACTCTGGATGACTGTGACACTATTGTAGTCCCAGAGAAATTATGTAGATTGGATAAATACTATGCAGTACCTACTTACACTGATGTTTTTCCAATCCCTAAAAGGTTTTCTGAAATTATTACTAAGGAATGGGATAGACCAGGTGTACCGTTCTCTCCCCCTCCTGTTTTTAAAAAGATGTTTCCTATAGACGCCGCTACACGGGACTTATGGCAGACGGTCCCTAAGGTGCAGTTTCTACTCTAGCTAAGCGTACCACTATCCCTGTCGAGGACAGTTGTGCTTTTCTAGATCCAATCTATAATCCAATGGATAAAAAATTAGAGGGTTACCTTAAGAAAATTTTTATTCAACAAGGTTTTATTCTCCAGCCTCTTGCATGCATTGCCCCAGTCACTGCTGCCGCGCTTTCTGGTTTGAGTCCCTAGAGGAGGCTCTATAGGTTGAAACCCTGTTGGAAGATATTATTGACAAGCTTAGGGCCCTTAAGCTAGCCAATTCATTTGTTTCTGACGCCGTTGTTCATTTAACCAAGCTAACGGCTAAAAATTCAGGTTTTGCTATTCAGGCGTGTAGGGCGCTATGGCTTAAATCCTGGTCAGCTGACGTGACTTCAAAGTCTAAACTTCTCAACATTCCCTTCAAAGGACAGATCCTATTCGGGCCTGGACTGAAGGAGATCGTTTCTGACATCACTGGAGGAAAAGGTCACGCCCTTCCTCAAGACAGGTCCAACAAATTAAGGACCAAACAGTCTAGTTTTCGGCCCTTTCGAAACTTCAAGAGTGGCGCAGCTTCAACTTCCTCTAACACAAAACAAGAGGGATCTTTTGCCCAGTCTAAGCCGGTCTGGAGACCTAACCAGGCTTGGAACAAGGGGAAACAGGCCAAGAAGCCTGCTGCTGCCTCTAAGTTAGCATGAAGGAGCAGCCCCCGATCCGGAAACGGATCTAGTAGGGGGCAGACTCTCTCTCTTCGCCCAGGCTTGGGCAAGAGATGTCCAGGATCCCTGGGCATTGGAAATTGTGTCCAAGGGTTATCTTCTGGAATTCAAAACCTCTCCCCCCCCCCAGGGAGATTTCATCTCTCACTTTTATCTGCAAACCAGATAAAGAGAGAAGCATTCTTACATTGTGTTCAAGACCTCCTAGTTATGGGAGTGATCCACCCAGTTCCGCAGGAGGAACAGGGACAGGGCTTTTATTGAAATCTGTTTGTTGTTCCCAAGAAAGAGGGAACATTCAGACCAATCTTAGATCTCAAGATCTTAAACAAATTTCTCAGAGTCCCATCCTTCAAGATGGAGACTATTCGAACCATCCTTCCTATGATCCAGGAGGGTCAATACAGGCACTACCAGTTTGTGGCTCTTTCCTTCGGGTTGGCCACGGCACCAAGAATCTTTACAAAGGTTCTAGGGTCCCTTCTAGTGCTCCTAAGGCCACGGGCTATAGCAGTAGCCCCTTACTCAGACGACATTCTGATACAGGCGTCGACTTTTCAAGTTGCCAGGTCTAACACGGACATTGTTCTGGCATTTCTGAGGTCGCATGGGTGGAAAGTGAATGAAGAAAAAAGTTCTCTATCCCCTCTCACAAGAGTTTCCTTCCTAGGAACTCTGATAGATTCTGTAGAAATGAAGATTTACCTGACAGAGGCCAGGTTGTCAAAACTTCTAAATTCCTGCCGTGTTCTTTATTCTACTTCTCGCCCTTCAGTGGCTCAGTGTATGGAAGTAATCGGCTTAATGGTAGCGGCAATGGACATAGTGCCGTTTGCCCGCCTACATCTCAGACCGCTGCAACTCTGCATGCTCAGTCAGTGGAATGGGGATTACACAGATTTGTCCCCTCTACTAAATCTGGATCAAGAGACCAGGGATTCTCTTCTCTGGTGGTTATCTCGGGTCCATCTGTCCAACGGTATGACCTTCCGCAGGCCAGATTGGACAATAGTAACGACAGATGCCAGCCTTTTGGGCTGGGGTGCAGTCTGGAACTCCCTGAAGGCTCAGGGCTTGTGGACTCAGGAGGAGACACTCCTTCCGATAAACATTCTGGAACTAAGACTGATATTCAATGCTCTTCAGGCTTGGCCTCAGCTAGCTGCGGTCAGGTTCATCAGATTTCAGTCAGACAACCTCACGACTGTAGCTTACATCAAACATCAAGGGGGAACAAGGAGTTCCCTAGAAATGTTGGAGGTTTCAAAAATAATTCTATGGGCAGAGGTTCACTCTTGCCATCTATCAGCTATCCATATCCCAGGAGTAGAGAACTGGGAGGCGGATTTTCTAAGTCGGCAGACTTTTCATCCGGGGGAGTGGGAACTCCATCCGGAGGTGTTTGCACAGTTGATTCAACTTTGGGGCAAACCAGAACTGGATCTCATGGCGTCTCGTCAGAACGCCAAGCTTCCTTGTTACGGGTTCAGGTCCAGGGATCCCAAGGCAGCGCTGATAGATGCTCTAGCAGCGCCTTGGTCTTTCAACCTGGCTTATGTGTTTCAACCTTTTCCTCTGCTCCCTCGTCTGATTGCCAAGATCAAGCAGGAGAGAGCTTCGGTGATTTTGATAGCTCCTGCATGGCCACGCAGGACTTGGTACGCAGATCTGGTGGACATGTCATCCTTTCCACCTTGGACTCTGCCGCTGAGGCAGGACCTTCTACTTCAAGGTCCCTTCAAACATCCAAATCTAATTTCTCTGCGTCTGACTGCTTGGAGATTGAACGCTTGATTTTGTCAAAACGTGGTTTTTCCGAGTCGGTCATTGATACCTTAATTCAGGCTCGAAAGCCTGTCACCAGGAAAATCTATCATAAGATATGGTGTAAATATCTTCATTGGTGTGAATCCAAGGGTTACTCATGGAGTAAAGTCAGGATTTCCAGGATATTGTCTTTTCTCCAAGAAGGATTGGAGAAGGGATTGTCAGCTAGTTCCTTAAAGGGACAGATTTCTGCTCTGTCTATTCTTTTGCACAAGCGTCTGGCGGATGTTCCAGACGTTCAGGCGTTTTGTCAGGCTTTAGTTAGAATCAAGCCTGTGTTTAAACCTGTTGCTCCGCCATGGAGTTTAAATTTGGTTCTTAAAGTTCTTCAAGGGGTTCCGCTTGAACCTCTGCATTCCATAGATATCAAGCTTTTATCTTGGAAAGTTCTGTTCTTGGTAGCTATCTCTTCGGCTCGAAGAGTTTCAGAGTTATTTGCCTTGCAGTGTGATTCCCCTTATCTGATCTTCCATGCAGATAAGGTAGTTTTGCATACCAAACCTGGGTTTCTTCCTAAGGTGGTATCCAATAAGAATATCAATCAAGAGATTGTTGTTCCGTCACTGTGTCCTAATCCTTCTTCAAAGAAGGAACGTCTATTACACAATCTTGACGTGGTTCGTGCTTTAAAGTTTTATTTACAAGCTACTAAAGATTTTCGTCAAACATCTGCATTGTTTGTTGTCTACTCTGGACAGAGGAAAGGCCAAAAGGCTTCAGCAACTTCTCTTTCTTTTTGGTTAAGAAGTATAATCCGCTTAGCTTATGAGACTGCTGGCCAGCAGCCTCCTGTAAGAATTACAGCTCATTCCACTAGAGCGGTGGCTTCCACATGGGCCTTTAAAAATGAGGCTTCTGTTGAACAGATTTGTAAGGCGGCGACTTGGTCTTCGCTTCATACTTTTTCTAAATTCTACAAATTTGATACTTTTGCTTCTTCGGAGGTTATTTTTGGGAGAAAGGTCTTACAGGCAGTGGTGCCTTCCGTTTAAGCGCCTGCCTTGTCCCTCCCTTCACCCGTGTCCTATAGCTTTGGTATTGGTATCCCACAAGTAATGGATGAATCCGTGGAGTGGATACACCTTACAAGAGAAAACAAAATTTATGCTTACCTGATAAATTTATTTCTCTTGTGGTGTATCCAGTCCACGGCCCGCCCTGTCATTTTAAGGCAGGTGTTTTTTAATTTTTAAACTACAGTCACCACTGCACCATATAGTTTCTCCTTTCTCTTGCTTGTCTTCGGTCGAATGACTAGGAGGTGGCAGTTAGGGGAGGAGCTATATAGACAGCTGTGCTGTGGGTGATCCTCTTGCAGCTTCCTGTTGGGAAGGAGAATATCCCAAAAGTAATGGATGAATCCGTGGACTGGATACACCACAAGAGAAATAAATTTATCAGGTAAGCATAAATTTTGTTTTTTTTTGTGTCTATATGTTTTGGTATTCCCTCTCTCCTGAGGGGCACTTACTCTATTGTTTTTAACTAATTTTGAATTGTTTTCAATTGAATTTTTATATGCACATAGGGTACCCTAGTTTATGTGAATGCAATAAATGAATTTTTAATATTCTGTTATTCTGATACTTTAGCCTATAGCTGGCGCTCCCTCTTTCTGTATTTATATTCATTTTTTTTAGTTTTTTAGGGGTCTCACTTTGGGAGCTTGTATCTGTTTGGATGCTGGCGCTGTATATGCACTTTTAAATCATATAATCTTTGCCCTTTATGCGTAGGGTTAATATTATCTACACTCTGCCCCACTACATAACAAGACACTGCTGTCTTCCCTTGCCAGCAATATTATGTTATTGTATATTTTTACGACAAATAACAATAGCTGACCTCAGTGTGCCGCCTATACTATTTACAATAGTGAGATCTACATGGCCTTTATGATGTTGCCTAAATTGATGGATTAGAAGTGTCCCTCCACTCCCACAATCAATTATAATTTCTGCTTATACCAGTATTTTACATTTATTTTCCTACAGCTCTTATTAACAATCCCAGCATCTTATACTCATAACTATAATAGAGCTTCATTACGTAATATATCTATAGATAGATCACATAAAACCAAAAGTAGGTTCTTCAGCGGAGACCCAAGAGCGGCCTCCCTTTGTTAAAGATATACCACTATGAATACGCTTGCACTGCTTTCTTGAGAGGTCCAAAAGTGGCCTCATGTGACTTTTAGTGGGTCCAAAGTTTTGTAGGCAAATCTGACTGTATTTTACTGGTAACTTGTTCTGTAAATGTTTAATCTTTTACCAGTTGATGGTTACCCTTTGCCTTCAAATATATAAAAAAAACAAACTGTAACGCCATTGCCCAATATAAAAACTTTAACAGTTCTCCGTTAATAATTAAAATAAGTATCAAGTAACTCAACACAACAAAAACTTTCTGCAGCTAGCACAGGCACAGCACAACTTAAACCCATACATTTTGTTAGGATACATAACATCATGAACTGTATCAAATATCAACAGATATTAAATGAACACCTGACTGCCTATGTCAGAAAGCTTAAAATGGGCCGTGGTTTGATCTTTGAGCAGGACAATGATCCAAAACGTACATCAAAATAAACACAAAAATGGTTTACTGACCACAGAATCAAGGTCCTGCCATGGCCATCCCAGTCCCCTGACTTAAACCCCATAGAAAACTTGCAAGGTGAACTGAAGAGGAGAGTCCACCAGCATTGACCTTGAAATTTGAAGGAGCTGGAGAGATTCCGTATGGAGGAATGGTCTCAGATCCCTTGCCATGTATTCTCCAACCTCATCAGATATTATAGGAGAGGACTCAGAGCTGTTATCTTGGCAAAGGGTGGTAGCACAAAGTATTGACTAAAAGGGTGCCAATAATTGTGCCACACATATTTAACAAAGATTTTTTATTTTTTTTTGGTAAACCTGTGTTGTGTTTGTAATTGTTTGATATCCATGAGAGCTGAGTATTTGTTTATTTTTTTTTAACTAAATATCAAAAGGTTAAACAATAAAGACAAATGTTCACAGTCTTCTTTGCTCATATTTACCAAGGGTGCCAATGTTAGTGGAGGGCACTGTAGGTCCCCAGGAGAGTAATGCTGCACTGGAGCTTTGCAGGGGTTAAGCACAAAAGTGAAATATTCAAATGCTCTAACATTATTTAAAAAAAGATAATGCTGATGTGTTGTTTGTTTCAAAATGAGGTAATTTAGGAAACTATTTTACATTGGTATTGTTTTATTGATTTATAGTGTTTTTGTTTTCTTTTTTTGCATTTCTTTTTTTGTAGACCACAAATAGTGTATCATAGTATAACTTGACATCTTGTTAATAGGCTGCAATGTACTGCTACACTTCAATCCGTTTCTGTCTAGCAGAGAAGGGGTTAAACAGATATGAAATGGACAGACATTATGATGGAAGCAAAATTGCTCAGTCATCCAATAGTCAGACTGGTTTACGTTATCTGGATGACAGTATGGGATTTGCTAATGCTATCAGCATTCCTATGTGCAATGGGAGGGCCGTTGTTCTAAAGAAACTGGTATACCATAGGAATGTGTATACCATGTCACTTCCGGTGACGTATTATCAGCTGTTACTTTAGAACACCGGTGTTCTGGTAA
Source organism: Bombina bombina (assembly GCF_027579735.1). Classification (NCBI taxonomy): domain Eukaryota; kingdom Metazoa; phylum Chordata; class Amphibia; order Anura; family Bombinatoridae; genus Bombina; species Bombina bombina. Next base: position 108,809,371 of record NC_069499.1, on the reverse strand, counting down.
GAGGGCGAACTTTGTAAAAGAGCGAACCATGTCACTTCCTGTTACATCAGCTGTGTCACACATTTTGGACCTAATGCGCATGCGTGCCAGCGTCATCACATACCTGGCCACATACGTCACTGGTACAATATTTAGAGCTGGGGAATTCTGGAACCCTTTCTAGAGCGCATGCGTGGGATTTTGTATTACAAATGGTGCGCTCATGGAAAGCTGTTTCTTTGGCTCCTCGGCAATATTCGGAACTCCGCCCCCCACTGCAACTACTCCCATTAAGCTGAGTCTCCGTGCGTGCATGACAAACAGCCACTCGGCTATCGCAAGTGCTTCTTCAGCTGATCCAATGCAGCTTTTCACAGGCTCCCTTCAATGTCATTGTTAAACATTTGTTGCAGCAGTAAATCTATTGGTTGATTAACAAAGAGAACAATGAATTGGAGATGTATGAAACACAATGACATTGAAGGGAGTCTGTGAAAAGCTGCATTGGATCAGCAGAAGAAGCAGTGTCGAGTTCCGAATATTGCAGAGGAGTCGAATAAACAGCTTTCCATGACCGCACCATTTGTGATACAAAATCCCACGCATGCGCTCTAGAAAGGGTTCCGGAATTTCACAGCTCTAAATATTGTACCAGTGACGTATGCGGCCAGGTATGTGATGACGCTGGCACGCATGCGCATTAGGTCCAAAATGTGTGACACAGCTGATGTAACGTCACAGGAAGTGACATGGTTCGCTCTTTTCCAAAGTTCGGCCTCTTACTAAAACACCGGTGTTCTATCTGATTTTCATGCCCGTCTGATTTTGCTACCCTCGAACTGAGCATGCTCAGTATAAGGTAATTGCATTCCACAGCGACTAAAAGGAATGTGTTGAATGCATTTAGGCATGCGCAGAGCTACTGGTAGCAAATTCTGAAAGGAGAGACATTTACCTCTTAAACAGGCAACTCAACCCCACGCATGCTCAGTAGAAGCAGTGGGGATTTTGTCCGATATTCATACCCTCAAACTGCCCATGCGTGACAGCCATATGTTTCATATAGTGTTTTATTCTTAAAGGGGCAGGTGGGGAGGATTTTATCAGATATTCATACCATTATATGCCCTCAAACTGCGTGTCTTAAAGGGGTAGGTGTTTTTTGTTTTACTCATATCCCTCTGTCTTAAAGGGGTGGGTGGGGTGGATGTTATTGCTCACAATGTTTCGTTATGAGACACACTATATTGGCCCTGTGCTCTGCATGTTTCACTATGTGACACACTGTTTGGAGTCTCTGCTCTAGATGTTTTAGTATGTGACACACTCTTTGGTGTCTGCTCTCGCTGTTTCAGTATGTGACACACTCTTTGGAGTCTCTGCTCTAGATGTTTTCGTATGTGACACACTGTTAGGGGTCTGTGCTTTGGATGTTTCAGTATGTGAAACTATTTGGAGTCTGTGCTCTGGATTTTCCAGTATGTGACACACTGCTTGGGGTCTGTGCACTTGATGTTTCAGTGTGTGACACACTATTTGGCGTCTGTGCTCTAGATGTTTCAGTACATGACACACAGTTTGGGGTCTGTGCGCTGGATGTTTCAGTATGTGACACACTCTTTGTAGTCTCTGATCTGCATGTTTCAGTATGTGACACACTCTTTGGAGTCTCTGCTCTGGATTTTTTAGTATGTGACACACTCTTTGGAGTCTCTGCACTGGATCTTTTAGTATGTGACACACTCTTTGGAGTCTCTGCTCTGGATTTTTTTAGTATGTGACACACTCTTTGGAGTCTCTGCTCTGGATTTTTCAGTATGTGACACACTTTTTTTTATGATTATCCTGTGCCTTAAAGGGGCAGTTGGGGTAATTTAACTGATTACCCTGTGTCTTAAAGGGGCATTGGTATGAAGTTTTACTGTTTACCTTGTGTCTTAAAGGGACAGTTGGGTTAATTTAACTGTTTACCCTGTGTCTTAAAGGGACAGTTGGGGGAATTTAACTGATTACACTGTGTCTTAAAGGGACAGTTGGAGGAATTTTACTGATTACCCTGTGTCTTAAAGGGACAGTTGGGGGAATGTAACTGTTTACCCTGTGTCTTAAAGGGGCAGTTGGGTGATTTTACTGATTACCCTGTGTCTTAAAGGAACAGTTGGGGGAATTTAACAGATTATCCTGTGTCTTAAAGGGGCAGTTGGGTGATTTTACTTATTACCCTGTGTCTTAAAGGGACAGTTGGGGGAATATAACTGATTACCCTGTGTCTTAAAGGGTCAGTTGGGTGATTTTACTGATTACCCTGTATCTTAAAGGGGTAGTTGAGGGTGATTTTACTGATTACCCTGTGTCTTAAAGGGGTAGGTTTTTTTTTTTTTTTTTACTGATTACCCTGTGTCTTAAAGGGACAGTTGGAGGAATTTAACTGATTAACCTTTGTTTTAAAGGGGCAGTTAGGGTGATTTTACTCATTACCCTGTGTCTTAACGGGGCACCTAGGGTGATTTTACTGATTACCCTGTATCTTAAAGGGGCAGTTGAGGGTTATTATAATGATTTCCTTGTGTCTTAAAGGGGTAATTGAGGGTGATTGTACTGATCACCATGTGTCGTAAGGGGCAGGTGGGGTGGGATTTTACTGATTACCCTGTGTCTTAAAGGGACAGTTGAGGTTGATTTTTACTGATTACCCTGTGTCTTAAAGGAACAGTTGGTGTAATTTAACAGATTACCCTGTGTCTTAAAGGGACAGTTGGAGGAATTTAACTGATTACCCTGTGTCTTAAAGGGACAGTTGGAGGAATTTTACTGATTACCCTGTGTCTTAAAGGGACAGTTGGGGGAATGTAACTGATTACCCTGTGTCTTAAAGGGGCAGTTGGTTGATTTTACTGATTACCCTGTGTCTTAAAGGAACAGTTGGGGGAATTTAACAGATTATCCTGTGTCTTAAAGGGGCAGTTGGGTGATTTTACTTATTACCCTGTGTCTTAAAGGGACAGTTGGGGGAATTTAACAGATTATCCTGTGTCTTAAAGGGTCAGTTGGGTGATTTTACTGATTACCCTGTATCTTAAAGGGGTAGTTGAGGGTGATTTTACTGATTACCCTGTGTCTTAAAGGGGTAGTTTTTTTTTTTTTACTGATTACCCTGTGTCTTAAAGGGACAGTTGGAGGAATTTAACTGATTAATCTTTGTTTTAAAGGGGCAGTTAGGGTGATTTTACTCATTACCCTGTGTCTTAACGGGGCACCTAGGGTGATTTTACTGATTACCCTGTATCTTAAAGGGGCAGTTGAGGGTTATTATAATGATTTCCTTGTGTCTTAAAGGGGTAATTGAGGGTGATTGTACTGATTACCCTGTGTCGTAAGGGGCAGGTGGGGTGGGATTTTACTGATTACCCTGTGTATTAAAGGGTCAGTTGGTGGGATTTTACTGATTACTCTGTGTCTTAAAGGGACAGTTGGGGGAATGTAACTGATTACCCTGTGCCTTAAAGGGACAGTTGAGGTTGATTTTTAATGATTACCCTGTGTCTTAAAGGAACAGTTGGTGTAATTTAACAGATTACCCTGTGTCTTAAAGGGACAGTTGGAGGAATTTAACTGATTACCCTGTGTCTTAAAGGGTCAGTTGGGTGATTTTACTGATTACCCTGCATCTTAAAGGGGTAGTTGAGGGTGATTTTACTGATTACCCGGTATCCTAAAGGGGTAGTTGAGGGGGATTTCACTAATTACCCTGTGTCTTAAAGGGGTAGTTTTTTTTACTGATTACCCTGTGTCTTAAAGGGACAGTTGGAGGAATTTAACTGATTAACCTTTGTTTTAAAGGGGCAGTTAGGGTGATTTTACTCATTACCCTGTGTCTTAACGGGGCACCTAGGGTAATTTTACTGATTACCCTGTATCTTAAAGGGGCAGTTGAGGGCTATTATAATGATATCCTTGTGTCTTAAAGGGGTAGTTGAGGGTGATTTTACTGATTACCCGGTATCCTAAAGGGGTAGTTGAGGGTGATTTTACTGATTACCCTGTGTCTTAAAGGGGTAGTTTTTTTTTACTGATTACCCTGTGTCTTAAAGGGACAGTTGGAGGAATTTAACTGATTAACCTTTGTTTTAAAGGGGCAGTTAGGGTGATTTTACTCATTACCCTGTGTCTTAACGGGGCACCTAGGGTGATTTTACTGATTACCCTGTATCTTAAAGGGGCAGTTGAGGGTTATTATAATGATATCCTTGTGTCTTAAAGGGGTAATTGAGGGTGATTGTACTGATTACCCTGTGTCTTAAGGGGCAGGTGGGGTGGGATTTTACTGATTACCCTGTGTATTAAAGGGTCAGTTGGTGGGATTTTAATGATTACCCTATGTCTTAAAGGGGCATGGGGGAATTTTAATGATTACCCTGTGTCTTAAAGGGACAGTTGAGGTTGATTTTACTGATTACCCTCGGTCTTAAAGAAACAGTTGGGGGAAGTTAACTGATTATCCTGTGTCTTAAAGGGACAGTTGAGGGAATTTAACTGATTACCCTGTGTCTTAAAGGGACAGTTGAGGGAATTGAACTGATTACCCTGTGTCTTAAAGGGACAGTTTAGGGAATGTAACTGATTACCCTGTGTCTTAAAGAGACAATTGAGGGAATTTAACTGATTACCCTGTGTCTTAAAGAGACAGTTGGGGGAATTTAACTGATTACCCTGCATCTTAAAGGGTTAGCTGGGGTGGATTTTACTGATTACCCTGTGTCTTAAATGCGCAATTGGGGAAATTTTACTGATTACCCTGGGTCTTAAAGGGGTAGCTGTTTTTTTCCTGATATTCCCTTTGTCTTAAAGGGGTAGGTGGGGGTGATTTTACTAATTACCCTGTTTTTTAAAGGGGCCGGTGAGGTTGATATTACTGACATTCCTGTGTTTTAAAAAGGCAGTTGGGGGAATTTTTACTGATTACTCTTTATCTTGAGGGTGATTTTACTGATTACCCTGTGTCTTAAAGGGGTAGTTGAGGGTGATTTTACTGATTACCCTGTGTCTTAAAGGGACAGTTGGGGGAATTTAATTGATTACCCTTTCTTTTAAATGGGTTGTTAAGGGTGATTTTACTGATTATCCTGTTTTTTAAAAGGGCAGTTGGGGGAATTTTTTACTGATTACTTTGTATCTTAAAGGGGTACTTGATTTTAATAATTACCCTGTGTCTTAAAGGGTTATTTTTTTATGTTTACCCTGTATCTTAAAGGAGCAGTTGATGAGATTTTACTGATTACCCTGTACCTTAAAGGGGTAGTTGAGGGTGATTTTACTGATTACCCTGTGTCTTAAAGGGGCAGTTGGGGGAATTTAATTGATTACCCTTTCTTTTAAATGGGTTGTTAAGGGTGATTTTACTGATTATCCTGTTTTTTAAAAGGGCAGTTGGGGGAATTTTTTACTGATTACTTTGAATCTTAAAGGGGTACTTGATTTTAATAATTACCCTGTGTCTTAACCCTTTGAGTGCTAATGACTGCTATGAGCCGTCACACACTGGTGCTAATGACGGCTCAGAGCTATTTTTTTTTTTTAAAGAAGGGTTCTAAGCTAAGGAGCCAGACAATTTTCGGTTCAGAACCATGGACAGCACTTGTTTATTGGTGGGTGAATGTATCCAGTGTGAAAAAGAAGAAGTGTGGTTGCGCCTTTATTTACAAATAAATGCCTAAAGCTGATAAAACTGAATTAAGCTATAATATAGAGAAAACCATGTACATTTAAATTCTATTCAATGTTTGAAAAGCGTTAAAAAAAAAATTAAACCTATGAAATAAATATCATACAAACACAAAAAATAAATAATAAACAATCAGAAAATCATCTATCTTCAAATAGTATTATATTTTATTAATTCATTAAATCATTTAAAATAAGATATGACTGGCCAGTCAATAAGTAATTGATATTTTATATTAAATCAACCTAAACATTATATCTAAAACATTAGCTAAAATATATAAAATGTCGATAGCAAGAGAACGAAGAAAATGTATAATAGGAGTAAATTAGAAAGTTGCTTAAAATTGCATGCTCTATCTGAATCACGAACAGGGCCGCCATCAGGGGGTGACAGGGGTGACTCCAGTCAGGGGCCCAATGGGCCAGGGGGGCCCCATGAGGCAAGAACTTAAAAAAAAAAAAATGTGTTTTTTTTTTTTAAATTTTGGCAGCCACCAGTGGGTACTACAGCAGAGTGCTAATTGAGCATGGGAAATGTTATTGCAAGGAGTAAAGCATTTGAGAGGATTTCTGAGTGTGCACTAAACCACTATGCACAGTGTGAGACAGACTTGGCACTTTGCTTGTACAGTGTGTGCCTGACTCAGACGGCAGATCACTTTCTTTTGCAGAGGAGGTAGGACTTACTTCGCAAATGTTTTTTATTTCTTTGTGCAATTTTGGATTGTAACTTCAGTGTGGTAGTAGATGTATGGTGGGGCCAGGGGTCCATAAAAACACATTTTTTTAGCAGCAGTGTATTTATGATTATTTGACAATGCTGTAGAAATTCTATATTTAAAACCATGCAGAAATGTGTCCTCCTCAATACACAAATTGTAAGTGCTCTTTTGGCAGATATGCATTTTATATATATATATATATATATATATATATATATATATATATATATATATATATATATATTACATTCCAGTTTACTGCCCCTTTATGCAAGGACTTTCCAGATGCAAGGAGGCATTTTATCTAAGATTTTTACATCTGCATAACATGTTATACTCTCAGACTAAGATTGCTCAGTGTTTGAAATGAGACAGGTTAACTTAAAACTATTCAGTTTACACTACAACTGACTTAATTTTGGAATACATACCAACAAGCCTAAATCCTGCATTTAACCAGATCTAATGGTATGAGTACCACAGCTTATGGTTCCACCAAGACCATATAGAGTACAGCATTTTCAAAATCCATAAGTACAGCTGACCAATGGGAACATTTATACACTATATTTGAAGTGGTGCTCTTGGTTGGGGAAAATGGGGAAAAATCAAACAAACATATGTCAACCTTTTAAAAGTACTTTTCTTCATCTAGCCATCTGCCCAGATCATTAATGTAAGATTTTGAATTCACAGAAATATTTTGTTTGCACATTTACAAATATGATTCTTTAAAAAGTGATCTCTTAATGTCTGCAATTTTTTTTTATCATGCATGTCACACACTGTTGATTTAGGGGATGCAAGGTGCATAAATGTTTCCTCCTGTGAGTGTTTCTGTGGGTGTCTGTGTTTATGTCTTTGTGCTTTGGTTTGTGTCTCTATGAGTGTGTATGTATTTTTTTTCTGTGGGTCTCTCTGTGAGGGTGGGTGTGTATGTCTTTGTGCATTTTCTGTGGATGTCTGTGAGGGTGTGTGCATATGTCTTTGAACTTTTTCTATGAGTGACTCTGTGAGGGTGCGTGCATGTTTGTCTTTGTGTATTTTCTCTGGATGCCTCTGTGATGGTGGGTGTGTATGTTTGTGTTTTCTGTGGATGTATCTGTGAGGGTGTGTGTGTATGTATGTATGTATGTATGTCTGTTTTCTGTGGATGTCTTTGTGAGAGTGTGTGTTTTCTGTGGGTGTCTCTGTGAGGGTGTGTGTATGTCTTTGTGTGTTTTTCTGTGGATGTCTCAGTGAGGGTGTGTGTATGTATGTCTTTCTGTGTTTTATGTGGTTGTCTCTCCATGTGTGTATGTCTTTGTGTGTTTTCTGTGGGTGTCTCTGTGTGTGTGTATGTCTTTGTGTGTTTTCTGAGGCTGTCTCTGTCGGTGTTTCCTTGGGTGTATGTGCAAGTTTGAGTTTGTGTGTGTGTGTCCATTGTCTGTTCCTTTTTATGACATTTTGACCTTACTACTGATTATTCACATCTTTCTACAGACTTTGAGACTAATGAGACCTTTCTGGAAGTCACCAATCCACCATTTAACCTTTAAATGATTGTTTAGGCAGTTCAGGGCCCTTCCTTTCAGCCACTGCATGATGTTGTCATAATTTAGTTGGCATCTTCATTTACAAAAAGATAATCAGAACTCCATATTTTGTTTTCTAAATCTCCTTTTTTTACAAAACAAGTGCTGAGTGTCTGGGTGTTTTTGTCTGAGTGTGTTTCTTTGCGTGTCTGCTAGAGTGTCTATATGTGAATCCTTATGTGTGAGTGTGTCAGTGTATGAGTGTGTCTGTGTGTTTGAATGTTACTACCTTTACAACATTTCCAAGTTTAAATAGACACTCAAGAAAAAAGTGCATATACGTTTTAGTCACTTGGTCAAAAATTACACATGTCAAAGGAGGGGGGGGGGTGGCCCTGATCAATGGTTAAGTCAGGGGCCCCATAATTTCTAGTGGCAGCCCTGATCACGAAAGAAACAATTTGGGTTCAGTGTCCCTTTAAATGGGCAGATTGGAGGATTCTACTGATTACCCTATGTCTTAAAGGGGTAGCTGGGGGATTTTACAGATTACCCTTTGTCTTAAAGGGCATGTGGTAGAATTGTATTGCTCACAATGTTTCAGCATGAGACACATTATATGGGGTCTGTGCTCTGGATGTTTCAATATGTGACACACTATTTAGGGTCTGTGCTCTGGATGTTTCAGTATGTGACACACTATTTGGGGTCTGTGCTCTGGATGTTGCAAAGTAAAGCAAGGGAAACTGTTATGTAGTCTAATACGTGTAATACATTTTAAAAATACACCATTCACATTATGCTGCTTTTAATGCACTATAACTTAAATATGATAAAAATTTTGTATGCATAGTTGTTTCATTCAGATAATTTGTATTTTGAGATTTTTATTGCAAACTCGCCATCTTTTATCTGGTAAAAACTAAACACAGCATATCAGCACAAACACCTCATACCAACTGTCAGGCACGGTGGTGGAGGGGTGATGAACTCCTCTGTATATCAAAGTATTATAGAGTTAAATGTGAGGCCATCTGTCCGACAGCTATAGCTTGGCCAAAATGGGGTCATACAACAGGACAATGATCCCAAGCACACCAGCAAATCTACGACAGAATGGCTGAAAAAGAAAAGAATAAAAGTGTCAATGGCCCGCTCAAAGTCCAGACCTCAACCTGAATGAAATGCTGTAAGAGAGCTGCGCATAAACGAATGCCCGCAAACCTCAATGAACTGAAGCAACGTTGTAAAGAAGAGTTTGCCAAAATTCCTCCACAACAATGTGAGACTGATAAAGTCATACAGAAAAAGATGAATTCAAGTTATTACTGCTAAAGGTGGTTCTACAAGTTATTGAATAATAAGGTGTACTTAGTTTTTCGCATATGGTTTCTCTATTTTGGCTTTATTTTTGTTAAATAAATCATGACACGGTGTAATATGTCATGTGTTGTTGTTCATCTGAGGTTGTATTTACCTAATTTTAAGACCAGATGATTGGTATTATGTCTTGATACGTAAAACCATCGACTTCAGGGAGGCAGAGCTAGCCAGCAACCACAATGGCCACACATATCATTAGCTCCATACGCTAAGCAATCCGATTTGCAAAATTCCACCATCAGCCTTTTGAATGACTAGCTTGGTTACTCTGGGCTAATTGATCTTGTGCCTAGCATCGATTGACTGCTCGTAGCACATCCCAGTGACCGCCTGAAATATGTTGCGACACCTACATGCAGCTGCGACTACTCTTCTAGGCCTCTAAAGTGCTGATACTCACCACTTACCTCCAGGGAACTGTACAACAGCCGGAGGGTATTCCCTACTATAGCAGACCTTAGCAGAAGCGGTTGGGACAGCGGACGTGTGGATCTGCAAGTGTAGGTCATACATCACATGGTGGGACTAACTCACAATGGACATCCCAAGTAAATTGGACCATTCAAGACTTAGAGGCACCCCTCATGAATAAAACATCCTTGCCCCTCCTCAAAAACATACTTGATTTTCTAAAGTCTGCAGAGACAGAGCTCTTATTCCCAGCAAGAAGGACTGCATCACACTTCCAAAGACGCTATATATTAGGTCTATCCTGTCTCCGGACTTTAGAGACTATAACTGTGACGTGAGTCACCAAGATCTGAGGGCCTGTTATGGAGCATTCTTTGGGCAGGAGGTACATGGGCTTAAGGATACCCAGAGACTGCATGGAAATGTGGAATTTTATATACCGGACACCCCATGTACTTTTATAACTCTGTCTTATGTCCATGTCACCCTGTATCCCTAAATACAGGATGGGTACAGGGTGTGAGTGCCCCTTGTGGTAGCAATTGTGACTCTATAAACCAAGTGGGCATAAAGGACTTTATATTTAATAAGAGCTGTTTTTATATTTTAAGATGTATTTTATTTACGTTTCAAATCTGATTGTGTCTCAGGAGTCTGTCTGGGTATATTGATTGTGTTCCTGTGTGATTATGTTAACTAGACTGCCCAAAATCAGATTGTCTGAGTAAACTTTCCTCCCCAGTTAATTAACTTGATATGTTAATCTGTTTCACCTGTGAATAGACAATTGTTAGAGGTTTGATGTATTGTTCATATGTTTGCTTTACTGTTTAACCAATTTTCTCTGTAACCTGATGCTCTGTGACTCTGGAATGGCAGGGTGTATAAATATGTGTGCTGCTTTTAAATAAAGTGTTCATTTTTGTGTTAAGAGTGTTGTCTCAGTTCTGTTCACCTATATAACTTTAGACTGCTGTCAAAGGGAGATACCAGGAGCTATTGCTCTGGATAAAGGATGTCCAGGACAAGGGAATTGTTCTAACAGAGGTACTCATTTGGGGTACCAGGTGGTCCGTCACAATAACCATTGCAACATCTGCTAAGGAATGCTGAGTTAACCGACTCTCTTCTGCTTTCAGGTATGTGAATTGATCCCTGCATTCAAACCCTGCCAAATTTCCCTGTTTTTTGTGTCATATGTACTACAAGTCTCTCTTTGGTATGTGAATTGATCCCTGCATTCAAATCCTGCCAAATATCCCTGTTTTTTGTGTCATATGTACTACAAGTCTCTCTTTGGTATGTGAATTGATCCCTGCATTTAAATCCTGCCAAATGTCGCTGTTTTTTGTGTCATATGTACTACAAGTCTCTCTTTGGTATGTGAATTGATCCCTGCATTCAAATCCTTCCAAATTTTCCTGTTTTTTGGGTCATATGTACTAAAAGTCTCTCTTTGGTATGTGAATTGATCCCTGCATTCAAATCCTGCCAAATGTCCCTGTTTTTTCTGTCACATGTATTGCAAGCCTCTCTTTTTGCATTTGTCTGTATAATTAATTATGTATTTACCCTGCTGATATCTTGCCTTTATCTATGTGATGTTCAAACCTTGCAAATACTTGTATTAATTCCTAAATTTATAATTTTACTAATGGTTTAACCACAGCCTCCCCCAAATTCTATTGTCTGTTATTTTAAACTTATCTCACCCTGAATCAAATTTTCCCAATTGGCCTTTGACTGTCTTTGATCAGGTCATTACCTAATTTATTGCATTCAGCTGAATGCTCTGGCCTATAAATTTAACACTGCTGTGGGGGAAGCAATGCAGGGGTTTAGCAATGTAGGTTAGATAGCAATATTGTAAGATCACTTGTTCACATCTCTTAAGTGAACATTTATAAGTGAGGAACAACAAATTATACAAGAATTAAGTGAACATTTATAAGTGAGGAACAACAAATTATACAAGAATTAAGTGAACATCTATAAGTGAGGAACAACAAATTATACAAGAATTGAACAAGGAGTGGACATGGGATAAGGAAAGTGCTGTTTTTATACTAAGTTGTATACACTGTTTGACTATTTTGTAAAAATGCTAAATATCTTCATATTCCTTTTTACCACCTCAATTACTCCTTACCCCTCACCACCAGCACTGCTCATTAGCCCATCTCTCTTAACCTCACCTTACTTTTGTACTCATGAGCTTCACACATTCCTAAAGACTCTCTCTCCCCCTTGCAACTCATCACAAAAGCAGTCTCACTACTGCAAAACCGCATCTCATCTTATGTCACTCTCCCTCTTGCTCATACAGCTGCTGGCGACATCTCCCCCAATCCTGGTCCCCCACAACTTCCTTGCCCTGCACACCCATGTGTGCCCTTCAATAGACTTCAAAAACAAAACTCTGGTAACCTTAATCTTATTTCTCTTGCATCTAGAGCCACCACCCCCTTCACTTGGGCACTATGGAACTCTTGCTCTGTTTGCAACAAACTCACTTCTATCCATGACCTCTTTATCTCCCACTCTCTCAATCTACTGGCTCTCACAGATACCTGGCTCTCTCCTTCAGACACTGCTTGCTCTGCTGCACTGTCACATGGGATCTCCACTTCAGCCACACTCCTAGGTCTGACAATAGACAAGGAGGTGGTGTTGGTACTTTACTTTCCTCTAGTTGCACCTTTCAACAAATACAGCCCTTCTCTTCCCTCACATTTTCTTCATTCGAAACACACATGATTTGCTTATTCTCTCCCCTCTCTATACGCGTTGCAGTCATATACCGTCCCCCTGACTCCGCAACTCTTTTTCTAGATCACTTTGCTGCCTGGCTACCTTACTTCCTTTCCTCGGATTCCCCTGCCCTCATTCTCTGTGACTTCAACCTCCCTGTTGATAATCCCACTGCCTCCTCTGCAAAACAACTTCTGCAACTCACTTCCTCTTTCGGCCTGTCACAATGGACTGACTCTCCCACTCACAAAGATGGTCACTCCCTTGATCTGATTTTCAGTTATCGATGCAATATCTCAAACTTCACAAACTCACCTTTTCCTCTTTCTGACCACCACCTCCTCACTTGTACCATCACCTCCCTCCCTACAACTCTCCCTCCTTCTACCCCTCTTACTAAACTTCACATAAGAATCAAGTCATTAGATCAACAACAGCTCACTAGCTCTCTCAAACCTCTTCTCTCTTCCATCCCCTCCTTTTCCTGTCCTGATGAATCCATCTGCCACTATAACTCCACCCTTACATCAGTCCTTGATAACCTGGCCCCACCTACCATAACTCGGAAAACAAACACTCATCCTCAGCCCTGGCATACTCCTCTAACACGGTACCTACGCAGATGTTCCCGTACTGCTGAGCGACACTGGAGGAAATCTCTGAGTTCTGCTGACTTTCTTCACTATAAGTTCATCTTGAACTCTTACTATTCTGCCCTTAATCTATATAAGCAACACTACTTTTCCACTCTTATCTCTACTCTTTCCTCAAACCCAAAATGTCTGTTCTCCACATTCAATACTCTTCTCTGCCCCCCCCCCCCACCTCCCACCACAACTTTTCTCTCAGCCCATGATTTTGCCAACTACTTCAACAACAAAATTGACTCCATCAGAAATGAAATCATCTCTCAACATACTACCAGTCTCCCTCCCCTCAAAAGCTCACAATCACCCAAAACCCACATAGCAATACATTTAGATCTTTTGCCCCTGTTACAGAGGATGAAGTTTCTGCCCTTATACTATCCTCTCACCTCACTACCTGTCCCCTTGACCCCATCCCCTCACAACTACTCCCCTCCCTCTCTTCTACCCTTACCCCTATACTCACACACATCTTCAACCTCTCCCTCAGCACTGGTATAGTTCCCACATCTCTTAAGCATGCATTAGTCACACCTATCCTCAAAAAACCTTCTCTTGATCCAACCTCCCCATCCAACTACCGCCCTATTTCCTTACTACCTCTTGCCTCAAAACTTCTTGAAAAGCTAGTATATGCATGTCTATCCCATTTCCTTACACTAAACTCCCTCATTGACCCACAGCAATCTGGATTCCGCCCCCTTCACTCAACAGAGACAGCAATTGTTAAGGTTACCAACGACCTAGTTACAGCAAAATCAAAAGGCCACTTCTCTCTACTTATCCTCCTTGATCTGTCTGCAGCCTTTGATACTGTCAACCACCCTCTTTTGCTCCACACCCTCCAATCCTTAGGCATCTGTGACACAGCTCTCTCTTGGTTCTCTTTCTATCTGTCTAATCGTACCTTTAGTGTAGCCTTCTCTGGGGCATCCTCTGCTCCGTTATCTCTTTCTGTTGGGGTACCGCAAGGCTCTGTCCTCGGTCCCCTTCTCTTCTCAATCTACACGTCCTCACTAGGTTCCTTAATAAAGTCCCACGGGTTTCATTATCATTTGTATGCCGATGATACCCAAATCTACCTCTCTGCACCAGAACTACCTCCTTCCTTGCTAACCTGTGTCACTAACTGTCTCTCTCATATCTCATCTTGGATGTCCTCTCACTACCTCAAGCTAAATCTCTCCAAAACTGAGCTCCTTATTTCTCTTGTTAAGTGTATCCAGTCCACGGATCATCCATTACTTATGGAATATATTCTCCTTCCCAACAGGAAGCTGCAAGAGTCCACCCACAGCAAAGCTGCTATATAGCTCCTCCCCTAACTGCCATATTCAGTCATTCTCTTGCAAGCCTCAACATAGATAGGAGGTCGTGAGAGTCTGTGGTGCTTTCTACTTAGTTTATTCTTCAATCAAAAGTTTGTTATTTTTAAATGGCACCGGAGTGTGCTGTTTATCTCAGGCAGTATTTGGAAGAAGAATCTGCCTGCGTTTTTCTATGATCTTAGCAGACGTAACTAAGATCCATTTGCTGTTCTCACACATTCTGAGGAGTGAGGTACTTCAGAGGGGGAATGGCGTGCAGGTTTTCCTGCAGATAAGGTATGTGCAGTAAAATATTTTTCTAGGAATGGAATTGACTAAGAAAATACTGCTGATACCGAAGTAATGTAAGTAAAGCCTTAAATGCAGCGATAGCGACTGGTATCAGGCTTATTAATAGAGATACATACTCTTATAAAAATGTGTTTTAAAACGTTTGCTGGCATGTTTAATCGTTTTTTAACGTACATTGGTGATAACACTGTAATGTTGGTATAGCCTTAAATGCAGTAAAAGCGACTGGTATCAGGCTTATTAATAGAGATACATACTCTTGTAAAAATGTGTTTTAAAACGTTTGCTGGCATGTTTAATCGTTTTTTAACATATGTTTGGTGATAAAACTTATTGGGGCCTAAGTTTTTTCCACATGGCTGGCTTAAATTTTGCATAGAAACAGTTAACTGAAGCTTCCCACTGTTGGCTGTGGCAGTTTGTTGTGTCTGTTTTTAAAAACGTCTATGTCGTTTTTTTTTTTGTTTTTTTTTATCTGTTTTTTGCATTAAGGGGTTAATCATCCATTTGCAAGTGGGTGCAATGCTCTGTTACCTTATTACATGTACTGTAAAAATTTCTGCCGTGTTTTTTCATCCCATCCACGCCCTTCGGTGGCTCAGTACATGAATGAAATCGGCTTAATGGTAGCGGCAAGGGACATAGTACCGTTTGCACGTCTACATTTCAGACCGCTGCAACTATGCATGCTCAGTCAGAGGAACGGGGATTACACAGATTTGTCCCGCTGTTAAACCTGGACCAAGAGACCAGAGATTCTCTTCTCTGGTGACTATGTCGGGTCCATCTGTCCAAGGGTATGACCTTCCGCAGGTCAGATGGGACAATTGTTACAATAGATGCCAGCCTTTTAGGTTGGGATGCAGTCTGGAACTCCCTGAAGGCTCAGGGATAGTGGACTTAGGAGGAGACCCTCCTTCTAATAAATATTCTGGAACTGGGAGTGATATTCCATGCTCTTCAGACTTGGCCTCAGTTAGCAACTCTGAGGTACATCATACTCAGTCGGACAATATACACGACTGTGGCTTACATCAGCCATCAAGGGGGAACAGAAGTTCCCTAGCGATGTTAGAAGTCTTACAATAATGCACTGGACAGAGACTCACTCTTGTCTATCAGCTATCCATATCCCAGGTGTTGAGAACTGGGAGGTGGATTTTCTAAGTCGTCAGACTTTTCTTCCGGGGGAGTGGGATTTCCTCCGGAGGTCAAGACCAAGCAGGAGAGGGCTTTGGTGTTTTTGACAGCGCCTGCGTAGCCACGCAGGACCTGGTATGCAGATCTGGTGGACATGTCATCCTTTCCATCACGGTCTCTGCTTCTGAGACAGGTCCCTCTACCTCAGGGTCCTTTCAACCATCTAAATAGAATCAATCTGAGATGGACTGCCTGGAGACTGAACGCTTGATGTTATCAAAGCATGGCTTCTCCGAGTCAGTCATTGATACCTTAATACAGACATGAAAGCCTGTCTCTAGGAAAATTGAACATAGATATGGTGTAAATATCTGATTGTTATGAATCCAAGGGTTACTCATGGAGTAAAGTCTGGATTCCCAGGATATTATCTTTTCTCCAAGATGTTTTTGAGAAAAGGGTTGTCAGCTAATTCCTTAAAAGGGGACAGATTTTTACTCTGTCTATTTTTTTGCACAAGCGTCTGGCAGGTATTCTAGACGTTCAGGCATTTGGTCAGGCTTTGGTTAGATCCAAGCCTGTGTTTAAAACTGTTGCTCCGCCATGGAGCTTAAACCTGATTCTTAAGGTTCTTCAAGAAGTTCCGTTTGAACCTTTTTTGTTCCATAGATATCAATCTTTATCTTGGAAAGTTCCTTTTGGGTAGCTAATTCCTCGACTCGTAGAGTCTCCAAGTTATCTGTGTTACAATGTGATTCTCCTTATCTGGTCCTTCGTACGGATAAGGTAGTCCTGCGTACCAACCTGGGCTTTTTCCTAAGGTGGTATCTAACAAGTACATCACTCAAGAGATAGTTGTTCCATGCTTGTATCCTAATCCTTCCTCAAAGAAGGAACGTCTATTACACAATATTGGACGTGGTTTGTGCTTTAAAGTTTTACTTACAAGCTACTACAGTTTTCATCAAACGTTCACCTTGTTTGTTGTCTATTCTGGACAGAGGAGAGGTCAAAAGACTTCAGCAGCCTCTCTGTCTTTTTGGTTAAAAAGCATAATTCATTTAGCTTATGAGACTGCTGGACAGCAGCCTCCTGAAGGGATTACAGCTCATTCTACTAGAGCTGTGGTTTTCACTTGGGCCTTTTTTAAATGTGGCTTCTGTTGAACAGATTTACAAGACGGAGTCTTGGTCTGCGCTTCATACTTTTCAAATTTAACAAATTTGATACCTTGCTTCTTCGGAGGCTATTTTTGGGAGAAAGGGTTTTTTACAGGCAGTGGTAACTTCCGTTTAAGTACCTGCCTTGTCCCTCCCATCATCCGTGTACTTTAGCTTTGGTATTGGTATTCCATAAGTAATGGATGATCCGTGGACTGGATACACTTAACAAGAGAAAACATAATTTATGCTTACCTGATAAATTTATTTCTCTTGTAGTGTATCCAGTCCACGGCCCGCCCTGTCACTTTAAGGCAGGTAATTTTTTAATTTGAACTACAGTCACCACTGCACCCTATGGTTTTTCCTTTCTCTGCATGTTTTCGGTCGAATGACTGAATATGGCAGTTAGGGGAGGAGCTATATAGCAGCTTTGCTGTGGGTGGACTCTTGCAGCTTCTTGTTGGGAAGGAGAATATATTCCATAAGTAATGGATGATCCGTGGACTGGATACACTACAAGAGAAATAAATTTATCAGGTAAGCATAAATTATGTTTTTCCCCCCTTCTTCCAAAATATCCACCCCCCCATGTCTCTATAACTGTTGATAACTCCATCATTACCCCAACCTCACATGCCCATGTCTTGGGGTCACACTGGACTCAGATCATTCTTTCACTCCTCACATTCAGTCCTTGGCTAAAGCCTGCCACTTCCACCTTAAAAACATCGCTAAAATTAGACATTTCCTTACACAAGACACAACAAAGATTTTAATCCACTGTCTCATCCTTTCCTGCCTTGACTACTGCAACTCTATCCTCTCTGATCTCCCTAGCTGCCGCCTAGCTCCTTTACAATCCGTAATGAACGTCTCTGCCAGGCTCATCTTCCTTGCACGTCGCTCTTCATCTGCCGCACCTCTCTGCACTGGCTTCCTCTTGCCTCCAGGATTAAACACAAAATTCTCACTCTGACACACAAAGCCCTCAATTGCACTGCTCCCCCCTATATCTCAGACCTTGTCTCCAGATACTCTCCCTCCCGTCCCCTTCGCTCCGCTCATGATCTCCTACTCTCCTCCTCTCTTGTTACATCCTCACATTCCCGTCGTCAAGATTTCTCCAGATTGGCTCCCATCTTATGGAATTCTCTGCCTCGCTCCACAAGAATCTCCCCTAGTTTTAAAATCCTCAAGTGCTCCCTGAAGACTCTACTATTCAGGGACGCTTACAACCTACACTAACCTTCCTATCTCCACTGCTATCCCCTAAAACCCCATAGCATGTAAGCCTATGAGTCCAGCTGTTTGTAGTTCATCTTCATAAGAGCCGACTACAACAGTGCAACTCTCGGCAGGACCCTCTCTCCCCATTTGATACCTGTAATCGTTTTTATATACCACCTATGTTCATAGCGCTGCAGAACCTGTTGGCGCTCTACAAATACCTGATTAATAATAATAATAATAATAATAATAATTGTAACACAGTGAGCCCTGGAACTCTAGTGTGAGAGCGTTAATAATATAATGCCTATGGCACCAGGCTCTTCAACAGTCTTCTTGGGGCGAGACACACGACTGGGATCTATCCACCATAGCCTCAGCCTATACCTAGGTCCAGGTGTCCCCATTATTTACCAGTTTATGGCACAAGAAAATCTTGACACCACATAAAAGTTTATTTTTTGGCTAAGGTGTTTTGCCGACATTACTTATCTGCCACTTGCTATTTCAAGGAATCATAATACAAAACTTTACATAGTATGGCACAACTCAGTCTATACTAGTGCTTATATTCTACTAAGCTAAGGTTGGCCTAAACTTATGGACATTTCCTGAATGACTTAAGATTTTCAATATGGCCACTTAAATTAAGAGTGGCTTCTATCCCACAGGTGGGAGCACCATTTCTGTAAGGCCTATATACTAAGTTCAGAAAAAATAATATACTCTATCTACACCAGTCTTATTTGCTGTGTTGGAGCATATTGGCTACTGATTCAGCTGCAATCTACATCTGCTATTAACTAGTGTTTATACCCTGTGCGGGACCCACAGCTGATACACCATGTCAGCGCATTCTAAAAATAAATTCAAATCTTCTTCTCTACCAAAGAGAACTGTGATAGAACACTTCCAATACCAGATGGACCCTGACCCTATAGGATTGGATGAAGAAGGACCTAGTTCCCCCATTCTAGGATTGGAAGATTCACACTCCCGCTTATGGTCTTCAGATCACCGTAAAGGGTACTCTCCTGAATGCTCTAATAATACGGTAGACTCCCTAAAACAGCTTCTAGATAAACACCACAATTCTATCAACAAGAGATTTGACAAGCTGTAGAGATCCCTAGATGATCTGAAAAGAGATTGTGCGCTCCCTAATGGAGTTAATGACACCTTAGAAAAATAATCAAGAAGATTTGGCCATTGACAATTTCCCAGTGGGTCAATTTTACAAAAAAATTAGCTGACCAAGTCACTGCTTTAGATGCTAAGCTAGCTGACGTTGAAGACCGCTCCAGACGCAGTAATGTGAGTATCAGGGGGATCCCAGAGTTGCTCTCCCCACAAGATCTTGAAACATTTGCTATATCACTATCGTATTCCATTCTTGGACTCCAAAATAACGATGAAAATCGCATCGACTGAATACATAGAATTGCCAGACCTTGAAACTTGCCGACAGATAAAGCTTGAGACACTATAGCCTGACTACATTATTACCAGTACAAAGAAAAGCTAGTGAGAGAAGCCCTGATATCTCAAGCATTTGAGGGATAATTTTCAGGCGTACAGCTCTTCCCAGACATATTTACTTATATTCTACTACACAGAATATCTTTCTTGGGAGTTACCTTTAAACGGCAGGAAACTAGGCATTAGATACCACTGGGGGTATCCAACAAGACTATTCATCAATAAGGATGGATCCCAACACACTGTTACTTATCTGCAACAAGGCATATTTTTGCTTCACCTCTGGCGTCGACCTCCTGCTATACCGGACCCCCAGAAACCCGCAGTTTCCTCAGCTCTTTCCCTTTCATTGGTCTACCATGGAATTGAAACATTTAGGCGTTTTCCTATTTCGCGACTTTGGTTTAACCTGTGAAAAAATGTTTAACCCCTTACTCAGGGAATGCAGGAGTTTAATATCCTAGTGGACTTTTCTGGAAGTCTCATGGTATAGCAGAACTATGGCTATTAAAATGATGCTACTCCCTAAGTATTTGTTCCGATGCCTACCGATCACCATTCGCAACGCGATATCTTGATCAATTCCAGACAATTTTCACCTCATATCTTTGAAGCTTCTCAAATTGCCTATTACAATGGGATGATTATCAGTCCCCAACATCCATCTCTACAATAAAGCTGTAATGCTCTCATATAGGGCTGTGATCAGATGAAGAAGACCATTCCAGATGGAGACAAATTGAATAGACCTCTTTACCGTCAGAACTTAAATTAACAGACTTAATATGGTTATCAGCTCATGCCCCGATCTATTCAGACATTACAAATAAAATAGTACTAGCCTGCTTGAGAACCTGAAAGAGGCTAAGACATGAGCCGTATGTTGCTCCCCATCCCTCCGTGGCTCACGCTATTCAAGCTTTCTTATCACACCCAAGGTGGTGGGAACAGTGTAGGCCTAGAACCATACAAGATGCTGGGGGTGCTCACTGATGACTCACTATCTCCCTCAAAAAATGAGATTTGAATATATTAGACTTATGACACTCTTGCAAGTATGGAAATTCCTGGCTTGCTCTCTTAGAGACAGGACATCATGGGAACAAAAATGTCTGGCAGGCCACCAGCCAAGAAAGAGTTTTTTTTTTAATTATTAGACACTCCTTGATTGCCCTGTCTTTCTGAAGAGTCAGCAAATGGAGGAGTGGGAACGAGATTGGGGTTATGACCTTGAAGAATGGGATTGGAGCTCTAAAATGGCTGTACACTGTGCTTCTCTATATGAACTATACTTAAAACTCCTTACTAGGTGGCACATGGTCTCAACAAAGCTTCACAAAATATTCCCTAGCCGTTCGTCTCTATGATGGAGAGAATGTGGAGAAGTAGGTTCCCAAATACATATCTGGTGGAGCTGCCCCAAAATAAAGTATTTTTATATTGATGTCATTGAGGTTCTGAAGAGCTTAAACTTGATCCAGTATTTACAAGCCCCTGTAGCACTCTTTCATATTGAGTTGGAGGGGGGGCTCTCCAGCCAAAACAAACTCCTACTTATCTATATACTTCTAGTGGCTAAATTAGCCATAGCGAGATTATAGCTGAAACCAACTGTTCTATCCTGGAATCAGGTTTTAGACATTATTCTCGATATATGTTGCATTATTCTGTATTTGAGAAAAATGCAGGAGTCTTTAGAAGGAAATATTATTAAAAAAAAACAAAAAAAAACCCTAGATTTAAAAGAGGTTGTACTTTCTTTTTCCCACGACAGTGTATATGTTTATATATATATATATATATATATATATATACTGCATATATAAATATATAATATATATATATATATGTACGTACGTATGTGTACATATCATAACTATTTTAGTCAAAATTTAAAATAATTTAGCTATGATATATGTGTGTCTGTAACAAAATAAACAGGGAACTGCATCTTCTAATTATAAAATCAAGCACCAAAAATTGTGTCACATAATCAAACACCTAAAGAAAAGACCCTAAATAGTGTCACCTATTGAAAAATCCAGAGCACAGACCCCATATAGTGTCTCAAACTGAAACATTGTGAGCGAAAAAATTCTCCCACATGCCCCTTTAAGACACAATGTAATCAAAAAAATCCTCACCCACCTACCCCTTTAAGACACAAGGTAATCAGTAAAATTCCACCCCACCTGCCCCTTTAAGACACAGGGTAATCAGTACAATCACCCTCAATTACCCCTTTAAGACACAGGGAAATCAGTATAATAACCCTCAACTGCCCCTTTAAGTTACAGGGTAATCAGTAAAATCACCCTAGGTGCCCCATTACGACACAGGCTAATGAGTAAAATCACCCTAACTGCCCCTTTAAAACAAAGGTTTATGGGGGGGCGTGGCCTGGCTAGAGATGGAGATGGCCGCATAAGTTTGGAGCTCCGTGTGGGGAACTGAGCGGAAGCTTACCGGCACTACAGAAATCGGCTAAAATTATCATACACCACGGTGGGAGACAGAGGGGGTCTTATTGATGAACCAGAGAGGACCCGAGAATATGCTTGAGGGGTAAAATTCTGGAGAATACAGGAGCAACAGTTACCGCCACGGACATGGCGCTGACGCCATCTTGCTTTCCACACAGCGCTGCAGCTCTTCAGTCTCTCAGCCGAGATAAGACACGGGCCAGGGGAACAACACGCAGATGGGTGAGATTTCTATAATTAAAACCACTGAGCTAACACTGCCACTTGGTCCAAGCTAATGCACGACATAAGAAGATAAGGAGTTACAAATATATAACAGTCCCAAAATGCACAGACTTTAACAATCACGGCGCGAAGCCAACATAATTTGCCTCCCCTACCCATCGATATCTTCACCATAGCAAAGGACTCAAAGTTGTTTGCAACAATTACTCAATAGCAGTCATATTCACTTGATTCCTTTAATAATAAGAAGGGTGGGAGGAAGACTTATGCTTTTTCCAGTGCACATTTAAAAACAATCTATTCGCACAAATAGGAAAGGCAGTGCTAAAAAAAAAAAAAAAAAAAAAAACACTTCCCAGAGGAGCACATGAGTCGAGCATTACCAAACATTAAACTATAATTTGGAACATACAGACTTTCAGCAACCATAGCCCAAGAAAAGTTTCTGAATAACATGCAATAAATAACTTTTAAATGGTTGATGGCGCTTTTGCTGACAGATTACTTATAACCACAGTGGCTAATATTTAACTAAGGGCTCTCATAACACCGGAAAAGACTGGTTTATCCTATTTCGCACTCCCCAGCCAATAAGCCAAAACTGAAAGCCAACGCACCTAAAATGTCGTCTAGACAAGTAAAGAAAACGGGTTTAACAGGCAAACAAACTGCTTCCACTCTCTTTTTCAAATCATCTAAAGGGGATAAGACCACAGAACCCCCGGAATCGGACATAACGATCTCTTCAGACCAATCCTTTATTGAAGGATCTAGCACACTCGACCTTACACCACTCACTAAAGCAGATTTGAGAGATCTAGTGTCTAAACAAGATATCAACATGAATTTCGAAAAAATGTGGACAAAACTAGACTCCATACAAACAAAAATGACTGAGAGTCTAACGGAACTAAAACAAGACATACAGGAGCTAGGCATGAGAGTAGATACACTGGAGGAAAGTGAAAATATAAGAGATGAAACAGCAGACAAGGTATCACAACAAGTCCAGACCCACAAGCAAGAAATAGAAGAGCTTAAAGACAAATTAGAGGATATAGAAAACCGCACGAGAAGGTGTAACATCAGACTCAAAGGAATCCCGGAATCCATAGCACCTACGGACCTACAAAGCTATTTACAACAGCTATTCAAGGCCATCACAGGCCACACAGAAGAAGATCACTTTCAAATCGAAAGAGCACATAGAGCCCTAAAGGCCAAGCCCAAAGGAGATCAACCACCAAGGGATGTCATAGTTAAGCTATTACGTTTTCCAGATAAGGAAGCAATTCTCTCAGCGGCTAGGCAGAATCCAACATTCAAGTTCCAGGGCTCAGTAATCCAATTCTTCCAGGACCTATGTGCGCAAACACTTCAGAAGCGATACTCCATGAAGCCCTTAACCTTGTTGCTCCGTAAAAATCAAATACCCTACAGGTGGGGCTTTCCATTTGCCTTAATTATTCTACACGAAGGTAAAATGCTCACAATCAGAAAACGACAGGACATTTCAGAAGCATGCTCTTACCTGAATCTAGAACCTCCAGATCTACCGCTCTCCGAGCAAAATGCAGAAGAGGCTCCTAACCCGACCAGGGAAAACATCCACAAAAGAACCAAGTGGACCACAGTGCAAAAGAAAAGACCAAAGTGACTGGTGACTCTAGATAACAAGAAAGATCCTACTGCAAGATCCGTGATGGAAGCAAATTTTTGATCAGATGAGTATAATCTGATGAACTTATTCCTCTCTTCTCTTTTACCCTTCCCCCCTTCTCTGCATTTGACTTGCAGAAAGTAATATTTTTCCCTTACAGCTGCCAAAACTAGACCTTCCATACGGACTAAGGGTGATTAAACCCTTGTTTATTAGGTTTTGTCTTGTTTATCATGTTTAGACTTAACATCTGCTCCTACAAGCTACACTTTTATTAGAAAAATGAAAGAGGCTTAAGCATTAGTCATATTCCTATTGCCTGTTATGAAAATATGCCGATTTGCTTCCGCTCCCATGACCGCTGCCCTGGGCTGGTTCTACCCCATTTTCTTCTTTTCTCTCTCTTTCTCTCTAATGTCGCCTCGGGGTGGCGGTCGTGGCAGCTCCCTACATCTAGTTGAATGTTCAATTTTTTGTATTTTAATACGAGATTTTTATGTTTCAAGGTTTATATGTTAATAAGTTTATTTTTTATTTATGTTCTCATGTTTGTGTGGCCTTTAAATGTTTGTCAAACAGAGTATGAACACCGACTGATACCACACCTACCATATACCTGTAAGACTGTTACCATAAGATATAGTTACACGCTCAACTCCTATGACCAATGACCTCATTATTCTCTCACACAACGTGAGAGGCCTTAACACCAATATCAAACGTAAGATAGCCCTTACCCAATATATAAAATTGAAAGCCAAGATCATCTTTCTCCAGGAGACACATTTCACACAAACCCTGATCCCTAAATACTGGCACCGACACTATCCAACCCACTTCCACTCCACAATAGAACAGAAAAAAAGAGGGGTCTCAATACTTTTGCATTCCTCCCTACAATTCGAAACTGATGAGGTCATAAGAGACACTGAGGGAAGGTTCCTCATTGTCAGGGGCCGCACACAAGGTATGAAAATCACACTCTGCAACGTATACGCCCCAAATGAAGGGCAACACACCTTTTTTCGACAGATCTCCCATATGTTAACACAATGGTCCCACTCCAGAATTATACTTGGTGGAGACTTTAACATTAATATCTCTACTCATTATTCTAAGACGATAACTAAACCCTCAAATAAACAACTTAGGCTATTATCCATAATGAAATCTATAAGAGAATCAATGTCAGAACATAACCTTCTGGACACATGGGAAACATTGTTTGGTAACACTACAGACCATACATTTTATTCACATGCCCACAACAGCTACACAAAATTGGATTATATATGGACTAGCCAGACCTTAATACCAAATATTATTACTTCTAATATCCACCCTTGTGTCTGGTCAGACCATTCGATAGTCCAACTATCCATGACAGGGCTAATTGATAATCAACGTCAGAAGTCCTGGACATTTGACCCCTCCATACTTCATAACAAACAATTTCACACTGAGTTAGGAAAATTAATGAAAGAATACTGGTCTACCAATGCTGATTCCACTGTTAACTCACTCAACCCATGGGCTGCACATAAGCCATTTATTAGGGGGATTCTGATAAAGGAAAAAGCTAGGATCACCACCATAGCTAATAGAAACATTAAACAACTTCACTCAGAAATCTCTACATTAGAGACCCAGCACAAAAACACGCTATCTAACATCACATTTAGATCCCTCCAAGCTAAAAGAAAACTTCTGTCAAAAATCTTAAACGATTCGGCGATGAGAACCCTCCAAAAACTAAAAGCAAACTACTTTTTATACTCTAATAAGCCGGATAAATATCTAGCCAATAAACTTCGAAATAGAACAAAATTATATTCTATATCCAATCTATACACACAAGAGGGCACTCAGACGTCGAATCCCCAAGAAATTGCTAATATATTTGCAAACTATTACGAGTCACTATATGATGGGCAAAAAGTACATCACACTGACAGGACACATAGACTATTATCTAGATTCTTAAATCAAGCTAACCTTCCCACAATCACCCCTGAGGAGAATGATATCCTCAATGCGGAGATTTCTGTACAAGAGATCCTCAATGTCATTAAGGAACTAAAAGCAGGCAAAGCGGCAGGCCCCGATGGCCTACCCAGCGAGTACTACAAGTTA
This sequence comes from Bombina bombina, assembly GCF_027579735.1. Classification (NCBI taxonomy): domain Eukaryota; kingdom Metazoa; phylum Chordata; class Amphibia; order Anura; family Bombinatoridae; genus Bombina; species Bombina bombina. The sequence continues at coordinate 108,783,111 of NC_069499.1, read as the reverse complement.
TTTAAAACACCCCTAATAACCCACCTACAGAAATTATACAATGACATCATGCTAGGTTCCGATATTCCCATTGATCTACTCCGAGCCAAGATCATAGTCATCCCAAAACCAGGAAGGGACCCTAGGTGGTGTAATAATTACAGACCCATATCGTTGATCAATCAGGATCTCAAGATCTTGACAAAAATCCTGGCAAACAGACTCCAGACGCTACTACCCCGCCTGGTCCATCCCGACCAGGTAGGTTTTATTAAGGATAGGGAAGCCCCAGATAACGTGCGTAGAACTATAGACCTAGCCGACCATCTGAAAAGGAAAGGAACGCCTTCTCTGCTCCTTTCACTGGACGCGGAGAAGGCGTTCGATCGAATAGACTGGACCTATATGTTCCAAATACTCACCACAATGGGTTTTGAGGGTTCCTTCATGAAAGCACTAAAAGGGATATATTCAAACCCTAAAGCAACGGTTAGTGCAGCAGGATACATGTCCAGGACCATAGATATAAAGAACGGTACAAGACAAGGTTGTCCCCTCTCACCACTCCTGTTCGCCCTATGCATGGAACCACTAGCAGCAGCCATTAGAAACGCAAATGATATTAAAGGAGTAAAGATCCGTAACTCAGAATATAAGCTCTCGCTCTTTGCGGATGACGTCTTATTGACCCTGACAGACCCATTCAACTCCTTGACTAACCTTTATCAGATCCTACAAAATTTTGCAGAGATTTCGGGGTATAAGATAAATGTTGACAAATGTGAGGCCCTGCCACTAGCACTAACCCCCCATGTCAAAAAACTGATAGAAATCAACTTCAATATTAAATGGGTCAAGAGCTCGCTCACCTACCTAGGGACAAAAATCTCAGACATTCACGATGATTTGTACAAGCTAAATTATACCCCACTATTTCAATCTATTAGACGAGATCTTGGATCCTGGAGGAAGGGGACCTTCTCGTGGTACGGACGCCTTTCGTCCATAAAAATGAATGTGCTCCCGAGGATTTTGTACCTCTTTAGAGCACTGCCGATCAGGGTCCCTTCCTCGGAGCTCCAGAAACTACAATCAGAACTAATCTCATTCTTAAGAGGAGATGGTAATGCTAGGATAGCATCCCATATATTAACTAGACACCGACGTCTAGGTGGAGTAGGAATGCCACACTTACAAGCTTACTATCTAGCAGCTAGGACAGCACAAGCCTCGCTCCTCCAGAAACCACTAAGAGAGATTCTCTGGACAAAAATAGAAACTGACAGTATAGAATTGGATTACACGGATGACCTTCTGTGGAACTCCAAGAAAGATATACACCAAGATAGCCGTAGCCTACCCTCAACATTAGATACACTTTCACACTGGGAACAATTAACTAAACACCCAACGATGTTGCCTCCAGGCACCTGGGTCAAACCGATCAGACTCCTGCTTCCCAAGGAAACTCACAACACATTAGATAAGTGGGCTAATAAAGGTCTTTACCGGGTGGCAGACTTTCTCATTCACTCACAAATCATTTCATTCAATCACCTTCAGGAGCTAATAACCCCACTCAAACTACATTGGTTCCTATACCTCCAAATCTCTTCTGCCCTTAATAAGTATGATATCTCCCGTGGGAAACACCCACCCACAGTTATGGAAAGAATATGCTCAAACCCGACTAGGGAAAAGCAGCTCATTTCTAAACTTTATATAGCAATTCAGGACACACATTACACCGAGAAATCGTCCATAGCGATAAAATGGGAAGAAGACGGGGCAGATCAGATTTCAAAAGATGAATGGGACCAATTATATTTCGAATCCTGTAAGGGGCTTATTAGTGCGGACCATAAGGAAAATACTATAAAAACAACATTTCGTTGGTATCTTACGCCCCTAAAAACATCACACTATTCAATAAATAAGTCCAAATTATGCTATAGAGGCTGTGGGATACAGGGTTCTTATAAACATATGTGGTGGGATTGCGAACCCATCAAAAATATTTGGAGAATGCTCAATGATCTCCTCAGTAAAGTTTTAGACGAACGAATAGTACTAACCATAGACCAAGCACTTCTTCATAGGCGATTGCCCAACCTGAACCCCACCATTAATAAATTCATTAAAATACTCTGCACGACCACTAGAGTGTGCATAGCGAGGCACTGGAAGGAAGGTCCCCCTACTTGGAAAGAAATACTAGACAAAATAAAAGACATATACACACTATCGGAAAGGGTAGCATGGATACAAGGAGACACTACACAGTTTAACAAAATATGGTTCTATTGGATAATGCATTCAACAATGACGGTCAGGTGACAGAATCCACAAATAGAAGATTATGGTAAAAACTCTATAAACTAGATGCTCATAGTTATAAATTGGCCAAATGACGCACTCAGCTTAGATCCCAGACATAATTGATTGACAACACAGACATGATTTAATGTTTATTTGTATTCTTATTTTTGTTTTTATTTTCTTTTTTTTTTTTTTCTCTTTTTTATTTCTTATTTAGGTTTGTTAATGATCATTACTCATGATATCTATCATAGATCAATGTTAAGGATTTATGAGTTAAAAATGTTCCCATGTTGATTTAAGATGACACATTGTCTGAGGCACTGTAATAATTGCTCTCAGGATGTATATACTGTTATTTATGCTGTGATATGGAAATAAAAATAATTTCAACATAAAACAAAGGTTTATTATAGGAATTCCTCCAACTGTCCATTTAAGACAAAGGGATATCAGTAAAAAAAAAAAAAAAAACTACCCCTTTAAGACACAGGGTAATCAGTAAATTCACCCTTAACTACCCCTTTTAAACACAGGGTAATCAGTTAAACCTCCCCCAACTTCCCCTTTAAGACATAGGGAATTCAGTTAAATTCACCCAACTGTCCCTTTAAGACACAGGGTAATCAGTTAAATTCCCCCAATTGTCCCTTTTAGACACAGGATAATCAGTTAAATTCCCCCAACTGTCCCTTTAAGACACAGGGTAATCCGTTAAATTACCTCAACTGTCCCTTTAAGACGCAGGGCAATCAGTTAAAATCCCCTAACTGTCCCTTTAATACACAGGGTAATCAGTTAAATTCCCCCAACTGTCCCTTTAAGACACAGGGTAATCAGTTAAATTACCTCAACTGTCCCTTTAAGACACAGGGTAATCAGTTAAATTCCTCCAACTGTCCCTTTAAGACACAGAGTAATCAGTTAAATTCCCCCAACTGTCCTTTAAGACACAGTAAATTTAGTTAAATTCCCCCAACTGTCCCTTTTAGACACAGGGTAATCCGTTAAATTCCCCCAACTGTCCCTTTAAGACACAGGGTAATCCGTTAAATTCCCCCAACTGTCCCTTTAAGACACAGGGTAATAAGTTAAATTCCCCCAACTGTCCCTTTTAGACACAGGGTAATCAGTTACATTCCCCCCAACTGTCCCTTTAAGACACAGGGTAATCAGTTAAATTCACCCAACTGTCCCTTTAAGACACAGGGTAATAAGTAAAATCACCCAAACTGTCCCTTTAAGACACAGGGTAAAAAGATAAATTAACCCAACTGTCCCTTTAAGACACAAGGGAAACAATAAAACTTCACATCAATGCCCCTTTAAGACAGAGTAAACAGTTAAATTAACCCAACTGTCCCTTTAAGACACAAGGTAAACAGTAAAACTTCCCACCAATGCCCCTTTAAGACACAGGGTAATGAGTTAAATTACCCCAACTGCCCCTTTAAGGCACAGGATAATCATAAAAAACAATTAGTGTGTCACATACTGAAACACCCAGAGCAGATACTCCAAAGAGTGTGTCACAAACTAAAAAATACAGAGCAGAGACTCCAAAGAGTGTGTCACATACTAAAAAAATACAGAGCAGAGACTCCAAAGAGTGTGTCACATACTAAAAGATCCAGTGCAGAGACTCCAAAGAGCGTGTCACATACTGAAACATGCAGATCAGACACTCCAAAGAGTGTTTCACATACTGAAACATCCAGCGCACAGACCCCAACCTGTGTGACACATACTGAAACATTCAGAGCACAGACGCCAAATAGTGTGTCACACACTGAAACATCAAGTGCACAGACCCCAAGCAGTGTGTCACATACTGGAACATCTAGAGCACAGACCCCAAATATTGTGTCACATACTGAAAGATCCAGAGCACAGACTCCAAATAGTGTCACATACTGAAACATCCAAAGCACAGTCCCCTAACAGTGTGTCACATACTAAAACATCCAGAGCAGAGATTCCAAAGAGTGTGTCACATACTAAAACATCAAGAGCAGAGACTCCAAAGAGTGTCACATACTGAAATATGCAGATCAGAGACTCCAAAGAGTATGTCACATACTAAAAGATCCAATGCAGAGACTCCAAAGAGTGTGTCACATACTGAAACATGCAGATCAGAGACTCCAAAGAGTGTTTCACATACTAAAACATCCAGCGCACAGACCCCAAACTGTGTGTCACATACTGAAAAATCCAGAGCACAGACGTCAAATAGTGTGTCACACACTGAAACATCAAGTGCACAGACCCAAAGCAGTGTGTCACATACTGGAACATCCAGAGCACAGACCCCAAATAGTGTGTCACATACTGAAAGATCCAGAGCACAGACTCCAAACAGTGTCACATACTGAAACATCCAAAGCACAGACCCCTAACAGTGTGTCACATACTAAAACATCCAGAGCAGAGACTCCAAAGAATGTGTCACATACTAAAACATCCAGAGCAGAGACTCCAAAGAGTGTGTCACATACTGAAATATGCAGATCAGAGACTCCAAAGAGTGTTTCACATTCTGAAACATCCAACGCACTGACCCCAAACTGTGTGTCACATACTGAAACATCCAGAGCACAGACGCCAAATAGTGTGTCACACAGTGACTGAAACATCAAGTTCACGGACCCCAAGCAGTGTGTCACATACTGGAACATCCAGAGCACAGACCCCAAATAGTGTCACATATAGTGATGTCCCGAACTGTTCGCCGGAGAACAGTTCCCGGCGAACATAGCTTGTTCGCGTTCGCCGCCACAGGCGAACATATGCGATGTTCGATCCGCCCCCTATTCGTCATCATTGAGGAAACTTTGACCCTGTATCTCACAGTCTGTAGACACATTACAGCCAATCAGCAGCAGACACTCACTTCCAGACCCTCCCAGGTCACGGGCAGCAGCCATTTTAGAATCATTGTGATGCAGCTTTTGAATAGAGAAGAGGTTTAGTGTTGCAGCTCCAGATTTTAATGGGAAATTGATAGCTAGGCTAGTGTATTCAGTCTCCACTACAGTCCTGAAGGACTCATCTGATCTCTGCTGTAAGGACAGCACCCCAAAAAGCCCTTTTTAGGGCTACATCAGTCTTTTTTTTTTTTTTTGCATAGGGCTAGAACTCCAGTCGTTTTCTTTTTTGGCATTTGCCTGCCTGCCACCAGCCTGTGTGTGAGCTTCACAGCATATATTGTACCAACTTGCTCACTGCCACCACTCATATCTGGTGTCACATTATTTTAAATTTAAAAAAAAAAACAACTTTTACATTAGTTTGCTAATTGCAAGTTTAATCTAATTTTGTGATTAATTCCTCTGTGCCACCACTCATATCTGGTGGTGTAACATTATTGTAAATTTAAAAAAAAAACAAATTTAAATTAGTTTGTTAGTGTAATCTAATTTCATTTTCCATCAGGCCTGGGTCTCTCAGGCACACAGCATATACTGTTATTAATTGCTCTGTGCCACCCCCACCACTCATATCTGGTGGTGTAACATTATTTTAAATTTAAAAAACAAAACTTTTACATTAGTTTGCTAATTGCAAGTTTAATCTAATTTCATTTTCCATCAGGCCTGTGTGCCAGGCACCCAGCAAGCATATACTGTGATTAATTCCTCAGTGCCACCACTCATATCTGGTGGTGTAACGGAACATTATTGTAAATTTAGAAAAAAACAAATTTACATTAGTTTGTTAGTGTAATCTAATTTCATTTTCCATCAGGCCTGGGTCTCCCAGGCACACAGCATATACTGTTATTAATTGCTCTGTGCCACCCCCACCACTCATATCTGGTGTAACATTATTTTAAATTTAAAAATTAAAACTTTTACATTAGTTTGCTAATTGCAAGTTTAATCTAATTTCATTTTCCATCAGGCCTGTGTGCCAGGCCCACAGCAACCATATACTGTGATTAATTGCTGTGTGCCACCACTCATATCTGGTGGTGTAACGGAATATTATTGTAAATTAAAAAAAAAAAAAAATGTACATTAGTTTGTTAGTGTAATCTAATTTCATTTTCCATCAGGCCTGGGTCTCTCAGGCACACAGCATATACTGTTATTAATTGCTCTGTGCCACCCCCACCACTTATATCTGGTGTAACATTATTTTAAATTTAAAAAACAAAACTTTTACATTAGTTTGCTAATTGCAAGTTTAATCTAATTTCATTTTCCATCAGGCCTGTGTGCCAGGCCCACAGCAAGCATATACTGTGATTAATTGCTCTGTGCCACCACTCATATCTGTTGTAACATTAGTGTAAATTTTTTGAATTTTTTTTTTTTACATCAGTCTGGTAGTGTTATTGAATTTTAGTTGCCAGGTCAGCCTAGTGCCAGTGTGTCAGGCTCCCAGCATATACTATGCCTACTTCCATCCTCAGTGCCACCACTCATATCTTCTTGTTTAATAGTAGTGTAAGTGTACATTTAAAAAAAATAAACTTTTTGGATTGTGAAACATCAGTCTGCTTTTTTGTTTCCTGCTCAAAGCGTATACTGTGCCCACTTGCCCAGTGCCACCACTCATATCTTGTTTAATAGTAGTGTAAGTGTACATAAAAAAAATAAACTTTTTGGATTGTGAAACATCAGTCTGCTTTTTTGTTTCAGGCTCACAGCGTATACTGTGCCCACTTGCCCAGTGGCACCACTCATATCTTGTTTAATAGTAGTGTAAGTGTACATTTAAAAACAAAAAAAACTTTTTGGACTGTGAAACATCAGTCTGCTTTTTTGTGTCAGGCTCACAGCTTATACTGGGCCCACTTTCCCAGTGCCACCACTCATATCTTGTTTAATAGTAGTGTAAGTGTACATTTAAAAACAAAAAAAACTTTTTGGACTGTGAAACATCAGTCTGTTTTTTTGTGTCAGGCTCACAGCGTATACTGTGCCCACTTGCCCAGTGGCACCACTCATATCTTGTTTAATAGTAGTGTAAGTGTACATTTAAAAAAAAATGACAGGCAGAGGCAGGCCACCCCGCAGGTGCCGTCGTGGTGCTGTGATTCCCTTTGGCCCTAGAATAATGCCCAGTGTTCAGAGGCCACGTACCATGAACTCAAAAAGTTCTGAGGACATAGTTGACTTTTTAACACAGGACACCCAATAGCTTCCGCTCCGAACCTTGACGCACCATCCTCCTCCAGCTTACCTTCGGGCAGCACCTTTCAAGTTACTACTCGCCCGCCTGCCGCCACCACCAACACTAGCACCACAGCCGCTTCACTTGATCTGTCAGAGGAGTTATTTACACATCAGTTGGAAGAAATGAGTGATGAGCAACCATTATTGCCAGAGGATGTAGATAACAGGGATAAGTCTCAGTCAGGCAGCATTACACACATGGACGTACGGTGTGATGATGATGATGTTGTACCCGCTGCGGGAGTTTGGTCTGTCACTGTGAAGCGGGCGTAACCCTTACAATACCTGATCGATACAACATCATACCTGATGTTTTAAAGCACGTTATTCCAAACAATTTAGGAATGTTAGGTGATTTATGCCCTTTATGGATTAAAACCAGACTCTGCATCAACTATGTAATTTTCCGTGGGAGTTTTGCCATGGATCCCCCTCCGGCATGCCACATTCCAGGTGTTAATACCCTTGAAACAACTTTCCCATCACTATTGTGGCCAGAAAGAGTCCCTGTGGGTTTTAAAATTCGCCTGCCCCTTGAAGTCAATGGGGGTTCGCCCGGTTCGCCGGTTCGCAAACTTTTGCGGGAGTTCGCGTTCGCAGTTCGCAAACCCAAATTTTTAGGTTCGCGACATCACTAGTCACATACTGAAAGATCCAGAGCACAGACTCCAAATAGTGTCACATACTGAAACATCCAAAGCACAGACCCCTAACAGTGTGTCACGTACTAAAACATCCAGAGCAGAGACTCCAAAGAGTGTGTCACATACTAAAACATCCAGAGCAGAGACTCCAAAGAGTGTGTCACATACTAAAACATCTAGAGCACTGACTCCAAACAGTGTGTCACATAGTTAAACATGGAAAGCACAGAGCCCATATAGTGTGTCTCATAACGAAACATTGTGAGCAATTAACATCCACCCCACCTGCCCCTTTAAGACAGAGGGATATGAGTAAAACAAAAAAACACCTACCCCTTTAAGACACGCAGTTTGAGGGCATATAATGGTATGAATATCTGATAAAATCCTCCCCACCTGCCCCTTTAAGAATAAAACACTTTATATGAAACATATGGCTGTCACGCATGGGCAGTTTGAGGGGTATGAATATCGGACAAAATCCCCTCTGCTTCTACTGAGCATGTGTGGGGTTGAGCTGCCTGTTTAAAGGGACACTGAACCCAATTTTTTTCTTTTGTGATTCAGATAGAGCATGCAATTTTAAGCAACTTTCTAATTTACTCCTATTATCAAATTTTCTTTATTCTTTTGGTACCTTTATTTGAAATGCAAGAATGTAAGTTTAGATGCCGGCCCATTTTTGGTGAACACACTGTGTTGTTCTTGCTGATTGGTGGATAAATTCAACCACCAATAAACAAATGCTTTCCATGGTCCTGAACCAAAAAAATAGCTTAGACACCTTCATCTTCAAATAAAGAATGCAAGAGAACGAGGAAAAATTGATAATAGGAGTAGTGATGTCGCAAACCTAAAAATGTCGGTTCGCGAACGGCAGACTCGAACTTCCGTAACTGTTTGCGAACCGGCAAACCGGGCGAACTGCCATTGACTTCAATAGGCAGGCGAACTTTAAAACCCACAGGGACTCTTTCTGGCCACAATAGTGATGGAAAAGTTGTTTCAAGGGGACTAACACCTGGACTGTGGCATGCCGGAGGGGGATCCATGACAAAACTCCCATGGAAAATTACATAGTTGATGCAGAGTCTGGTTTTAAGCCATAAAGGGCATAAATCACCTAACATTCCTAAATTGTTTGGAATAACGTGCTTTAAAACATCAGGTATGATGTTGTATCGATCAGGTAGTGTAAGGGTTACGCCCGCTTCACAGTGACAGACCAAACTCCCCGTGTAACGCACCGCAAGCAACCGCAAACAGTCCATTTGCACAACCACGAGATAGATAGATTTGATAGATAGATACATAGATTACATAGATCAATAGATGCAATATACATTTGATAGATACAAATTACATAGATCAATAGATGCAATATACATTTGATAGATACAAATTACATAGATCAATAGATGCAATATACATTTGATAGATACGAATTACATAGATCAATAGATGCAATATATATCTGATAGATACGAATTACATAGATCAATAGATGCAATATACATTTGATAGATACAAATTACATAGATCAATAGATGCAATATACATTTGATAGATACGAATTACATAGATCAGTAGATGCAATATACATTTGATAGATACGAATTACATAGATCAATAGATGCAATATACATTTGATAGATACGAATTACATAGATCAATAGATGCAATATACATTTGATAGATACGATTGATAGTTAGATAGATTTGATAGATAAAGAGATAGATTTGATAGGTATATAATTTCACAGACAGAGAATTACAAGACGTGCGCCTGGGACCCATGGTAAGGTTCCCAGAGGCAGTTGCGGCGCCAGGGGACGTGTATATGGCATGGATTTTAGGAACCGGGAGATGGAAAAAGATGCTTGGTCGGTCCTCCTGCTTCAAATTTGGGGCACTGCGCGTGCAATCTATTGTGCCACCAGATATGAGTGGTGTGTTAAGTAGTACTATTCTTAGCAGTTTAATACCTGTTACTCCCCCTATCGGGGGAGGTGTATATGGCATTGATTTTAGGAACCGGGAGATGGAAAAAGATGGTGGCACTTAGCAAGTGGGCCTGGTACACACGCTGGCAGGCAGGCAACTGCAATTAGATTACACTAGCAGACTGATGTTTCACAGTCAAAAAAGTTTTTTTAAAAAAATACTTACACTACGGTTATAACAAATATGATTGGTGGCACTAGTTGGCAAGTGGGCCTGGCACACACGCTGGCAGGCAGGCAACTGCAAATAGATTACACTAGCAGACTGATGTTTCACAGTCAAAAAAGTTTTTTTTTTAAATATTTACACTACTGTTACAACAAATATGAGTGGTGCCACTAACTTGGCAAGTGGGCCTGGCACACACGCTGGCAGGCAGGCAACTGCAATAAGATTACACTAGCAGACTGATGTTTCACAGTCAAAAAAGTTTTTTTTTTAAATATTTACACTACTGTTAGAACAAATATGATTGGTGGCACTTGTTGGCAAGTGGGCCTGGCACACATGCTGGCAGGCAGGCAACTGCAATTAGATTACACTAGCAGACTGATGTTAAAGTTTTTTTTTTTAAATTTACACTAATGTTACACCAGATATGACTGGTGGCACTGAGGAACTAGGCACAGTATATGCTGTGAGCCTGACACACAGGCTGGTTGGCAGTGGCAGGCTGGCCTGGCAACTGAAATTAGATTACACTAGCAGACTGATGTAAAAGTTTTTTTTTTTAATTTACACTAATGTTACACCAGATATGACTGGTGGCACTGAGCAAGTAGGCAAAGTATATGCTGACACACAGGCTGGCAGTGCCAGGCAGGCAACTGCTATTAGATTACAAAGAAAAAAAACAAAAAACGACTGATGTTCTAGCCCTGAAAAGGGCTTTTTGGCGTGCTGTCCTTACAGCAGAGATCAGATGAGTCCTTCAGGACTGTAGTGGACACTGAATACACTAGCCTAGCTATCAATTTCCCTATAAAATCAGCAGCAGCAGCAGCACTATCCCTCCTCTCACTAAGAATGCAGGATCAGAATGAATCTAAAATGGCTGCTGCCCAGGAGCTGGGAGGTCTGGGAGGGAGTGTCTGCTGCTGATTGGCTGAAATGTGTCTGCAGACTGTGAGATACAGGGTCAAAGTTTACTCAATGATGACGAATAGGGGGCGGATCGAACATCGCATATGTTCGCCCGCCACGGCGAACGCGAACAAGCTATGATCGCCGGGAACTGTTCTCCAGCGAACTTTTTGCGACATCACTAAATAGGAGTAAATTAGAAAGTTGCTTAAATTTGCATACTCTATCTGAATCAAGAAAGTATCTCTTTAAAAAGTAAATGTCTCTCCCTTCAGAATTTGCTATCAGTAGCTCTGCACATGCCTAAATGCATTCAACACATTCCTTTTAGTCAGCTGTGGAATGCAATTACCTCATACTGAGCATGCTCAGTTCGAGGGTAGCAAAATCGGATAAGGAATGAAAATCAGATAGAACACAGAGGCTGGGCTTTTTGCGCATTGAGCGCCACCCCCTCCAGCAGCTGAGTCACGTGACGTTGTATACACATTCCTATGTCTTTATAACAGGAAGAAAGTGAGATTAGTTTAATAGGAGAATTTCTATGGGAGGATACAGTGTGCATGTGTGATGAAGATATTGATTGTATTAGAATGCTAAAGAAAATGTTCTTTTAAGTGCAGAAGAGTAAAGAAGATTTGCAGACAGTGGATTTGTAGCAAGACTGAAGGACGTGCACCAAGGACAAAGCAAACAGAGGAATCATCTGATATAGCCTTAATATAACCTTTGGAACAATGTTAAACTCTGTAATTTCTCAGGCTTTGTCGTGGGTTTATCCTCTGTTCCTGCTTCTGGTCATTGTCACTAGTGCTGGGTTTCTTGCATACTGTGCCTATGTAAAATACATACACATGAAATATGACCATATTCCTGGGCCCCCACGGGACAGGTAAGTGATAGAACTGTCACACTACTGGCACTTACAGTCCTAAATAGCCTCACAAATAAAAGTCTTACACAGGGTTAGATTTATTCTGCAGGTGCCCCTAGGTACAGCATATTAGATGCTTCCTGACTTTTCACCACACCTGTGCCTTGCAATGCCAACACTATCTCACCTGCACTAACTACAATCTGACTACAAACACATACACACTTCCCAGTTAAGTTGTTTGCACCAGGTAGCCAATTGTAGAGAGCAGTAATAGTCCAAGATGGAGACACCCCTATGAACTTGCCTGGTTGTGTATATCAGCTTGTATGGTGCAAGAGATTTGTTTAAAGAGACAGACTACACCAAATGTGTATTGTTTAAAAGGTAGATAATCCCATTATTACCTATTTCCCAGTTTTGCATAACCAGCACTGTTCTAGAAATATACACTGTTTTACCGCTGTGGTTACTTTGTATCTAAGCCTCTGCCCCTTATCTCAGTGCTATTTACAGCAGACTTGCATTATAGAAAATTAGAGCTGACTTCATGGGAGTGAGCACAATGTCATCTATATGGCACATATGAACTAGCAGTATCTTGCTGTGAAAAGCTATAAAAATTCACTGAGATAAAGGCCTCTGCAGGGATGTAGAAACAGGCAGAAATGTAGGTTTAAAAGTTATAAAGTATATTAATATAAAAATGTTGGTTGTGCAAAGCTGGGGAATTGGTAGTAAAGGTGTTATCTATCTTTCTAAACCATAACAATTTTGGAGTAGACTGTCCCTTTAAAGGGACAGTAGATACAGCAAACACCTTGAGATGAGATTTTAATAGTACATGTTAAGTTATATGTAGTAAAACAACTTTGCAATGTTTTTTTCATTATTTTTTTTGCTCCCTTTTCTTTAATTTAGCTCTAAAAATAGCAAAAAAATATGGATTTTTTTAATTCTCAGAGTAAGAAATACACCCTGCTGACTTCTCAAGGCTAACCCTGCTGCATATATTTCCCTTATGGGCTTTAGCAGTTAACACCTGCCAAAGAACTTTATACTAACATTATGACTGCAACTAGCCTTGTTCTCTGCATACTTACACCTGGATTGGCTTCACACAAAAAAGCAAGTAGAGGGTGTAGTTTGGCTATTGAAACTTTTGCAGCAAACAAGATATTAATTTTAATTAAAATGTAATTCTATAGCAAGACAACAGACATATCTTGTAATTATAAGGTGCATACTGTCCCTTTAACTATGTCTAATCTTCTGGGGGGGGAAATAAATTTATAGAACATGAAATATTACAAACACTTCACTGATTTTGCTCCATGGTTCTGACGCTAGATTTCACTAAAAGAAATGCGTGTTTTGAATGCTACTGCTCATTAAAAACTCATTTATTTGTAGGATAAAGTTTAGTGGCTTGGAAATCATTCTGCTTTAGGCTCTGTGCTGGTGTATTTATAGTTCACATAACGATGTAAAGACTTTCCAAAGACACAGAAATAGTTACAAAATGGAAAGCAATAATACAATTTGAATGAATTACTATGTTATAATTTTTCTAATCTACATGGTCTCAATGATTATTAACGACTATTTAATGATGGTGTTAAAGGGGCATGAAACCCAAAACTTTTCTTTCATGATTCAGATAGAGAATACCATTCTCTTGGTATCCTTTGTTAAAGACACAGCACATGGGTGAACAAATAACATGAGGCATATATGCACAGCCGCCAATCAGCAAAGAATACCTAGATAATTAGACAAATTAGATAACAGAGGTAATTGGAAAGTAAGTTAAAATTGCATGCCCTGTCTGAATCATGAAAGTTTAATTTTGACAAGACTGTCCCTTTAAATATCAATATAATATGTGACATAAAGTGCATATAAAAAAAAATTAAAAGGAGGATACAATGTCCGATTTCATAAAACCAATGATGATCTTTTGCTTTTTTCCTTTTCCTCTCCATCCATGACTTTACCTCAAGAGATAAGAGAGAGAGGAATGCAAAATAGTGCAACCAAGTTTGACTCTTCGGAGGATATTTATCAAAGGTCTGGCGGACCTGATCTGAGAGTGCGGATCAAGTCCGCCAGACCTCGCTGAATGCGGAGAGCAATACACTCTCCGTATTCAGCATTGCACCAGCAGCTCTTGTGAGCTGAAGGTGCAACGCCGCCCCCTGCAGATTTGCAGCCAAGCAGAGAGGTGTCAATCAATCCAATCGTACTCGATCGGGTTGATTTTCGGAGATGTGTGTCCGCCTGCTCAGAGCAGGCAGACAGGGTTATGGAGCAGCGGTCTTAAGAAACACGGGCCCTCAAGCTCCATCCGGAACTTGATAAATGGGCCCCTTCATGTAATTCCAAGCCACTTCACAGCAGTGTTCATTTTGACGGCAAATTTCGTTTTAATCTTAGTTTCAGTCTTTTGACTAAAATGCCGTTTTAGTCGTATTTTAGTCGTATTTTAGTCATCTGAATTGTTTTAGTCGACTAAATCTCCAGTAGATTGTATCAACTAAAATCTAAGGGGTTTAGGTAAAGTGTAATGCATTATTTAAGCATTTCTCTATAATTCCCAAACTCATTATATACTGGTATTAAGGTACAGACACAGATTTAGCTGTTGTGATATATAACGTCTTTATGAAACTTTATTTATTTTAAGTTTAATAAACAGAAGTTCAACTTTATAATATAAAAAAACAAACTGTAAACTGTATTGGCTGTAATGTCATTGCCCATATTACCCAATATAAAAACTTTAACAGTTCTCTGTTAATAATTAAAATAAATATCAAGTAACTCAACACAACAGAAACTTTCTGCAGTTAGCACAGGCACAGCACAACTTAAAGGGACACTGAACCAAAAATTTTTTCTTTTGTGATTCAGATGCGTGTAATTTTAAGCAACTTTCTAATTTACTCCTATTATCAACTTTTCTTTGTTCACTTGCTTCGATTTGCATCTTGATTTGAAAAAGAAGGCATCTAAGCTTCTTTTTTTGGTTAAGACCTCTGGACAGCACTTTTTTATTGGTGGATTAATTTATCCACCAATCAGCATGAATAACCCAGGTTATTCACCAAAAATGGGCCAGCATCTAAACTTACATTCTTGCATTTCAAATAAAGATACCAAGAGAATGAAGAAAATTTGATAATAGGAGTAAATTAGAAAGTTGCTTAAAATTGCATGCTCTATCTGAATCGCGAAAGAAAATTTGGGTTCAGTGTCCCTTTAAACCCATACTCGTGGGTTATGCTTATTTCTATACGAAGAATCAATTTATTGTTCACAGATTCGAACATTTTTTTCGGCAATGAAATTAACACTGATCTAGAACTTCCAAACTCATTATATACTCCTGGAGTAAAGGTTTATTAACCTGTTTTTATTTATGGTATTAAGGTTTGAAAATACAATACAGATTTAACAGTTGCGGTATATAACATGTCTTTATTTATCTTAAAATTAAATAAAACCAAGTTTCGTAAATAAACAAGAAGATAGCCTTGCTTTTTTTTTTTTTTTTACAAAAGAGCAGTGATTAGATATGGATTGATTATAACATAAAGTGTTGATTTTGACAGCAAATTTTGATTTAGTTTTAGTCATAGGGGCCTATTTACTATGGTGCGAGCGGACATGATCCGATATAGCGGATCATGTCCGCTGCATATCTATAAATGCTGACAGCATACGCTGTCAGCATTTATCATTGCACCAGCAGTTCTTGTGAACGGGCCGCTAGCAGGGGGTGTCAATCAACCCGATCGTATTTAATCGGGTTAATTTCTGTCCGCCACCTCAGAGCAGGCAGGCAAGTTATGGAGGGGCCTCAAGATCCATACAGAGTTTGATCAATATGCCCCATAGTCTTTTGACTAAAATACCATTTTAGTTTTAGTCGTATTTTAGTCATCAGAATTTCTTTAGTTTTATTCTCGTTTTAGTCTAATTTTAGTCAACGAAATTAAAACTGCTTCACAGAGTATTACTTACGTGATTAGGAGCTTTCTGGCAAAGCTCAAACCAATACAGCAGTGTTATGTTTGGCACATAACCAGCCACACTCTCGGCAATGGCTTAATTCTTTTTAAACACATACAGAACTCACCAAATACAAGCACATCAGAGAATATACACTTGGTATAATAGTGTCCTATAAGCCTAAAATAGGGTCCAAAACCCCTCCTCAATACCCTGTAATCCCTTCACAGTGCTGTGAAAAGAGTTCCAGTAGCTATATCCGAAGTGTTTCGCTTATAGCTTTTTCAAGGATATAATCTTTCTCTCCTCTTGCCGAATTTATAAACCCTGTATTTTGCCCCCCAAAAACACACTGACGCACTCGGCACAGTATTGATTTAATATTCCCTTTTCACAACAACCAGATAAGAGTATCTATTATAATCAGATAAGTAGCTCAGGAGAAATACTCTCTGATTGGCTGTATTGTTCGTTCTTTGTATAATAATTAAAAAAACTCTTGAATGGGGGTGGGGTTTAAAATGCTAAGAAAAGAGGTAGTTTAATATTAAAATATGCAAAAAGGCATGCTAAGATTTTAGTGTTATCCCCTGTGTTAAATACAGGACAAGCCATTTTGCTTAAAGCACCAGTAAATACAGTAGATTTGCATAATCAACAAATGCATAATAAAGACAATGCAATGCAATAGAACTTACTCTGAACTTCAAATGAGTAGTAGATTTATTTCTGACAAATTTCAGTTATGTCTATTTTCACTCCTCCTGTATCATGTGACAGCCATTAGCCAATCACAAATGCATATACGTACATTCTGTGAATTCTTGCACATGCTCAGTAGGAGATGGGGACTCAAAAAGTTTAAATATAAGACGACTGTGCACATTTTGTTAATAAACATTAATTGGAAAGTTGTTTAAAATTGTATATTCTATCTGAATCATTAAAGTTTAATTTTGACAACAATTCAGTCATATTTACCCTGAATTTCAATTGATCAAATTTAAACATTTCCTTCAATTTCCATGCCGCCTGTATCATATGACAGCCATCAGCGAATCACAGACTTATTTATGTATACAGGGAGTGCAGAATTATTAGACAAGTTGTATTTTTGAGGATTAATTTTATTATTGAACAACAACCATGTTCTCAATGAACCCAAAAAACTCATTAATATCAAAGCTGAATATTTTTGGAAGTAGTTTTTAGTTTGTTTTTAGTTTTAGCTATTTTAGGGGGATATCTGTGTGTGCAGGTGACTATTACTGTGCATAATTATTAGGCAACTTAACAAAAAACAAATATATACCCATTTCAATTATTTATTTTTACCAGTGAAACCAATATAACATCTCAACATTCACAAATATACATTTCTGACATTCAAAAACAAAGCAAAAACAAATCAGTGACCAATATAGCCACCTTTCTTTGCAAGGGCACTCAAAAGCCTGCCATCCATGGATTCTGTCAGTGTTTTGATCTGTTCACCATCAACATTGCGTGCAGCAGCAACCACAGCCTCCCAGACACTGTTCAGAGAGGTGTACTGTTTTCCCTCCTTGTAAATCTCACATTTGATGATGGACCACAGGTTCTCAATGGGGTTCAGATCAGGTGAACAAGGAGGCCATGTCATTAGATTTTCTTCTTTTATACCCTTTCTTGCCAGCCACGCTGTGGAGTACTTGGACGCGTGTGATGGAGCATTGTCCTGCATGAAAATCATGTTTTTCTTGAAGGATGCAGACTTCTTCCTGTACCACTGCTTGAAGAAGGTGTCTTCCAGAAACTGGCAGTAGGACTGGGAGTTGAGCTTGACTCCATCCTCAACCCGAAAAGGCCCCACAAGCTCATCTTTGATGATACCAGCCCAAACCAGTACTCCACCTCCACCTTGCTGGCGTCTGAGTCGGACTGGAGCTCTCTGCCCTTTACCAATCCAGCCACGGGCCCATCCATCTGGCCCATCAAGACTCACTCTCATTTCATCAGTCCATAAAACCTTAGAAAAATCAGTCTTGAGATATTTCTTGGCCCAGTCTTGACGTTTCAGCTTGTGTGTCTTGTTCAGTGGTGGTCGTCTTTCAGCCTTTCTTACCTTGGCCATGTCTCTGAGTATTGCACACCTTGTGCTTTTGGGCACTCCAGTGATGTTTTCTCAGTTCATGGGCAGTTATTTTGCGCCTTGGTTTTTCCACACGCTTCTTGCGACCCTGTTGACTATTTTGAATGAAAAGCTTGATTGTTCGATGATCACGCTTCAGAAGCTTTGCAATTTTAAGAGTGCTGCATCCCTCTGCAAGATATCTCACTATTTTTGACTTTTCTGAGCCTGTCAAGTCCTTCTTTTGACCCATTTTGCCAAAGGAAAGGAAGTTGCCTAATAATTATGTACACCTGATATAGGGTGTTGATGTCATTAGACCACACCCCTTCTCATTACAGAGATGCACATCACCTAATATGCTTAATTGGTAGTAGGCTTTCGAGCCTATACAGCTTGGAGTAAGACAACATGCATAAAGAGGATGATGTGGTCAAAATACTCATTTGCCTAATAATTCTACACTCCCTGTATACCGTGAATTCTTGCACATGCTCAGTAGGAGCTAGTACCTCAGAAAGTGTGCATAAATAAAAGACTGTGCACAATATGATAATAGGAGTAAATTGAAAATGTTTTTGTTTTTTTTTAATTGCAAACTCTAGTTTAAAGTGAATGTAAATTTTGATGCTAAAGTGCCTGTTTTTTAAACATTTAATTAAAAACAGGGGCACTTTAATTCATCAAAATTTACATTTCCCTCCTGTTGTGAAAAAAAACTTACCTTTGAATCTTGACAGCTGCTCCAGCTTCCTCCACCCGTCGCAAGCCTCTTACTGGGTCTAAAATGAGGAATCCGGCTTCCTCCAATCACGGCGTTGAATCAGACACTGATTCCCTCATGGGGGAAGCCGTGATTGGATGATGACCTATCCATCATTTCTGACGTCAGAAATGGCTTGCAACGACCAGAGGAAGCTGGAGCTGCTGTGAAGATTAAAAGGTAAGTTTTTTTTTTTTCACAACAGGGGGGAAATGTAAATTTTGATGAATTAAAGTGACCGTGTTTTTAATCGTATTACATTCACTTTAATTTGGATTTTAGTGTCCCTTTAATATTCATGGCTCTCGAGTGATATTGAGATATTTTAGTGTGTTTGTGAATTAACCACTATATTATTTTTCCTAGTGTGAAGAATAAATAATCTAAAATAATAAAATGATCTTTTATTTCAGCTTCCTGTTAGGCCATATACCGTCCATCAATAAAGCTATGGAAAACTACAAAGTAGTCCATGATTTATTCTTGCAGTGGTATGTCTAATTTTATGTTTATTGCCATAATAAATCATTTTTTGTCACACCTTTTATTGCCTGTTTTATATCTGTCTTAAATTGACCTCAGCAGAAAAGATAAGGGGAAAATCTAAGTTCTAACATGTGGTACCCACTACTTTATAGAAACTCAGTCGATTTAAAAAAATTAACCATTTTCAGAGATAACATGCAGGGCAAAGAGGTCAATGTGATTTAGTATCAAATTTGAAATTCTGAATCATTAAAGTATAATTTTGACGTTCATGCCTTTTTACTGTGTTCTATTCATATCTGATTAGAAAAAATAATCTTTTGTATTCATTGCATTTGACCCAGGATCTGAAGATTGTGCATTATATTTGTGTTATTGTACAAAACCTTGCACCTGGGGATTACCTGGGGTCCAGAAAAGCAATGGTGAGCAATGATCAACTTAATGAGAACTGTGTATCTTGGAGATTTCCCTGGCTGTATTCTCCAGGATGTCCTTGTTATACAGGAAAGAGTGTTCATTTCAAACCTCTAGAACTCCATATACTATATTGTACCCCTCCAATGTAGAAAAATGTCAAATAATAATCTTTAGAGATTACTACTCATTCTTTTACACTTTATTTTGCATTTGAAAAAGACTAATAAAGTTGTAAAAGGCACAGAGCTAAAGAGAATCTACTACTGCTTTTTTAAAGTACTTAAATGGACAGTCTACTCCAGAATTTTTATTGTTTAAAAAGATAGATAATCCCTTTTTCTTTCATGTAATTGGCAAGAGTCCATGAGCTAGTGACGTATGGGATATACATTGCTACCAGGAGGGGCAAAGTTTCCCAAACCTCAAAATGCCTATAAATACACCCCCCACCACACCCACAATTCAGTTTTACAAACTTTGCCTCCTATGGAGGTGGTGAAGTAAGTTTGTGCTAGATTTCTACGTTGATATGCGCTTCGCAGCATGCTGAAGCCCGTTTTCCTCTCAGAGTGCAGTGAATGACAGAGTGATGTGAAGGGAGTATTACCTATTGAATGCAATGGTCATCCTAACGGGGATCTATTTCATAAGTTCTCTGTTTTCGGTCGTAGAGATTCATCTCCTACCTCCCTTTTCAGATCAACGATATACTCTTATATACCATTACCTCTGCTGATTCTCGCTTCAGTACTGGTTTGGCTATCTACTTTATGTAGATGAGTGTCTTTTGGTAAGTATGTTTTATTTTATTTATGACACTCTCAGCTATGGTTTGGCACTTTATATGTAAAGTTCTAAATATATGTTTTATACTTATATTTGCCATGATTCAGGTTAATCAGTATATTTCCTTCTTACAGACTGTCAGTTTCATTTTGGGAAATGCATATGAATAAATTTTTTTCTTACCTGAAAATTTTTAAATTGGACTTTTCTCTCTAAATTGTGGGCTGTTAGGCTCGCAGGAGCAAAAAATGCTATAATTTATTGCGTAATTTTTGGCGCGAGACTTTTTTGGCGCGAGAATTACGTTTGTTGACGTTATGACGTAATTTCTGGCGTCTTAGTTGGTGCCGAGAGTTTTCACGTAGTTGCGTCATCTATGACGCTCGTGTTTGTTGCAGACGTTTTTGGCGCCAAAAAAATTGTCAATTGTGGGCGTCATACTTGGCGCCAGTTTTTTTTACATTATTTAAGTCTTTGTTTCTTTTTGCTTCTGGTTTCCAGAGGCTTATTCTGTTTGCATTTTTTCCCATTCCTGAAACTGTCATATAAGGAATTTGATAATTTTGCTTTATATGTTGTTTTTTCTATTACATATTGCAAGATGTCTCAATCTGACCCTGTATCAGAATCTACTTCTGGAATGCTGCTGCCTGATGTCAGTTCTACCAAAGCTAAGTGCATTTGTTGTAAACTTGTGGTAACTGTTCCTCCGGCTGTAGTTTGTGTTAGTTGTCATGATAAACTTTCAAAAGCAGACAATATTTCCATTAGTAGTAGTCCATTAACTGTTGTTGTTCCTTCAACATCTAATGTTCAGGATATTCCTGTTAATGTGAGAGAATTTGTTTCTAATTCTATTCAGAAGGCCCTGTCTGTTATACCACCTTCTAATAAACGTAAAAGGTCTTTTAAAACTTCTCATAAATTCGATGAATTTTTAAATGACCGCCAGCATAGTTTATTCGTTCTTTATTAAAAGAGGTATTGATTGCATTAGATATGGAGGAGTCTAGTCCTCTTGATATTAAAACCAGTAAATGTTTAAATTCGGTTTTTAAACCTCATGTAGTTATTCCAGAGGTTTTTCCAGTTCCTGATGCTATTTCAGATGTAATTTCTAGGGAATGGAATAGTTTGGGTACTTCATTTACTCCTTCAAGGTTTAAGAGACTGTACCCTTTGCCGTCTGATAGATTGGAGTTTTGGGAAAAAATCCCCAAAGTTGATGGGGCTATCTCTACTCTTGCTAAACGTACTACTATTCCTATGGCAGATAGTACTTCTTTTAAAGATCCTTTAGATAGGAAGCTTGAATCTTATCTAAGGAAGGCTTATTTATGTTCAGGTCATCTTCTTAGGCCTGCTATTTCTTTGGCTGATGTTGCTGCGGCTTCAACTTTTTGGTTGGAGGCTTTAGCGCAACAAGTACCTGATCCTAATGTGTATAGCATTGTTAAGCTAATTCAACATGCTAATAATTTCATTTGTGATTCCATTTTTGATATCATTAGAATTGATGTCAGGTAAATGTCTTTAGCTAGAAGAGCTTTATGGCATAAATCTTGGAATGCGGATATGACTTCTAAGTCAACATTGCTATCTCTTTCTTTCCAAGGTAATACATTATTTGGTTCTCAGTTGGATTCTATAATTTCAACTGTCACTGGGGGGAAGGGAGCTTTTTTGCCTCAGGATAAAAAAATCCAAGGGTAAATTTAGGGCTGCTAACCGTTTTCGTTCCTTTCGTCAGAATAAGGAACAGAAGCCTGACCCTTCCCCTAAAGGAACGGTTTCCAATTGGAAGCCTTCTCCAGTCTGGAATAAATCCAAGCCTTTTAGAAAATCAAAACCAGCCCCCAAGTCCGCATGAAGGTGCGGCCCTCATTCCAGCACAGCTGGTAGGGGGCAGACTATGATTTTTCAAAGATGTTTGGATCAATTCAATCCAAAATCATTGGATTCAGAACATTGTTTCTCAAGGGTACAGAATAGGTTTCAAGGTAAGACCGCCTGTGAGAAGGTTCTTTCTCTCACGCATTCCAGTGAACTCAGTAAAGGCTCTGGCTTTCCTGAAGTGTGTTTCAGACCTGGAGTCAGTCATCTGGAGTAATTGTGCCAGTTCCATATCTGGAACGGGGTCTGGGGTTTTATTCAAATCTGTTCATTGTACCAAAGAAAGAGAATTCTTTCAGACCAGTTCTGGATCTAAAAATTTTGAATCATTATGTGAGAATACCAACATTCAAAATGGTGACTATAAGGACTATTCTGCCTTTTGTTCAGCAAGGGCATTATATGTCCACAATAGACTTACAGGATGCTTATCTTCATAATCCAATTCATCCAGATCACTATCAGTTCCTGAGATTCTCTTTTCTAGACAAGCATTACCAATTTGTTGCTCTTCCTTTTGGCCTAGCAACAGCTCCAAGGATCTTTTCAAAAGTTCTCGGTGCCCTTCTCTCTGTAATCAGAGAGTGGGGTATTGCGGTGTTTCCTTATTTGGACGATATCTTGGTACTTGCTCAGTCTTTACATTCTGCAGAATCTCACACGAATCAACTAGTGTTGTTTCTTCAAAAACATGGTTGGAGGATCAATTTACCAAAAAGTTCCTTGATTACTCAAACAAGAGTAACCTTTTTAGGATTCCAAATATATTCAGTATCCATGACTTTGTCTCTAACAGACAAAAGACACCTGAAATTGGTTTCTGCTTGTCGGAACCTTCAGTCTGTCATTCCCTTCAGTAGCTATGTGCATGGTTTTAGGTCTCATGACTGCAGCATCGGACGCAATCCCCTTTGCTCGTTTTCACATGAGACCTCTTCAGCTTTGTATGCTGAACCAGTGGTGCAGGGATTATACAAAGATATCACAATTAATATCCTTAAATCCACATACTCGATTATCTCTGACTTGGTGGTTAGATCACCAATGTTTGGTTCAGGGGGCCTCTTTTCTTCATCCAACCTGGACTGTGATTTCAACAGATGCGAGTCTTTCAGGTTGGGGAGCTGTCTGGGGATCTCTGACAGCGCAGGGGGTTTGGAAATCTCAAGAGGCGAGATTACCAATCAATATTTTGGAACTCCGTGCGATTCTCAGAGCTCTTCAGTTCTGGCCTCTTCTGAAGAGAGAACCATTTATTTGTTTTCAGACAGACAATGTCACAACCATGGCGTATGGCAATCATCAAGGTGGGACTCACAGTCCTCAAGCTATGAAAGAAGTATCTCGGATACTTGCATGGGCGGAATCCAGCTCCTGTCTAATCTCTGCGGTTCATATCCCAGGTATAGACAATTGCGAAGCGGATTATCTCAGTCGCCAGACTTTACATCTGGGAGAATGGTCTCTTCACCCAGATGTGTTTCTTCAGATTGTTCAGATGTGGGGGCTTCCAGAAATAGATCTGATGGCTTCTCATATAAACAGGAAACTTCCCAGGTATCTGTCCAGGGATCCTCAGGCGGAAGCAGTGGATGCGTTGTCACTTCCTTGGCATTATCAACCTGCTTATATCTTTCCGCCTCTAGTTCTTCTTCCATGAGTGATTTCCAAAATCATAATGGAGCGTTCATTTGTACTGCTGGTGGCTCCAGCATGGCCACACAGGTTTTGGTATGTGGATCTTGTTCGGATGTCCAGTTACCATCCTTGGCCACTTCCGTTAAGGCCAGACCTTCTATCTCAAGGTCTGTTTTTCCATCAGGATCTCAAATCCTTAAATTTGAAGGTATGGAGATTAAACGTTTAGTGCTTAGTCATAGAGGTTTCTCTGACTCAGTGATTAATACTATGTTGCAGGCTCGTAAATCTGTGTCTAGAAAGATTTATTACCGAGTTTGGAAGACTTACATTTCATGGTGTTCTTCTCATAAGTTCTCTTGGCATTCTTTTAGAATTCCTAGAATTTTACAGTTTCTTCAGGATGGTTTGGATAAGGGTTTGTCTGCAAGTTCCTTGAAAGGACAAATCTCTACTCTTTCTGTTCTGTTTCACAGGAAAATTGATAATCTTCCTGACATTCGTTGTTTTGTACAGGCTTTGGTTCGTATCAAGCCTGTCATTAAGTCAATTTCTCCTCCTTGGAGTCTTAATTTGGTTTTGAGAGCTTTACAGGCTCCTCCGTTTGAGCCTATGATTTCTCTGGACATTAAATTACTTTCTTGGAAAGTATTGTTTCTTTTGGCCATGTCTTCTGCTAGAAGAGTTTCTGAATTATCTGCTCTTTCTTGTGAGTCTCCTTTTCTGATTTTTCATCAGGATAAGGCGGTTTTGCGGACTTCATTTAAATTTTTACCTAAGGTTGTGAATTCCAACAACATTAGTAGAGAAATTGTTGTCCCTTCGTTGTGTCCTAATCCTAAGAATTCTTTGGAAAGATCTTTGCATTCTTTGGATGTGGTAAGAGCTTTGAAATATTATGTTGAAGCTACTAAAGATTTCAGAAAGACTTCTAATCTATTTGTTATCTTTTCTGGTTCTAGGAAAGGTCAGAAAGCTTCTGCCATTTCTTTGGCTTCTTGGTTAAAGCTTTTGATTCATCATGCTTATTTGGAGTCGGGTAAATCCCCGCCTCAAAGGATTACGGCTCATTCTACTAGGTCAGTTTCTACTTCCTGGGCTTTTAAGAATGAAGCTTCTGTTGATCAGATTTGCAAAGCAGCAACTTGGTCTTCTTTGCATACTTTTACTAAATTCTACCATTTTGATGTTTTCTCTTCTTCAGAAGCAGTTTTTGGTAGAAAAGTTCTTCAGGCAGCTGTTTCAGTTTGATTCTTCTGCTTATATTTTCAGTTTTTTTCATTATACAAGATTAAAACTTTTTGATTTGGGTTGTGGATTCTTTTTTCAGCGGAATTGGCTGTCTTTATTTTTATCCCTCCCTCTCTAGTGACTCTTGCGTGGAGTTCCACATCTTGGGTATTTGCTATCCCATACGTTACTAGCTCATGGACTCTTGCCAATTACATGAAAGAAAACATAATTTATGTAAGAACTTACCTGATAAATTAATTTCTTTCATATTGGCAAGAGTCCATGAGGCCCACCCTTTTTGTGGTGGTTATGATTTTTTTGTATACAGCACAATTATTCCAATTCCTTGTTGATGCTTTTGCTCCTTTCTTATCACCCCACTTCTTGGCTATTCGTTAAACTGAATTGTGGGTGTGGTGGGGGTGTATTTATAGGCATTTTGAGGTTTGGGAAACTTTGCCCCTCCTGGTAGGAATGTATATCCCATACGTCAATAGTTCATGGACTCTTGCCAATATGAAAGAAATGAATTTATCAGGTAAGTTCTTACATAAATTATGTTATTACGCATTCACTAGTTTTGCATAACCAACACTGTTATATTTCAGTTCTTTTGACAAACTTGCATTTTAGCCAATCAGTGCTGACTCATAAATAACTCCATGGGAGTGAGCACAATGTTATCTATATTGCACTCATGAACTAGCAGTGTCTAACTGTGAGATAAGAGGCAGCCTTCAAGGGCTTAGAAATTTGCAAATGAGCCTACCTAGGTTTAGCTTTAACAAAGAATACCAAGAATTTGATGATAAAAATAAATTGGAAAATTGTTTCAAATTGCATGTCCTATCTGAATCATAAAAGTTTAAGTTTGACTAGACTGTCCTTTTAAGTTATGGATCTGAATAATAACATTGTCCAGTTTGCTTAGATTGTTAATAGTCTTGTCCAACTCTGTGTTATTGTAGGTCAGAAAAATATGGACCAGTTTACAGAATCAACATATTGCATCGGGTCACGATAAACTCAACTAGTCCGGAGGCAGTAAAGGTAACATTAGAAAATGTGTCATTGTGTATATCAATAATTATTTAATTACTGCAACACACAATTAGCCACTATCCAGATAATAAATTCTCTAGGCCAGTGTTTGTTTTGTGTTTTTAATTTCCTTCTAGAAGAAATAGAATTACTAGAGGATCGGTCAAATCTTACAAATACTTTTTATCACCTCTGACCAGCTTTAAAAGCAGAGGCGTAACTACAGGGGTCACTGGGGTCTTAATTAACAGTGGACCTGCCCCTCTAGGGGTCCCATCTGGCTCTGCAGGCAAGTTCTGGTGGGGTCTGGGCTCCATCTGCATCATGTCTGGCCCCTCTGTGTTTCCCCCAGCTAAAAAAAAACTCATGGTTTAGAGGGATATGACACCCAATTTTTTTTCTTTCGTGATTCAGATAGGGAATACCGGTTTAAACAACTTTCCAATTTACTTCTGTTGTGTAATTTGTTTCTTTTCTTTGAATCCTTTGTTGAAAAGTATACCTAGGTAGGCTCAGGAGCTGCTGGTTGCTGGCTGCACATATATGCCTCTTGTCATTGACTTTCAGCTGTCTCCCAGTAGTGCATTACTGCTCCTTCAACAAAGGATGCAAAGCAAATTAAGCAAATTAGACAAAATAAGTATCTTGGAAAGTTATTTAAAATTGTATTTTTTATCTGAATAATGAATGAAAAAAAATTGGGTTTCATAATCCCTTTAACGATCCATAATAAACTACCCTAATTTGTATATAACTTATATTTAATTGAATCGCTTTTTTTAATGAAATGGGTGTTTTTTTCCCCCTCTCTCTTACCGTGTCCAATCAACATTGCTTTGCTGATTAGACACGGGAGTGCGCACGCAACAGTACGCTGACAGAGGATCAAAATGAACATTGACTGACGCTCTAGAAGAGGAACTGGTTGCCCATAGCAACGTTTACACCAGCTCTTCTAGCGTGACAGTTTAGACAATCTGCTTTTAGCCGCATCCATTTGCCCACTGTTTTAAAAATAAACTTATAACATATAAAAATGTAACCCCTCATGTAACATTTTGTTATAATATATTATACAAGCATAAAGACTAAAAATATTTTAGTATGTCAAGTTGGAAAAGGTATTTAAAGTGTGAAACATTTTTTGATGTATAGCTTTTTGTCATCATTCTTGTCAAACCTAAATGCAAACAAAAACATTATTTTTACTATATGGCAAAAAATTAATATAAGTAATAGATCGTTTTAGATATATATTTTAAAATAATTTTTTATACGCAATGATCTCAAATATGCCCACTACTATCAATTATGAAATAATTACTTAAGTGCAGCGGTGTAAAAAAAAAGAAGATATTTTTAGCTTCTTATATATCATTTAATAAAATTTGCACAAATAACTTATGAAAATACCATATGTTGACAATCGATAAGTGAAATATCTACCCCAGTTTTAAAAGAAAATACAGACATTCATCTCAGCTGTTCCACTGATATGCAAACAACAGCCTGATTTTAAAGCATATCTACCCCAGTTTTAAAAGAAAATACAGACATTCATCTCAGCTGTTCCACTGCTATGCAAACAACAGGTAGCCTATGGAAGATAGTAATATAATTGTATTTTACCTACCCTGTTATTTTCTGATGTGTGTATTGCTATATATATTGTTTTTCTTTAGTTTTTTTTGTTTGTTTTTATAATTTTAAATGCATATTTTATCACCATTATGTCTGACCATTATGTTAAAAGTTAGTTTAACCAGTTAAGGCCCATATATCTTTTTTGTACTTTGTTTAATGGTTTATTCCCCTACATGAATACCTCTGTCTTATCTCTGTAATTTTCAACTTTCCCTGTGTTTGCTTAAATGACCCTTAGCTCAAATGTCCATAGACATACCCTCCCCATTCCTTTAAACCTTTGCAGGCCAATCTGACGCTAATATATCTCTCTCCTTCAGCCTGATTTTAAATCATATCTACCCCAGTTTTAAAAGAAAATACAGACATTCATCTCAGCTGTTACTACTTTCATTCTACTTAAATGACAGGTGCAAACACTGATCAACATATCCTTCCTTTTACTTAACCCTATAGAATACATACCCTCTCTTCCTACAAATAGCTACATATCACACATCAATAGTATATACTTTTTTTTTCCCTCCTCATCTACACACCTTATACCACTAACATGAATCCAAATATGACCATACTGTTATTCATTATAACTATTTTCTCACTCCAATTTTGTTCCTATCATTACCGCCATAAACACACACCTCAAACTGGAAAACACATTATCATACACCATGGCCTGCTCTGTTGCTGTAACTTATCTGCTAAGTGCTGGTGGAGGGTTATTAAAAAATAACCCTCCTACCCCTACCTCACAAAATTATAAAGTATCACATTCACAATATGGCCAAACAAAAATTATTTCCAAATTTCTATTCCTTATGTTACTTGCCCTTGCAAATGATGTAGAGTCTAACCCTGGTCCAGCAACAAATTCCATTCCTAGCCTTCCAGCTAAAAAAGGCCTCGCCTTTGTGCACTGTAATATCCGCAGCTCACTACCAAAAATCGATGCACTGCAAGCTTGGTGTTCACATTACAAGCCCAAAATCATTGTGATCTCTGAATCGTGGCTAACCGCAAAAATACCTGGGTATTCATGCCATAGAAATGATAGAGCAAAGAGAGGAGGCGGCATTGTAATTTTTGCTGACATTTCCATAAAGTACATCCCCTTACAAAAATATAGCTCTTCTGCCACCTTTGATTTCCTTTCTGGCAAAATTGAGATCCCGTGCAGTAAATCAATCATTGTTGCAGGAATCTACCACCCACCTAGCTCCCCTGTGCATTCAATTTCTGACATAGCACATCTCCTTAGTGAAACCATAGCTCAAAACCCAAAAAGTGAAATTTTGTTTTTTGGAGATTTTAATATTGACTGGATTCTCTCCACTTCTCCCGACCGAATCCAGGAGGCAGGTGTTCTCCCTAACAATTTCAGTGACCACTGCTTAGTGTACTGTGTGCACAAAATAAAGGCAACTAAATCCTCTCCCAAGGTTAAAATCACCAGATCCTTCAAAAAATGTAATCTTCAATCTTTTCTAATTGACATCCAGAACCTCCCCTGGCACAGATTAAACTTAATCCCTGATCTAGACTCTGCAGTTGAATTCTTTTAGTCTGAACTCCTACAAGTTTAGAATTTACATGCCCCGCTGCGTAAGGTGAGAGTAAAAGGAGCACACTTGAATTGGATCACAGCTGACCTCATTCAAATGTACCAGTTTCGGGATTCATTGTGGTCAAAGTTCAAACATACAGGCTCTATGAACGATCACTGTGTATATAGAAAATGGTGAAATATATGCTCTAAACAAACAAAATTGGCCAAGGCCCAATTGAAAATCTGAACAATAACATATCAAACCCTAGAAAGTTTTGGAAACTCATAAATAACTTACAAAATCCTCCAATCCACTCCCAACCCCCCACTTTCAATGTGGACAACCATACCCTGCAACTCCCCTTAGAAGTAGCAAATGCCTTTAATAGTTATTTCGTCAGATGCTCCACCACCCTGATTGACAAACTAATAAATGACACGCATCCTGAAACTACAAATGTGGATCAGGCCCCACTAAATCAGCAAAGACCCAATATAGAGAAGTTCAATTTTAGACCTGTACCCATCAATGTCATTAAGAAACACCTTAATAATCTAAAAATGAAAAACCAGCAATGCTGTTGAAGCTCAGTGCGCCGGCAATTGCTAAACCAGTCACAACCCTAATTAACGAATCCTTGGTGTCTGGATACATACCCAAACTTTGGAAAACTGCAAGAGTAGTGCCTATCCATAAAAGTGGGGAATTAACCTTGGTTTCTAATTATCGCCCTATATCTTTGCTCCCAGTATTGTCAAAAATCTTAGAAAAATGCGTCCATACGCAATTATGTGAGTATTACCAACAATCTAACTATCTGACCCCTGATCAATCAGGTTTTTGCCCGAATCACTCCACTACAACTGCCCTCCTAAAAGTTTGCAACGACATCCAAACTGGCATTGAACAAGGAGACCTAACTGGAGCTATTTTCCTTGATTTTGCAAAAGCCTTTGACACAGTAGACCACGACATACTACTGTTCAAACTAAAAAACACTGGTATTGCTGATCGTCCGTTAACCTGGTTTCGATCATATGTATTGGATCGATCACAATATGTCTCCATTTCTGACAGCTACTCCCTCCCTCTCCCAGTCACGTGTGGTGTACCCCAAGGTTCCATTCTCGACCCCCTACTATTCACATTATTTATAAATGATCTGCCTAATGTCTGCAAATCCTCAATTGTACACATGTACGCAGATGACATGGTAATCTATGCAAACAATTCCGATCTGCCGCAGCTTGAAGCAGTGCTCCAAGACCAGTTCACAGAGGTAGAAAAGTGGATCTCAAAGAACAAACTCTTCCTAAACACTGACAAAACTGTCACAATGATCTTTGGAATGGGACCTAAATTACACAAATTACAAAATTCCTTCCCATCTTCGCATCAAAACAAAATCCAATTGCACGCTGACCGCAGTCCACTCTTTTAAATACTTACGTATGTTGTTAGACCCCAATCTATCTTTTGGCCTCCACATAGAAAAACTTGTGTGATGAGATCAGGAAGTGATGTCACTAGTTTGGGGGCGGGGCTTAGGTCCGGTAGTCTGTGTCGCAGTTAGTTAGTACAATCAACCTGACTAGATGTATGTTCCTATGCTCTGTAATAAAATAGAGTTGTACCATCCTTGCTGTGTCCTGCATATGTCTGGCATCTCATGACATGGTGTCAGAAGTTCTTGCCTGCGCTTCTGTTCCTGATCGATGACGATGTAAAAGTTTACCCCACCTGAGCCTTTTGACTTCTCTCAGCCTGCAGCTTGGCCCACATGGTGTCAGCGGTTTCTGCGCTTCAGGATTGTCTCCAAACTGGACAAGGAGAGTGGTGAAGTACAAGTTAATTCTCTTTTATACTCTATGGGGAAAGATGTGGAGCCAGTGTTCAATGCTTTTACTTTCCAAGAAGGGGAAAAATTTAACTTTGATATAGTTATGGATAAACTCAGTGCCCACTTTGTGCCCAAAAGAAATGTGATTCATGAGAGAGCCTGTTTTCACAAACATAATTAGCGTGTGGGAGAATCTGTGGAGTCATTTGTGCGCAGCCTGTATGAACTAGCTGAATTCTGTGAGTTTGGTGTTGCTAAAGAAGAGCAAATCAGAGACAGAATAGTTATTGGAATTGCAGATGCTGAAGTCTCACTGAAGCTGCAGTTAGAGCCTGATTTAACATTGGATGGGGCTATTAGGATGGCCCGCCAGAATGAACTGGTGAAAAAGCAAAGTTCTGATCTGAGGGCTGAGAGTATTGTGGATGAAGTGCAGCAGTCCAGGAAAGCTGCTAGTGAAAGGCACAGTGTGAGCGGTAGATATAAAATAATGGATGGACCTAGAAGTGGATGGGCGCAGCATGCCCGATGCACACGGTGTTACCGCGCCCATGGTCAGAGTATTATATGCCCGGCCAGAGATAAAAGATGCAGAAAATGTAACAGAATGGGCCATTTTGAAGTGGTGTGTAAAACTGAATACATTAAGGAGATGCAGGTGGACAGTGACCAGGAGGGTCAGGAAGTGTCTTTTGTGGGGTCTGTTGTGGAAAGGCCAAGCTCAGAGGAAGATTGGAAGGTTACTTTTACTGTAATGGGAGCCAAAGTTGATTTTAAAATTGACACAGGAGCAGATATCACTGTAATGTCTTTTGCTGCATTTATGAAACTGCCTCGACAGCCCCAGCTGGCGGAGGTCACTACAAATATAGTCCTGGTGGCCGCATTGATTGTGCGGAGAAATTTCTTGCCAGCTGTGAGTACAAGCAAAGAAAATTCATCATGTGGGTGCATGTGATTCGAGGTCAGTGTGGTAACAATTTATTGAGCAGAAAAGCAGCCTGTGACTTGGGCCTAGTGGCCAGAGTGAATGAGATCTCTGAAGATATGTTTGGTGAACCTACTGAATTGCAAGCCAGTCCGTATAGCACTTAAAAGTGACGCAGTCCCATACAGTATTTCTACTCCCTGAAGAATTCCGTTCCCGCTCATGCCTCAAGTGGAGAAGGAGCTTATGCGCATGAAGTCTATGGGGGTTATTGAAGAGGTTGCTGAAGCAACTGATTGGTGTGCCCCCATTGTTCCTGTTGCAAAGAAAAACTGAAAGGTGCGCATCTGTGTGGACCTGAAAAGGTTGAATGAGGCAGTGAAGAGAGAGAGATTTGTGCTGCCAACCTTAGAAGACATAGCTCCGAAGTTGGCTGGGGCGAAGTTCTTTTCTACATTAGATGCTTCTAGCGTCTTTTGGCAGATCCCCCTGGATCCAAAGTGCCGCAAACTGACTACCTTTATTACACCGGTAGGTCGGTTTTGCTTCTGCAGACCCCCCTTCGGGATATCCTCTGCTCCTGAAATCTTTCAAAGGGAAATGAGTTCTCTCCTGAGTGACCAAGTGGGCACGGCAGTCGTCATGGACGACATTCTAGTGTACGGGTCTACAGTGGAGGAGCATGATAAGCGTTTAAGTTGTGTGCTGCAGGCTATCAAAGAGTCTGGGCTGAAGTTAAATAAAGACAAATGTCATTTTAGGAAAACTGAATTATGCTACTTTGGGCATATTATCAATGGGGATGGCATCAAACCAGACCCTGAGAAAATTCGTGCTATTGAACTGATGAAAAGTCCTTCTGATGTACATGAGCTGAGACAGATATTGGGCCTTGTAAATTATGTGGGAAAGTTTATTCCAGAGTCATCAACAGTTCTACACCCTATCACAGAGTTGCTAAAGAAAGACGTTGCCTGGGTCTGGGGACCTTCACAAGAAAAATCTTTTATGCAGGCCAAGTCCCTGCTGGGGTCTGCCCCAGTGCTGGGGTTCTACGACCCTTCCAAAAAGACTGTGGTTAGTGCTGATGCAAGCAGTTATGGGTTGGGGGCTGCTCTCCTGCAGTTAAATGGAAATAAACTACAGCCCATCGCCTACTGTTCCCGCACTCTGACGGCTGCTGAGTCAAAATACGCTCAAATTGAGAAGGAATGCCTGGCTGCAGTTTGGGCCTGTGAGCGCTTTCAGCGTTACCTAGTGGGTTTAGAGAAATTTAGTCTGGAGACTGACCATAAACCGCTAGTCCCTCTAATCAACTCTTACGATATTGACAAAACACCCTTAAGATGCCAGAGACTTTTAATGAGACTACTCAGGTTCAATGTTAAGGCAGTGCATGTGCCGGGGAAACAACTGGTGGTGGCAGATACACTATCCAGGCTCCCGCCGGCTGCTGCTGAAGAATCCTCAACCGAATCTGATGTGAAAGTGTATGTTGATTCGGTTCTGGCCTCAAAGTCCATTTCTTCAAGGAAACTGGAAGAAATAAAGAAAGAGACATTTTTGGACACAGATCTGCAAGAGGTTATTAAGTACATAAAAGGAGGCTGGCCCGAGAGCCGAGCAGCCTGGATGTCTTTAAGTTCTTACCAATCAGAGAGGTCGCAGCTCACAGAGCTGGAGGGGTTGGTGCTGTTCCAAGACTGCATCGTTATTCCTGTCAGCATGAGGAAGGAATTCAGGATTCACGATGGCCATTTAGGCATTACTAAGTGCAGAGAAAGGGCAGCTACAGCTGTGTGGTGGCCTGGGATCAGCTCCGACATTGCAAATCACGTGTCTAAATGTGCCTTTTGCCGGGAACGCCGGCCTACTCAGAGAAGGGAGGCCTTGATTTCTACTCCGCTGCCTGCGGGGCCGTGGCAGAAATTAGCTGCTGATTTGTTTGAACTGCACGGGAAAAAGTTCCTTGTTGTGATCGACTACTATTCCAGGTATTTGGAAATTGCTCCTTTGAATGATCTCACAAGTCAAGCCGTTATCATTCTTCTGAAGAGCTTGTTCGCCCGGTGGGGCATTCCGATGGAGCTGGTGAGTGATAATGGCATGCAGTTCGCTTCTGCGGAGTTCAGTGCTTTCAGCAAGGAATATGACTTTGTACATTCCACGTCAAGTCCACATTACCCGCAGGCCCACGGAATGGCTGAAAGGGCAGTTCAAACAACAAAGTTCATTTTAAAGCAATCTGAGCCGTACCTAGCCCTTTTGTCTTAGGTCCGGTAGTCTGTGTCGCAGTTAGTTAGTACAATCAACCTGACTAGATGTATGTTCCTATGCTCTGTAATAAAATAGAGTTGTACCATCCTTGCTGTGTCCTGCATATGTCCTGCATCTCATGACAACTTGCATCTAAACTTTATCCAAAACTAGGTGCCCTGTACAGAAACAAATCCTGCCTCAGCCCTACAGTAAAGGAAAAGATTGTACAGCAAATGCTGATGCCTATTATGGATTATGGGGACGTAGTATATGCACCTGCACCGCAAACTCACCTTAATAAAGTTAATACACTGTATAACTCGTTCTGCCACTTTGTGCTACAATGTAACTACAGGACCCACCATTGTGACTTGCTAAAAGAACTAAACTTGCTGTCGCTGGAATCCAGACGCACCCTCCATCTTTCCTGCCTTGTCTTTAAGAGCTTTTCTGGGAAGCTCCCACCCTACCTGAGCAGAATGCTCTCCCCAGCTATTCCCACCTCCTATAACCTCCGATCCAATAACAGCACATTATTTAGCTTGCCTCAATACAAAAAGAAAGCAGCTCGATCCTCCTTTTCCTACAGAGCACCACAGTTAGGGAATGACCTCCTGCACACTTTCAAACCTTCCCCAAGCCTAATATCCTTTAAGAGATCCCTCTCTACATATCTCAAAACAGAATGCACCTGTAATGGTTGATTAAATTTTTCCTACCAGTTCTATGTTAAATGTTTGCATATATTGTGTATTAATATTGTTTTTGTATTTTATTGTACCCCTTGTATCAATGCAATGTTTTGTGGACCCAGGACATACTTGAAAATGAGAGAAATGTATCCTTCCTGGTAAAATATTTTATAAATAAATAAATAAATATCCTAAGAAGATAGTCAAGAATAACAAGCTGACAATATGACGCAATTCGAAACAGACTATAACACGATCCAAAATTGGCTATAGGAGAGAACGGAGATGTAAAATTTTAGCATTAAAAACACACTGGCAAGCTGCTTTACAAAAGCTGTTCTAAAAGATTTACCTTCCTGAATACAGAGTGTTATCAGCTCTCAGAACGCTACAAAGGTTGCCATAGCAACCATAGGCGATGTGCTCGCTTGTGACCACGCACAGAGGGGCCGGATCAACTTTAGACTGACGGGTTGCTGTAATGCTGTAGCCTGCGTGCCTTAGGAGGGGGGTAGAGGAGCTGAATGAACAATGAACTGCACAGGCTCCGGCCTACATGTGGTCGTCCGACTCATTAAGTTATTGGAAGCAATTAGGTTTTGTAAAATAAATATCTTTAAAACAGTAAATAAGATTTAAAACATGTATATTGATGACAATTTATGACAATAATGAACTTTTGAAAAACACTGTGCTTGAAAATGACTATAATGGACCTTTAAGAAAGCATGTGGATATGCTTTTACAATATGGTGGCAAGATTTCCAAGAAGGCTGTCACAGTGTTGCTAGACATAAAGGAAGTGTGCACAAGAGCATATCCTCTGGTAAAGACTAAGGAAAGCGGAACCATGACTCATGGCATAGAAGCAGACCTATTTTTTCCTACTTTGCTGTCTGTTTAGCTTCTGCTGATTGAAAACTGCCAGAAAGGCTGCTGTTAAAATTGTTCCCCACCACAGAATTGTCCCTGTGGCCCAGTGAGGTCTAGTTACAACTCTGTTCAAAAGTAAGACAAGGCCTGACCCCTAAGTTAAATTAACTTTTTTGATGGCTGGAACCATTTGTGCTGGAGATGCTCTGCAGGCTACAGTCAGGTACAGATTGGGGTTTCTAACCTTGTATGAAGACAGGAAGCAGAAGTCAGGGTCATAGGGAAATACAGGAGAGTTGTCAGGAAACAAGCCATAGGGAAGAACCACTGTAGTCAGCAGAAACCAGGCATCTTAACAAGAGGAGCAGGCAGAGACAACTTGTTTAAGTTAGGCAACCTGATGGACAATCCAGAACATGTGACGCAGTAGTGGGAAAGGCAAGAGACTAAAGCGATGGTTTTCAAACCTGTCCTCAGGCCTCCCTAACAGGCCAGATTTTCAGGATTACCGTGGGTGAGAGTTGTGCTCTATTGAGATCCTCAGAATCTGGCCTGTTAGGTAAGCCTGAGGACAGGTTTGAAAACCAGTGGACTAAAGCTATGAATCAGGCCAGGGTCATAACAGGAAGTACAGGACAAGAGCAGAAATAACCAAGGACAAAAAACTTC
Source organism: Bombina bombina (assembly GCF_027579735.1). Lineage (NCBI taxonomy): Eukaryota > Metazoa > Chordata > Amphibia > Anura > Bombinatoridae > Bombina > Bombina bombina. The sequence goes on along the minus strand of NC_069499.1, from coordinate 108,746,189 downwards.
CCATGCTACTTCAGGCACAATTTCTATCTCAGGGTCACTTACGACATCAGGATTTGTCAAGCCCGAAAAGCTGTTTAATGTTAGTTTTAGTATTCTAACCTTGCACCAAAGTAATGGTAATCAGATCCGGAATGTTAGAGACATTTTAGATGGAGTTTAATTCATCAGTTGTAATGAAGATGGCCTATAACTTACTTTTTATTATAGATATGAAATTCAAATATAGAGCATGGGGTAATTGAATTTCATTTATACATTAAAAAATAAGTTAGAGCGAAACTACATTACAACTGATGAATTAAGCTCTATCTAACATATCACTAACATTCCGGATCTGATTTTATAAAGGGGAGAGTTTACCATCACTTTAACCCTTCCTGTGTGATGTGCTTAAAGAGTAGAACTATTTGTAGTGATCACATGGGAAGTGACCTTGCAGTGGGTTTAGCCCCAAAGTTTGCACAGGAATTTTTAAAAGGATTTGTGAGTGCTTTATTTAGTGCTTAGTTATGAAGTCCCTGGCATTCTGGTTATCATCCTGCTGGTTAGACTTTGGTTTGTTACCTGGATCTTGCTACCTCTGTTGTTTCACATGTTTCAAACTGTTAACCTGTCTATTGACTACTGGAACTGTTTTATGGACTATATGTTTGTCTGCTCCCTTTGTTTGGACATCTGGAGTCCTTGGGCTTCTGACCTTGGTGTATATCCTGACCACTTTTTTGCACTTGGTGCAGCTACTTTTTTAAACTGAGAGACTCAATCCTTTATACTTTCTAACCTTTGGTGCATCTCCTACATTACTGATTCCAGTCATGAAACAAGGTAATTGCCAGCTTATCTTACAGGATTCGAAACCGTGCTTCCCTTAAAGGGACAGTATACACCAAGTTTAATATAACTGCATGTAATATACACTACTATAAAGAAGAATATGAAAAGATCCTGATCTAAAAATCCAGTATAAAACATTTTAAAACTTACTTAGAAGCTCCCAATTTAGCACTGTTGATGAGGTTAGACTGGGACCCCCACTGAAAGGGGCTGGGAAAACATAAACAGCAGACACTCCCCCCTCCCCTGCATATAAAAAAGACAGATTACACAAACAGGAGTCATCAGTATATATCTAAAACTTTGGGGCTTGTTTAGGAGTCTGAACATCAGCACAATATTATTAAAAAAATAAGCAAAACTATACATTTTTACAAAATCACTCCCAGATGGGCTATATAAATGAGTCATCTACAAAACATTTATGCAAAGAAAAATCGAATGTACAATGTCCCTTTAATGCTGGTTGCATATCCTGCTCTATGTTTAGTACTATCATGAGTACAAACTGCCCTATCCTTAGCGCACTCCTGTTCACCAACAGTTCTATTGGTTACCCAGACACCAGACAGAACATATTGCACCTAAGGACTCAGGAAGAACTACCAATCACACTCCTCTTAGTTTGAGTAAGCATCTTGATGCCTGACACAAGCTTTACGCCTACCATGATAACATACAAATTTACATGAACCTCAGCAGTGCTAACTTGACTTCACCCGGCATATGAGAAAAGGCTGTAACTACCAACTAAAGATAGCTCATTCCCGGATCTCAGTTATTTTACTGAATATTAACCCTCCAAGGAACCCAATTAGTATATATAATACACCCCCCAACTCATGGGGAGGTTATTATAAAAAACTGGCTATGATGGTTGTAACCTAAAAGAGGAGGTATAGCACCCAAACGTCTGTGCCAATAATACATACAACAACAAAAAAAACATAGCGGGAGGGCAGGAGAAAGAGGCAGTCATTTATCTAAAGTGACAAGTATCTAAATACCTACTCACAAAAAATACTACAATCACCAAACTTCCTCCTCTCACCCCCCCCCCCCCCTACATGCCCTCTGTATTCAAATAATGCTCCTAAATAAAATAAGAGTATTTCACCTCCCATATATTATTGAACTCTATAATATCTACAACAAATGAGTTGATAACAGAAATGCACAGTATTATATTCATTATTATTACTCGAGGTTGACAAATAATACAACTTTACTATCAGTATAACTTTACGTTTAATATCCTAATAGGAATACTTGATGTCACCAAACTGTCCAAAGGATCCATATGTGTATAGTCGCCTGTTTTATTTGTTTGGAAAAAGGTACGTAATATAATTATGTACAATGCTACTTATCTTACATGGAATAAAATAGCTATTGAGGTAAATTACAAGGAACCTAAAACTAACCCCATAAAAAGAAAACTACTTTCTTTGTAACTAAAGGGAAATACTTTAGCTCAGCACCTCTTAAAGGGATATCAAACCCAATTTTTTTCTTTCATGATTCAGGTAGAGCATGCAATCTTAGGCAACTTTCCAATTTACTCCTACAATCAATTTTTCTTCGTTCTCTTGGTATCTTTATTTTAAAAAACAGTAATGTAAACTTAGTAGCCGCGCCATTTTTGGTTCAGAACCCTGGGTAGCGCTTGCTGATTGGTCGCTACATTTACCCACCGAAAATGGGCCTGGTACTAAGCTTACATTCCTGCTTTTCAAATAAAGATATCAAGAGAATGAAAAAAATGATAACAGGACTAAATTAGAAAGTTGCTTAAAATTGCATGGTCTATCTGAATCATGAAAGAAAAAAATTGGGTTTCATATCCCCTTAAAGTGATATAAAACAATCTGCTTCATTGTTGTAATAAAAACATAATTTATGTAAGAACTTACCTGATAAATTCATTTCTTTCATATTGGCAAGAGTCCATGAGCTAGTGACGTATGGGATATACAATCCTACCAGGAGGGGCAAAGTTTCCCAAACCTCAAAATGCCTATAAATACACCTCTCACCACACCCACAATTCAATTTAATGAATAGCCAAGTAGTGGGGTGATAAAGAAAAGAGTAAAAAGCATAAAAAAAAGGAATTTGGAAATAATTCTGCTTTATACAAAAAATCATAACCACTATAAAAAGGGTGGGTCTCATGGACTCTTGCCAATATGAAATAAGTTAATTTATCAGGTAAGTTCTTACATAAATTATGTTTTCTTTCATGTAATTGGCAAGAGTCCATGAGCTAGTGACGTATGGGATAATAATACCAAAGATGTGGAACTCCACAGAAGAGTCACTAGAGAGGGAGGGATAAAAATAATAACAGCCATCTTCCGCTGAAAAAATTAATCCACAACCTAAAATATAAGTTTGGGGGCGGAGCCAGCTAGCAAAGAGAATAGATGCGTGTTTGCAGAGCTCCTATATATAATATCATTTCAAGGCTATTAACTAGCCCCTACAGATGCAGATTACACCACAAAAGTGGCGGGGACATTAACAGACCCATGATCAGTAAGAGGTTTACCAGATACGAGCCTTCTATCACCCTTTAAATATTTGATTTTATTAGGCTGGGGAGATAGGCCTAAGACGGCAGTTAAAGTACACCGCTGTTCTGAATTTACTCCCATGTGCCCTTGGAACCTCACAGAACTGCAGGCTGTGGATCGCCGAGGGAGTGATATATAGAGTCAGAATCATGCTGGTTTAATATCGGATCTGGGAGGTGATGGAATAAATAGTGCAAAAACTTTCACTTCTATAGTCGTTGCCATAACTCCTGAGGGAGAAGGAGTCCTGGACTAGAACACAAGTTTACACTAAGGACCTCATTACAGATGGAGCGCATCGCATTCGTTTTGAGGGAGCTGTCTAATCGATTGGACCAGCATCACACAGATTGCATTGCTGTACTGCATGGTGGAGCCAACATACTTCTCTCTGATATGCACAACCTGTGCACGGATGTTTCTGCGGTCCGGGGAAGCGCTGTGAGGCCCCGGTGTGATTCCCGGGTGGCGGACATCTGGAATGGTCAGCTTACACAAGAGAGAGATATTGAGCTTGATATGGCTCTCATTGAGGAGGTAGTGGTAATAGCTAAGTTACCGCTTACTAATAGCATTGCAGAGGTGTTGGTGTTTGGAGAAGCGGGTCCGGTACAGGAAGATGTGCAGCAGCCTATCCAGCTAAACAATCAGGTCGGTCTGTTTAAACCTCTTGAGGACAATGGAGAATACAGTGTACAAATGGAAGAGATCGTTGTCCACAGATGGCCAGGAACCTTGGATGTCCCACCACTACTCACAGGGGTTATGATTGATTTTTCTCCCCAGCTTACTCAGTGTACATACGCAATAACAATAAGGTCTGGGGTAGGTTAAATGAGCCCTTTCATTATGGAACTGCGGATGCTAATTTGAGATTCTGACTAATTCAAATTTGAACCCGTTAATGATGGTCTTTGGACCGGATACAAAGGGCCTAACGTCTTCTAAACTGTTGAAATGACTGCTCTTTCTCTTTGAAGCTATGGTACAATATATATTAGACTAAAAGGTTCAGGTTTGCTATTAAATTTTGGTTAGGAGTGTTATTGTTTTATGTTTGTATATGTCCCTTGCTTCTTACTGTACCGCAATAGTTAAACATATACTCCTAGTTTACAGAGGAGAGGTTTATATTTTCTTTAATATCTCTATATACTATATGTAACCTTCCCCCTACAACCCTAGTCTCTGCTATGTATTTCCCCTTATAGCAACTCTTACAAGAAACTTTTTGCGGCTTAGAATATAAGGTGGCATTAGCCATCCCACGCAAAGGGAGGTCAATGGAGAGAATTCTTCTGATCATATTCTATTATACTAGTGCAAAAGAGAGGGCTTATTTTACTATTCTTGCTCATATTGTGCCAGTTACAGTACTGTTACTCACTTAATAATTGATGTGATCTTGCAGCTTATTTGTGGTAGGGATAGTGTACTCTCATTAAATTTGCTAGAGGTTTCAGAGATGTTTACGATTCTGGAGTTATATTCTTCAAATGTTCTTAAATCATTCGTGGTGCTGCCTAGATGTATCTTTGGATGAGGAAAGATAGGAAACATCAAACTGGTCATTGAATTGTAGGATAACTATACTATTATTAGCAAGCTTATAACTTTATTAGTGGGAGTTCAAGGTTTATCAGTTCCCCTATGACTCAGATAGATGTCTAGGTTTTGCAGCTATAATCAATATATTCTCTTTGTGTGGCACTATATAATCCTAATTATTTTATACCACTGTCACCTCCCCCCCCTCTTCTTATTCACCCTTTTTGGTGATTATCCAGCGGTATTCACCGGCTCATGGTATTAACTTTATTTCATATCTATTTAATGAATGCTAATAGTATAGTTAATATCTTATACAGTACCCTTCAGGGAAAAATGTACTTTTCATTCATGATAAGTTTTCTATGCTTGCCAAGTTAAAATATCATTCTAATAGGCAGTAACTTTAGATAGTAGGGTACCACAGTAGCATCTTATAAAAAATAAAATTATAAGGTATCAATGTAAACTTTGCAATGTATATATCTGTGACAGGCTAATAATGCAATATGATATACTGAATGTATGAATGTTGTCATGATCTACTTTCATTATCAGACATGTTTATTTTGATGTAACTTATATTTATGGCTATTGTCTTGCTAAATACCTTAATAAAAAACTTTGATTTTAAAAAAAAATATATAAGTTTATTCTCATAAATGAAAAGAAAAAACTTAAACATAAGCAGAGGAATCAAACTGAAACAGCTGCCTGAATAACTTTTCTACCAAAAACTGCTTCTGAAGAAGCAAATACATCAAAACAGTAGAATTTAGTAATTGTATGCAAAGAAGACCAAGTTGCTGCTTTGCAAATCTGATCAACTGAAGCTTCATTCTTAAAAGCCCATGAAGTGGAGACTGATCTAGTAGAATGAGCTATAATTCTCTGAGGCGGGGCCTGACCCAACTCCAAATAAGCCTGATGAATCAAAAGCTTTAACCAAGATGCCAAGGAAATGGCAGAAACCTTCTGACCTTTCCTAGAACCAGAAAAGACAACAAATAGACTAGAAGTCTTCCTGAAATCTTTAGTAGCTTCAACATAATATTTCAAAGCTCTTACCACATCCAAAGAATGTAAGGATCTCTCCAAAGAATTCTTAGGATTACGACACAAAGAAGAAACAACAATTTCTCTATTAATGTTGTTAGAATTCACAACCTTAGGTAGAAATTTAAATGAAGTCTGCAAAACTGCCTTATCCGGATGGAAAATCAGAAAAGGAGATTCACAAGAAAGAGCAGATAATTCGGAAACTCTTCTAGCAGAAGAGATGGCCAAAAGGAACAACACTTTCTAAGAAAGTAATTTAATGTCCAAAGAATGCATAGGCTCAAACAGAGGAGCCTGTAAAGCCTTCAAAACCAAATTAAGACTCCAAGGAGGAGAGATTGATTTAATGACAGGCTTGATACGGACCAAAGCCTGTACAAAATAGTGAATATTAGGAAGCTTAGCATCTTTCTGTGAAATAAAACAGAAAGAGCAGAGATTTGTCCCTTCAAGGAACTTGCAGATAAACCTTTATCCAAACCATCCTGAAGAAACTGTAAAATTCTAGGAATTCTAAAAGAATGCCAGGAGAATTTATGAGAAGAACACCATGAAATATAAGTCTTCCAAACTCAATAATAAATCTTCCTAGAAACAGATTTACGAGCCTGTAACATAGTATTAATCACTGAGTCAGAGAAACCTCTATGACTAAGCACTAGGCGTTCAATTTCCATACCTTCAAATTTAATGATTTGAGATCCTGATGGAAAAACGGACCTTGAGACAGAAGGTCTGGTCTTAATGGAAGTGGCCAAGGTTGGCAACTGGATATCCGAACAAGATACGCATATCAAAACCTGGGAGGCCATGCTGGAGCTACCAGCAACACAAACAAGTGTTCCATGATGATCTTGGAGATCACTCTTGGAAGAAGAACTAGAGGAGAAGATATAAGCAGGTTGGTAACACCAAGGAACTGCAAATGCATCCACTGCCTCCGCATGAGAATCCCTGGACCTGGACAGGTACCTGGGAAGTTTCTTGTTTAGATGGGAAGCCATCAGATCTATTTCTGGAAGACCCCACCTGAACAATCTGAAAAAACACATCTGGATGGAGCGACCACTCCCCCGGATGTAAAGTCTGACGGCTGAGATAATCTGCTTCCCAATTGTCTACACCTGGGATATGAACCGCAGAAATTAGACAGGAGCTGGATTCCGCCCAAGCAAGTATCCGAGATACTTCTTTCATAGCTTGGGGACTGTGAGTCCCACCCTGATGATTGACATATGCCACAGTTGTGATATTGTCTGTCTGAAAACAAATGAACAGTTCTCTCTTCAACAGAGGCCAAACCTAAAGAGCCCCCTGAAATAGCACGGAGTTCTAAAATATTGATTGGTAACCTCGCCTCTTGAGATTTCCAAACCCCTTGTGCTGTCAGAGATCCCCAGACAGCTCCCAAACCTGAAAGACTTGCATCTGTTGTGATCACAGTACAGGTTGGACAAACAAAAGAGGCCCCTTGAACTATATGATGGTGATCTAACCACCAAGTCAGAGAGAGTCGAACATTGGGATTTAAGTATATTAATTATGATATCCTTGTATAATCCCTGCACCATTGATTCAGCATACAAAGCTGGAGAGGTCTCATATGAAAATGGGGATCGCGTCTGATGCTGCAGTCATGAGACCTAAAACTTCCATGCACATAGCTACTGAAGGGAATGATTGAGACTGAAGGTTCCGACAAGCTGAAACCAATTTTAATCGTCTTTTGTCTGTTAGAGACAGAGTCATGGACACTGAATCTATCTGGAAACCAAAAAAGGTGAACTTTGTCTGAGGAATCAAGGAACTTTTTGGTAAATTGATCCTCCAACCATGTCTTTGAAGAAACATGTGAGATTATGCAGAATGTAAAGACTGAGCAAGTACCAAGATATCGTCCAAATAAGGAAACACCGCAATACCCCGTCTCTGATTACAGAGAGTAGGGCACCGAGAACCTTTGAAAAGATTCTTGGAGCTGCCGCTAGGCCAAATGGAAAAGCGACAAATTGGTGATGCTTGTCTAGAAAAGAGAATCTCAGAAACTGATAGTGGTCTGGATGAATCAGAATATGCATCCTGTAAGTCTATCGTGGACATATAATGCCCTTGCTGAACAAAAGGCAGAATAGTCCTTATAGTCACCATTTTGAAAGTTGTCACTCTTACAAAACGATTCAAAATTTTCAGATCCAGAACTGGCCTGAATTAATTTTCTTTATTTGGGACAATGAAAAGATTTGAATAAAACCCCAGACCCTGTTCCTGAAACGGAATTGGTATAATTACCCCTGAAAGCTCCAGGTCTGAAACACACTTCAGAAAAGCCTGAGCCTTTACTGGATTTGCTGGGATGCGTGAGAGAAAAAAATCTTCTCACAGGAGGTCTTACTCTGAATCCTATTCGGTACCCTTGAGAGACAATACTCTGAATCCATTGATTTTGGACAGACTCTGCCCAAATGTTTTGGAATAATCTTAATCTGCCCCATACCAGCTGAGCTGGAATGAGGGCTGCATCTTCATGCAGACTTAGGGGCTGGCTTTGGTTTCTTAAATGGCTTGGATTTACTCCAACTTGAAGAAGGTTTCCAATTGGAACCAGATTCTTTGGGGGAAGGATTAGGTTTCTGTTCCTTATTTTGTCGAAAGGAACAAAAATGGTTAAAAGCTTTAGATTTACCCTTAGATCTAAACTCCCTTACTCCCTTCCCCCAATGACAGTTGAAATAATCGAATGCAACCAAGAACCAAATAAATGATTACCTTGGAAAGAAAGAGATAGTAATCTAGACTTAGATACCATGTCAGCATTCCAATATTTGAGCCACAAAGCTCTTCTAGCTAAAATAGCTAAAGACATAGATTTAACAAATTTATAAAAAATGGCATCACAGATAAAATGATTAGCATGTTGGAGCAAGCGAACAATGCTAGACAAATCAGGATCCATTTCCTGTTGCGCTAAACTTTCCAACCAAAAAGTTGATGCAGCTGCAACATCAGCCATAGAAATAGCAGGCCTGAGAAGATAGCCAGAATATAAATAAGCTTTCCTTAGATAAGATTCAAGTTTCCTATCTAAAGCGTCCTTAAAAGAAGTACTATCTTCCATAGGACTAGTAGTACGTTTGGCAAGAGTAGAAATAGCCCCATCAACTTTGGGGATCTTTTCCCAAAACTCCAATCTAGCTGCTGGCAAAGTATACAATTTTTTAAACCTTAAAGAAGGGATAAAAGAAGTACCAGGCCTATTCCATTCCTTAGAAATCATATCAGAAATAGCACCAGGAACTGGAAAACCTCTGGAGTAACCACAGGAGGTTTATAAACAGAATTTAAACGTTTACTAGTTTTAGTATCAAGAGGACTAGTTTCCTCAATATCCAACGTAATCAACACCTATTTTAACAAGGAACAAATATACTCCATTTTAAATAAATAAGTAGATTTGTCAGTGTCAATATCTGAGGAAGAATCTTCTGAATCAGATAGATCCTCATCAGTGGAGGATAATTCAGTATGTTGTCGGTCATTTGAAATTTTATCAACTTTATGAGAAGTTTTAAAAGACCTTTTACATTTATTAGAAAGCAGGATAGCAGACAAAGCCTTCTGAATTGCATCAGCAATAAAATCTTTTATATTCACAGGGATATCATGTACATTAGATGTTGAAGGAACAACAGACATTGTACTATTAATGATGGATACATTCTCTGCATGTAAAAGCTTATCATGACAACTATTATATACCACAGCTGGAGATATAATCTCCACAAATTTACAACAGATACACTTAGCTTTGGTAGAACTGTTATCAGGCAGCAGGGTTCCAACAGTGGTTTCTGAGACAGGATCAGATTGAGACATCTTGCAAATGTAAGAGAAAAAAACAACATATACGCAAAATTATCAATTTCCTTATATGGCAGTTTCAGGAATGGGAAAAAAAGCAAAAAGCATAGCCCTCTGAAATAGAAAAAGGCAAGAGGCAAATAGGAATGAGGTTTTAAATAATTAAATTATTTGGCGCCAAGTATGACACACAGCGCAAAATTGAATTATTTTTTTTATGAAAAAAAGTTTTTTATTGAATTTAACATTTTACAAAGAAGTCCATCAAAATTACAACTTTAGTCATTTTACAAATCATCTATCCATCTCCTAAAATGACCACATTTACATAACACATAGAAGCATAAACTCAGCAAAACCCATTTTTTGACATCAACACTTTGTGATCATTTCAGGAACCTATGCAAAACCTATGTGAGAGGGGACCCAGCCTAAAAAAAAACTAAGTATGTCCTGGCCCATTCGTCTAAATGCTCAGCCCCTGCCTCAGGAAAAATTGGATTCAACTCTAAGGAAGGGGAAAGGGAAGTGTGTTGTGACCCACCCAGACAAGCTGAGCAGGAGCGGAAGAGGCGTGGGTGTGACCCCCTTCGTAACCCCATTTAATTTTAGTCAGATGTTCTAGATCCCTGTTGTCTATTTCTGGCCTCAGAATACATTATCCAGGGTTCCCATATCAGTAAAAACTGCTCCTTATTACCTATGATATCTGCAGAGGCGCTGCTCATCTGATAATAATAATCAATCTTATTCCTAATTATCAAAAATGATGGGATCGTTGTCTTCCAATATCTTGCAATGGTTAACTTAGTTATAGTAGAAATAAGTGCCACTAATTTATTTGCTTTTGAGTTCAGGCCTGGGAGAGGCTCATGTAAAAGTGCCTGAGTAGGGGATAAATTAATCTGCCTATCCATAATTTCGCTTAAAAGGGTTGATGTTTGGGACCATATATGGGATACATGACAACAATGCCACAACATGTGGGCATATGTCCCACTCTCAGTACAGCCTCGCAAACAATTTGTGTTAGCATGTGCCTTATGTATTCTTGAGGGATGGAAGTACCATCGAAATGCTACTTTAATAAAATTTTCCTTTAAATGGGCACAAATAGAGAAAGAGGTACCAGACCTCAAGGTATCGCACCACCTATCTGCTGACCAGGTAAAATTAAATTCTGATTCCCATTTTATCATGAACGGTAATTTACTCAACTTAGGTGGGTTATTAAATTGGATATATAAGTTAGAAATCGCCCCTCTTGTCCGTCCGGTGGCTAAGCAAAGTCTCTCTAAATAGGAGCTAGTAGTTAATTTATTGTATCCTAGGACCTCACCTACTCTTGCTCTTAGTTGGAGGTAGTGGAACCAACTCGCTTTCTCTTGCCTATTGAGTTCAACATACTGGTGAATAGTGATGTCGCGAACCTAAAACTTTGCGAACGGCGGACACGAACTTCCGCAACTGTTCGCGAACAGGCGAACCGGGCGAACCGCCATAGACTTCAATAGGCAGGTGAATTTTAAAACCCACAGGGACTCTTTATGGCCACAATAGTGATGGAAAAGTTGTTTCAAGGGGACTAACACCTGGACTGTGGCATGCCGGAGGGGGATCCATGGCAAAACTCCCATGGAAAATTACATAGTTGATGCAGAGTCTGTTTTTAAGCCATAAAGGGCATAAATCATCTAACATTCCTAAATTGTTTGGAATAACGTGCTTTAAAACATCAGGTATGATGTTGTATCGATCAGGTAGTGTAAGGGTTACGCCCGCTTCACAGTGACAGACCAAACTCCCCGTTTAAAGGGACAGTCTACACCATAATTTTTATTGTTTTAAAAGATAGATAATCCCTTTATTACTCATTTCCCAGTTTTGCATAACTAACACATTTATAATAATATACTTTTAACCTTTGTGATTATCTTGTATCTAAGCCTCTGCAAACTAGCAGACTGATGTTTCACAGTTAAAAAAGTTTTTTTTTTTTTAAATTTACACTACTGTTACACCAGATATGAGTGGTGGCACTGGGCAAGTGGGCACAGTTTACGCTGTGAGCCTGGCACACACGCTGGCAGGCAGGCAACTGCAATTAGATTACACTAGCAGACTGATGTTTCACAGTCAAAAAAGTTTTTTTTTTCTTAAATTTACACTACTGTTACAACAGATATGAGTGGTGGCACTGGGCAAGTGGGCCTGGCACACACGCTGGCAGGCAGGCAACTGCAATTAGATTACACTAGGAGACTGATGTTTCACAGTCAAAAAAGTTTTTTTTTTTTTAAATTTACACTACTGTTACAACAGATATGAGTGGTGGCACTGGGCAAGTGGGCCTTGCACACACGCTGGCAGGCAGGCAACTGCAATTAGATTACACAAGCAGACTGATGTTTCACAGTCAAAAAAGTTTTTTTTTTTAAATTTACACTACTGTTACACCAGATATGAGTGGTGGCACTGGGCAAGTGGGCCTGGCACACACGCTGGCAGGCAGGCAACTGCAATTAGATTACACTAGGAGACTGATGTTTCACAGTCAAAAAAGTTTTTTTTTTTTAAATTTACACTACTGTTACACCAGATATGAGTGGTGGCACTGGGCAAGTGGGCCTTGCACACACGCTGGCAGGCAGGCAACTGCAATTAGATTACACAAGCAGACTGATGTTTCACAGTCAAAAAAGTTTTTTTTTTTTAAATTTACACTACTGTTACACCAGATATGAGTGGTGGCACTGGGCAAGTGGGCCTGGCACACAAGCTGGCAGGCAGGCAAGTGCAATTAGATTACACTAGCAGACTGATGTTTCACAGTCAAAAAAGTTTTTTTTTTAAATTTACACTACTGTTACACCAGATATGAGTGGTGGCACTGGGCAAGTGGGCCTGGCACACACGCTGACAGGCAGGCAACTGCAATTAGATTACACTAGCAGACTGATGTTTCACAGTCAAAAAAGTTTTTTTTTTTTAAATTTACCTACTGTTTGTTACAACAGATATGAGTGGTGGCACTGGGCAAGTGGGCCTGGCACACATGCTGGCAGACAGGCAACTGCAATTAGATTACACAAGCAGACTGATGTTTTACAGTCAAAAAAGTTTTTTTTTTTAAATTTACACTACTGTTACACCAGATATGAGTGGTGGCACTGGGCAAGTGGGCCTGGCAGTATACGCTGTGAGCCTGGCACACACGCTGGCAGGCAGGCAACTGCAATTAGATTACACTAGCAGACTGATGTTTCACAGTTAAAATTTTTTTTTTTTTTAAATTTACACTACTGTTACACCAGATATGAGTGGTGGCACTGGGCAAGTGGGCCTGGCACACACGCTGGCAGGCAGGCAACTGCAATTAGATTACACTAGCAGACTGATGTTTCACAGTCAAAAAAGTTTTTTTTTTTTTTAAATTTACACTACTGTTACAACAGATATGAGTGGTGGCACTGGGCAAGTGGGCACAGTATACGCTGTGAGCCTGACACACACGCTGGCAGGCAGGCAACTGCAATTAGATTACACAGGGGAAAAACAGACTGATATTCTAGCCCTAAAAAGGGCTTTTTGGGGTGCTGTCCTTACAGCAGAGATCAGATGAGTCCTTCAGGACTGTAGTGGACACTGAATACACTAGCCTAGCTATCAATTTCCCTATTAAATCAGCAGCAGCTACATTGTCCCTCCTCTCACTAAGAAAGCAGCTTCCGAATGAATCTAAAATGGCTGCTGTCCAGGAGCTGGGAGGGTCTGGGAGGGAGGGTCTGCTGCTGATTGGCTGGAATGTGTCTGCAGACTGTGAGATACAGGGTCAAAGTTTACTCAATGATGACAAATAGGGTGTCGATCGAACATTGCATATGTTCGCCCGCCGTCGCGAACGTGAACAAGCTATGTTCGCCGGGAACTATTCGCCGGCGAACAATTCGAGACATCACTACTGGTGAAAGGTTATTAGCTTGGTTCCCCTAAAGGTATCTGCAATTCGATACAAGCCTTTATTTGCCCATTTCTCCTGTGTGACTTGGTCGTAATTAGTGGATAATGTTACCAATGGGGTCGCCTTCGATCCCCTCTGTGTCAAGGAATATTTGGATGTCAGTGTTTCCCACAATGTTAATGTGTGTGATATGGTGACAAAACATCTCCAGTTAGGGGGTCTATCCTTTTTTGTGGTCCAAAGCAGTTTATAAATAGGATGTATCATCATCATGTCTGATTCTATTTGAACCCATTGTATCTTATCTAATTGGTTATTCCATAGAGAGGATTGTGCCATTCTGGCCGCATAAAAATAAGCCGTTAAATCCGGCAGCCCCATCCCTCCTCCTGTTTTATGTCTAGTAAGGGTTTGTTTATTGACTCTGGATCTTCGGTATTTCCAAATAAACGCTATTAGGTCTTTTTGAATTTTCTGTAATGTTGTAATAGGTATATTTATGGGTAATGAACGAAAAAGGTATAACATTTTAGGCAGAACTGTCATCTTAATCGACGTCAATCTGCCGTATAAAGATATATTAAGCTTGTTCCATCTTGATAACAAATTTTTAATATGTGTGAACAGGGGTGTGTAATTTAGTTTATAAAGGTGATCTAAATTGCTTGGAATATTGATGCCCAAGTACTTCATGCCCCTATCGGACCAATTGAAGTCAAAGTTCAATGATAATAACTTTTTAGTGTGTTCTGGGAGGTGTACGCTAAGCGCCTCGCATTTATCATTATTGATCTTGTAACCCGAAATGCTGGCGAACTTGCTAATAACTGAGTATATCAGGGGGAGGGATATCATAGGTTTGGTGATAGACAGAAAAACATCATCCGCGAATAAGCTGATCTTGTGTTCTTTGGTTATGTATTTTAATCCCAGTGATATCTACATTCTGCCTAATACTAGCTGCTAATGGTTCGATAAATAATGCAAATTAAATTATTTTTTGGCGCTAACAACATCCGGAAATGACCCACTCGTGTCATTGCAGACGCAACCTTGTGCAAGGAAACTCGGCGTCAACCAAGACGCCGGAAATGACAAACTTGCGTCACCAGACTTACCTTCGCGCCGCAAAAAATTCTCACGCAAAAAATGACGCAATAAACATAATCATTTTGTGACCTCGCAAGCCTAATTTTGCCCGCGAAAATTTAATGAAAAAGCAGTCAATTTGAAAAGAGACTATACCCCAGGTAAGAAAAATATTTTCCTAAATATGCTTTTTCCAAAATAGGAAACTGATAGTGTTGCCATCTGTACACCAGATATTATTGTTTTATGGGAAATCACCCATTGCTTCCTACTCATTTCAAACATAAGATAATCTAGACCAATTTAATTTTAAAAAGACATTAAACCAACTAGAAAGATCCATTCTTGAGTCAGAATTACTTATTTTATACAGGCATCTTGTTTTTCCCCCTTTTTTATCTATTTTTTGTTAGTAGTTTATGTAATTATAATAGCTGTCACTTTAAATAATTTAGATGTGCTATAACTCCATTCACATAATACCAGTTTGGTATGGTAATTTATATACCACATTCTGCTTATTGTATTATATGAAAACCTATATTAATCATCTCCCAAAAGATCATAAACTTGGGGAACTAAAAAATCACATCTTAAAAATAATTCCACCTTAAATTAAACAATTGTAACCATTATAGAAATAGAACAGAAAGTATCTTGATCTGAAGTGATGATGAAAATGCTGGATACTAATCAAACAAATACACAATATAAACTTGTTGTCTTCACCTGGTAAAGATATATACATATGTAGATTGTATTAGAACTTGCAACATTTCATAGTATATATGTAGAAAACCTGCTACGCTGTTTCTGTACCCGGTACAATCAAAACAAAGTAACATTCTTTTAATATAATTCATTGCAAAGGTTTTCATATAGATTATATGTACAAGTTATTATAAATGTATCTATATAAGTGTTTTAAAGTGTTTTCAGGTTTTTCCTAACTATGTATAAGTGCAGATATTATATCATGTAAAAAAAAAAAAGCAATAACAAGTCTGTTTACCCAAACAATCTATTTATACATGAGGACTGCACAGATTGGGACTTTGCCCTTTTTAAAGATGGAGGATGCAACGCCAGATCAGTGAAGTGACAACCAATCACAAAAGAATGACATCAGCATTTAGGACCAATGGGAGGACTTTTCACCCTATTTCAACTCCAGGGAATAAGACGCACACCATCCAACTTTCCTTTGAAAAAGCCGTACGCTTACGGTGAAACGTACGTCAGGAATATTAACTGAACGCCACTATACGTTGTGTACAAGTAAGGTCGCCAGGACAGGTATTGAGAGATTACTAGTTGCCCAGGGGGAACCAGCTAAGCCGGTGTGGCACACTATTTCTCTCCACCCTACCAAAGGATGTTATCTCTCCCACTTAAAGCTTTGCTAGTGGTTCGATACCCGAGTGACTGTATACTTCGACGTGTATATTTGTGGCTTTTAATGATTTTATGTATTTTAAATAAATAATCCTTTTACCTGAAGCAGCTGTTTGCAGTTGGTATATACTGGTTACCTGGCAGTATAAAACCGGGTGTGCGCCTGTACCTAGAGCCTAGTAGGCTCAGTAAAGTGTGAGTAACCCCTTGGTGGGACTACGAATGTGAAGATAATATTTCTTTTTCACCAAATTGTATTGCACTATATTTTTCTTATTTTGTTTTTGAGGCAAGAAACCACTTGAATCACTTCAAACACTGGAATTGAGGAGAACTCCCACAGAACACCCATATCCTTACACCGTATATATTGTTGTTACTTTTATATTTGTGTATTATTTAGTTTATCACTTTTTATTTTCACATATTTATTCACCAAGTGATTATTGTACTTTTGTTGAACATTTGTGCAAAAGGAAATATACATAAACCTGACTCATGGCAAATCTAACTACAATACATATATTTAGAACTTTATATTAATACATAAAGGGACAGTTTACTCGAAATATTTTTCCCCTTTAATTTGTTCCCAATGATCCACTTTACCTGTTGGAGTGTATTAAATTGTTTACAAGTAGCTCCTTTCCCCTTATGGGTATTGGCATTTGAAATAGTTGATTTAGCATGTGGTATCCCCACCTATTCTGAAACTTTGTGGCCGCAGGTCCAAGCTTCTAATTTTCATAATTTTATTACTCTGCAGTTGGTAAAAAAGCAATTGTAAACACATTAAGGGAAAAACTATTTTACAGTATACTGTCCCTTTAAGTAATGAAAACATACTTACCGAAAGACACCCATCCACATATAGCATATAGCCAAACCAGTACTGAAACGGTTATCAGTAGAGGTAATAGAATATTAGAGTATATCGTCGATCTGAAAAAGGGAGGTAGGAGATGAATCTCTACGACCGATAACAGACAACCTATGAAAAAGATTTCCCGCAAGGAAAACCATAGAATTCAATAGGTGATACTCCCTTCACATCCCTCTGACATTCACTGTACTCTGAGAGGAATCCGGCTTCAAAATTCTGAGAAGCGCATATAAACTTAGAAAATCAAGCACAAACTTACTTCACCACCTCCATAGGAGGCAAAGTTTGTAAAACTGAATTGTGGGTGTGGTGAGGGGTGTATTTATAGGCATTTTGAGGTTTGGGAAACTTTGCCCCTCCTGGTAGGATTGTATATCCCATACGTCACTAGCTCATGG
Source organism: Bombina bombina (assembly GCF_027579735.1). Lineage (NCBI taxonomy): Eukaryota > Metazoa > Chordata > Amphibia > Anura > Bombinatoridae > Bombina > Bombina bombina. The sequence goes on along the minus strand of NC_069499.1, from coordinate 108,728,588 downwards.
ACTCTTGCCAATTACATTGTTTAAAAGTGCATACTGTATAAAGTGCCAACATCCAAACAGATACAAGCTCCCAAAGTGAGACCCCTAAAAGCTCAAAAAAATTAATATAAATACAGAAAGAGGGAGCGCCAGCTATAGGCTAAAGTATCAGAATAACAGAATAATATTAAAACATTAAAATACATTTATTGCATTCACATAAACTAGGGTACCCTATGTACATATAACAATTCAATTGAAAACAATTAAAAAATAGTTAAAAACAATAGAGTAAGTGCCCCTCAAGAGAGAGGGGAATACCAAAACATATAAACACAAAAAAATGTGTATTAAAAGTCCCAAATAATATAAAAAGTCTTAATAAGTGATGATATCCTTAACAAATGTCCTGTGTAAAAGATCTGGTGCCCTTGTGAATCCAATTAATCATTTGTGTGTGATGGGGTATCCAAGAAATCAAAATAAAGATGGTTATCAAAAATATATGATAAAAATAAAAATCAAAAAAATAAAAATAAAAATGGGAGATAATTGAATCAAGTGAAAAAAGTGAATAAGAAATCCAATAGGATCCAAAAATTGCAGTACCTGTAAAAAACAAAAATCACCTAGTGCAATAACGCTAATATGAATATAAACTTAATTGAAAATCAACTCGTTTCGGCCCCAAAGCTGGGCCTTTCTCAAGATGTCTACTGCTGGTAAAAGTATGGCTTAAATAGCCTATAGGGACCAATCAAGATGGGTGTAATTTCCCGCCTTAAATTGCCATTACATGTATCATGACAACTCTCTAATGCCCTTAATAAAGATGGTGGCCACTGGCTCTTTTACTTCCTATAATTTCCCACCATAAAATGCCATAACATGTATCATGGCAAGCCTCTAATGCCTTTAATAAAGATTGTGGCTACTGGCTTTTTTTACTTCCTGTAATTTCCCACCTTAAAATGCCATTACATGTATCATGGCAATCCTCTAATGCCCTTAATAAAGATGGTGGCTACTGACTCTTTCACTTCCAGTTCTGGCTCTGAGGTCACAGCCGGTTGCATGATGGAATTCTGGGACATGTAGTTCTGATATATAAAAAGGATATTGATTTATTGTCAATTTATACTAATATGCTCTAGTCTACATTAAATCTAAAATAAATAAAAGCTACTAGTATTAGGGATTGTCCATATCGGTAGGTGTATACCTCTAATGTAATTCACATTGAGAATACAATACATTTATAATTAAGAACTATAGGATAGAGTACAATTAAGAGTTTATACAATTGGATGAAAGGTAATGATAAAACCACATATTTAATAGACAGAAAATATCACTAAAAAGAAGATATTTTTTAAAACATTATAGAAATGACATTAATAAAAACAAAATAGTTTTATAAATAGCATTTAAAAACATTAGAAAACAGTAAAAAATGTTGAGAAGTAAACACATATTGATGATTTATACTGAGTAGTATAAAAAATGAAAGTATATGAAGTATAAAAAGTAAATCAAACTGTAGGAGGGGGAGTTGTATCAATTTTTTCAAATTTAAATTTATTTAAAAATTAAAGTTGTATCAAAATAATTTAGTTAAAAAGATGTAAGACTTCGAAATCAGCATTTAGACCCTGTGGATATATACTATCTATGTAAAAAAATCAATTTTGCCTCGGCCTGTAGTAGTCTTTTACCATAATCTCCCCCTCTCCATTGTTTTGGTACTTTACATATAGCCATATATTTGAGACTTGTATTTTTGCCTCCATATTTCTCTTGAAAATGTTTGTATAGTGGGACATCGTCTCTATTATGTTTAATGGCTAATAAATGTTCCTTGAATCTGTCCTTGACACTCCGTGTTGTCTGTCCAACATATTGGAGGCCACAACCACATTCTAACAGATAAATTACCCCTTTGTCCTGACATCGAATGATATAATTGCTCTTGGATAATATAAATGATATAAAAGCCTCTTGGATAATATTTTATTTAAATGTGTCACCCTTGATACCATGTGGCAAGCTTTACACCATCCACAAGGGAAGAAACCTTTTAGTCTCTCCCCTTTAATATTAGTCTCAAATAATCTCTTTTCTGTTTTTGTAGACTTGGTGCTAGCATTGTCTTGAGGTTTTCAGATTTACGATAAATTTCGGGGCATTACTTAATTTTTCACCTATTATATTATCTTGTTTCAATAGGTACCAATTGTTCTTAATTATATGTTAAATTAGAATACGATTCTCACTATATTTTGTAATCAGTGGGACAATGATCTCATTTTTATTCTCATTTTTATTTTTATATACCAAAAGAGATTCTCTGTCTATTGTATTGACAGTTTTAATGGTATTCTCTAACACATCTTCTGAATAACCTCTTTCCACAAATCTGTCTTTCAGAAGACTCGACTGTTCCAACCACTTGTCTGCCTTTGAACAATTTTTCTTAACTCTTAATAATTGTCAGTTTTGGTATGTTGTTTTTCCAAGTAGGGTAATGGCAGCTTGATTGATGAATGTAGTTGTTACAGTCGACTTTTTTAAAAAAGGTGGAAGTTTCAATTTTACCATTTTCTATCTCTATAAATAGGTGTAAAAATGTTATATTAGTATGGCTAAATTCATAGGTAAACTTGAGGTTTTGTTAATTTTTGTTCATCACTTCTATTGTAAATTTCAAGTCTTCCTCAGTGCCTTGCCATATCATAAAAATATCATCAATATATCGATGATAGAGGACCAGATCCGCGCTAGCTGGGCAGGAGTCCCAGAATATGGGCTCCCACTTGCCAATATATAAATTCGCATAGCTAGGCGCGAATCTGGTCCATATAGCTGTACCACATAATTGTTTATAAAACGTATTATCAAAGTTAAAATAATTATGGGTTAAAATGTATAAAATACCTTCCATAATAACATTTCTTTGTTCCTCTGCCATAGTATTATCTTTATTAAGGAAATATTGCACAGCCTCTATTCCCTCTTTATGGGGTATACTTGTATAGAGGGACGTCACATCACAAGTTACTAAAATATATTTTTTATCCCAAGTTATTCTATTTAGTATATTCAGCAACTGCGTGGAGTCCTTCAGATATGCTAACATATTTTTGTAAGTTTTTATCAATATATTGTGATAAATTACTTGTTATGGAACCAATACCAGAAATGATCAGTCTGTCAGGGGGATTAATGAGTGTTTTGTGTATCTTTGTCAGATAATAGAAGATGGGAATTTTGGGGATTGAAAATAGAATACCCCAAAATTCCCATCTTCTATTATCTGCCGAAGATACACAAAACACTCATTAATCCCCCTGGCAGACCGATAATAAAGATAATACTATGGCAGAGGAACAAAGAAATTTTATTATGGAAGGTATTTTATACATTTTAACCCATAATTATTTTAACTTTGATAATAAGTTTTATAAACAATTATGGGGTCCAGATTCACGCCTAGCTATGCGAATTTATATATGGGCAAGTGGGAGACCATATTCTGGGACTCCTGCCCAGCTAGCACTTTTTAAAAAAGTCGACTGTAACAACTACTTTCATCAATCAAGCTGCCATCACCCTAATTGGAAAAACAACATACCAAAGGGACAATTATTAAGAGTTAAGAAAAATTGTTCAAAGGCAGAAAAGTGGTTGGTCCAGTTGAGTCCTCTGAAAGACAGATTTGTGGAAAGAGGTTATTCAGAAGATGTGTTAGAGAATACCATTAAAACTGTCAATACAGAATCTCTTTTGGTATATAAAAATAAAAATAAGAATAAACTAAGTGAGAATGAAAATTAGATCATTGTCCCACTGATTACAAAATATAATGAGAATCGTATTCTAATTGAACGTATAATTAAGAACAATTGGTACCTATTGAAACAAGATAATATAATAGGTGAAAAATTAAGTAATGCCCCGAAATTTATCTATCATAAATCTGAAAACCTCAAGACAATGCTAGCACCAAGTCTACAAAAAACAGAAAAGAGATTATTTGAGACTAATATTAAAGGGGAGAGACTAAAAGGTTTCTTCCCTTGTGAATGGTGTAAAGCTTGATAGCATGGTATCAAGGGTGACACATTTAAATCAAATATTAGCCAAGAGGTTTTTAAGATCAATGATATCATTCGATGTCAGAATAAAGGGGTAATTTATCTGTTAGAATGTGGTTGTGGCCTCCAATATGTTGGACAGACAACACGGAGTGTCAAGGACAGATTCAGGGAACATTTATTAGCCATTAAACATAATAGAGACGATGTCCCACAATACAAACATTTTCAAGACAAATATGGAGGCAAAAATGCAAGTTATAAATATATGGCTATATGTAAAGTACCAAAACAATGGAGAGGGGGAAATTATGGTAAAAGACTACTACAGGCCGAGGCAAAATGGATTTTTTACATAGATAGTATATATCCACAGAGCCAAAATGCTGATTTTGAAGTCTTTCATCTTTTTAACTAAATTATTTTGATACAACTTTAATTTTTAAATAAATTTCAATTTGAAATTATTGATACAACTCCCCCTCCTACAGTTGTTTAAGTTACTTTTCACTTTTTATACTTCATATACTTTCATTTTTTATACTTCTACTCAGTATAAATCATCAATATGTTTTTACATCTCACAGTTTTTACTGTTTTCTAATGTCTTTTTAATGTTTTTAAATGCTATTATAAAACTATTTTGTTTTTAATGTAATTTCTATAATGTTTTAGAAAATATCTTCTTTTTAGTGATATTTTTTGTCTATTAAATATATGTGGTTTTATCATTACCTTTCATCCAATTGTATAAACTCTTAATTGTACTCTATCCTATTGTTCTTATTTATAAAAGTATTGTATTCACAATGTGAATTACATTAGAGGCATATACCTACCGATATGGACAATCCCTAATACTAGTAGCTTTTATTTATTTTAGATTTAATGTAGACTCAAGCATATTAGTATAAATTGACAATAAATTAATATCCTCTTTATATAATCAGAACTACATGTCCCAGAATTCCATCATGCAACCGGCTGTGACCTCAGAGCCGGAACCGGAAGTGAAAGAGTCAGTAGCCGCCATCTTTATTAAGGGCATTAGAGGATTGCCATGATACATGTAATGGCATTTTAAGGTGGGAAATTACAGGAAGTTAAAGAGCCAGTGGCCACCATCTTTTGTTAAGGGCATTAGCCCCAAGGCAGAACATACAGTGATCCGAGATGTCATCGCAGAAAATGCAGCTTGTCTGCAGAAAGAACAGAACCCATGCAGGAACTGTTAGACATAGTGCTTTAACTTTGCAGCTCTACTTTTCAAACAGAGCTGTGTTCTGGCTTCACTGTTTAAGTGCTCCAGTGCATCAAGAGAAAAGTGCTATTTGAGAGTTGTCATGATACATGTAATGGCAATTTAAGACGAGAAATTACACCCATCTTGATTAGTCCCTATAGGCTATTTAAGCCATACTTTTACCAGCAGTAGACATCTTGAGAAAGGCCCAGCTTTGGGGCGTTGATGTACATGTTATAAGTAGTCACTGCTCGAGTTTACATATAGGGTAAGCCTATTTTCAATTAAGTTTATATTCATATTAGCGTTATTGCACTATGTGATTTTTTTTGTGTGCAGGTACTGCAATTTTTGGATCCTATTGGATTTCTTATTCACTTTTTTCAACTGATTCACTTTTCTCCAATTTTTATTTTTATGATTTTGATTTTTATCATATATTTTTGATAACCATCTTTATTTTGATTTCTTGGATACCCCATCATACACAAAGGATTCATTTGATTCACAAGGGATCTGTTACACAGGACATTTGTTATAGATATCATCACTTATTAAGACTTTTTATATTATTTGGGACTTTTAATACACATTTTTTTGTATTTATATGTTTTGGTATTCCCCTCTCTCCTGAGGGGCACTTACTCTATTGTTTTTAACTATTTTTTTATTGTTTTCAATCAAATTGTTATATGTACATAGGGTACCCTAGTTTATGTGAATGCAATAAATGTATTTTAATATTATTCTGTTAATCTGATACTTTAGCCTATAGCTGGCGCTCCCTCTTTCTTGCCAATTACATGAAAGAAAAGGCACTAAGCAGTGGCTTTTACTTAAAGGGACACTGAACCCCCCAAAAAATCTTTAATTATTCAGGTAGAGAATACAATGTTAAACATTACAATTTACTTATATTATCTAATTTGCTTCATTCTTTAGATATCCTTTGTTGAAGAAATAGCAATGCATATGGGTGAGCCAATCACACAAGGCATCTATGTGCAGCCACCAATCAGCAACTACTGAGTCTATCTAGATATGCTTTTCTACAAAATATATCAAGAGAATGAAGCAAATTAGGTACTAGAAGTTAATTAGAATGCCGTTTAAAATTGCATCTTCTTTTAGAAATCATTGCAATAAGTATTATTTATCATTTTAACAGGATTTTACATGTTATTTATTTTAAACTTAATTGGTACAGTCTCCATTACTTCCTGTCACAGGCCCACAAAGGGGCTGGGTCTCTACAGTAAGGGAAGGTAGCAGTTTTTCTTTTGAAGTGTTGCTAGGAGACATCTAATCTAGCTGCAATCAGTTTATTGTCCATGTAGGGACTTTTGCTACAAAATACATCACAAAAGAAATTAAGATCTGTTATGTCTGCTTGTTTACCTAACTGTAGGCAGTGACTACACTGATAATGTACTGCTTATTTAGAATGAAAACAAATAAGTTGGTTTTAACACAATCTGTTTCTTTTTATGTATACTTTGATTTCACTTTTTTTTCTAGTAAAGGAGCTCTGTTTCATATCCCTTTACCTTGCTCTTTGCTGTGTGAGCATCACCTGCAGTGTCTACTAACTCCTTCAATATTTTCCAAAGTTTGCAAAAAAGTGACAGCACCGCCAATCGTCTTGAAATAACTTTTAAGTTATTTATTTTTATTTATTATTAAAGGGACATATGTCAATAAAAAAAGCTCTGTTTCAGACCACCTGGTCCTTTGTCATGCTAATTACATAGGGGTACATTATATATCTAAAGAGAATGTTTCCACTAATCATACCAATATGACTGATGTAAACATACTGGGCTCGATCACATATGTGGCGTCGCCTGCAAAAGCTGGTGTCGGCTGTTTTTAGACAGATGTCACAATAACATATAATGCGCGGCATACAAATGTGGCACATATATTTCACCCGTCAGCCGATATTTTTACTCCCATAAACTAACATTGAACCGGCGTCACAAGTCGGTATCACATATTCAGCGCAAGAACTTACGCGGCGAAAATGGAGAAATTTTACTCAATTTTCACCTCGCCACACATAGGCAGACGCAGGAAGCCTGGCGCTGAGTATATGAGCACCGTAACTCCCTGGAAGTTTTAACAAAAACACCTAACGCATGCACAATATCTACCAGTCAGCCGCCACCCCCCCCCCGCAATAACTAAATAAAATGTATAAACCCCTAATCTGCCAACCCCCACATCGCAAAGTACCTAATAAAGTTCTAAACCCCTAATCCACCACCCACCCAAAACACAAAATATCTAATTACACTATTAACCCCTAATCCACCAACCCCCACAACGTAATTTACCTATTAAATCTATTAACCCCTAATCCACCAACCTCCCACAATTCAATCTAACTATTAACACTATTAACCCCTAAACCACCAACCCCCCACAACCCAATCTACCTAATTAACCTATTAACCCCTAAACTATCACTCCCCCCACAACGAAGTCTACCTAATTAATCTTTTAACCCCTAAACTGCCATCCCCCCACAACACAAAGTATTAATCTAATCACTAAGCCCCTTAACCTAACACCCCATAAGTTAACCCTAATTACATAAAATAAAAGACTATCTAACTATTAAATTAATTAAAAATTACCAAAATAAAAAAAATCCTAACTTAAAATTAAAATAAAAAATCCTAACATTACATTAAAAAAACTAAGATTAAATTAAAATAAAAAATCTAATATTACAAAAAATAAAAAAATCTAAAATTACATAAAAAAATAAACATTCAAAATAAAAAAAATAAAGCTAATCTAATACCCCTATAAAAACAAAAAAGCCACCCAAATTAAAAACACCACTAATCTAAGAATAAACTATCAATAGCCCTTAAAAAGGCCTTTGTAGGGCATTGCCCTGAAGCAAACCGCTCTTTTTCATAAAAAAACTACAAATTAACCCCTAACAGTAAACACCCCCCAACCCCCCAAAATAAAAAAGACCTAACTCTAAAAAGCTACCCATTTCCCCTAAAGGGGCATTTGTATGGGTATGGCCCTTAAAAGGGCAATCAGCTCTTTAGTGCCCATTAAAAATAAAAAATAAATCCCTAATCTAAAAAATAAAAACACCAACAAAAAAAACTAACACTAACCCCGACATAGGTACTCACCATTCCTGAAGTCCGGCAGTTAAGGTCTTCTTACAGGCGGCTCCATCTTCATCCATCACGGGACTATCATTTTTCTTCTTGCCGGAGGTGTGGAGCGGTCTTCCCCGATGCGTGGATCCGGATCGCTGGTCCTCCTCGGTAGCGGAGGTCTTCAGCGACGTGGAGGTCCTCTTCATGCAATCGTCAGCTGCACACTGAATATTGAATGCAAGGTACCCCGTGCATTCCTATTGGCAGAAATTTTCAAAATCAGCCAATAGGATGAGAGCTTCTGAAATCCTATTGGCTGTTCGAATAGGATTGGCTCTGCACCCCAGAAGACCGCTCCGCACCTCTCGGAAGAAGATGGATTTGCCTAGATGAAGACTTTTCTCAGCCTGGAAGAAGATGGATGTCCGGATTTTAGGAATGGTGAGTACATTTTTTGGGGTTTTATTTTTTTTTATTTTTTTTGGGGGGAGGGGGTGTTTTTTTTTTTTTTTTAGATTATGGCTTTTTTTTTTAATGGGCTGCTAAAGAGCCGATTGCTCTTTTAAGTGCAATGCCCATACAAATGCCCCTTTATGGGCAATGGGTAGATTAGATTTTTTTAGAGTTAGGTCTTTTTTATTTTGGGGGTTGGGTGGGTGGCGGGTTTTACTGTTAGGGGTTAAATTTTTTTTTACATAAAAGAGCTGATTTCTTCAGGGCAATGCCCTACAAAAGGCCCTTTTAATGTTTTTTTGATATAATGGTTTAGTGTTAGATTAGGGGGTGTTTTTATTTTGAGGTGGTTTTTTTGTTTTTATAGGAATATTAAATTGTTTAAAAAAAAATATTTTTGGACAATTTTGTTTATTTTTTTCTGTAATTTTAGATTTTTTTATTTTTTGTAATATTAGATTAGGGGGTTTTAGGTTAGGGGTCTTAGTGATTAGATTAATACTTTTGGGGGGATGGCTGTTTAGGGGTTAATAGGTTAATTAGGTAGTTTGCGATGTGGGGGGGTTGGCGGATTAGGGGTCAATAGGGTAATTAGGTACTTTGCGATGTGGGGGATGGCGGATTAGGGTTTAATACATTTATTAGGTACTTTGCAATGTGGGGGTTGGCGGTTTATGGGTTAATCACTTTATTAGGTATATTGCTTAGTGGGGGGATGTTGGTTTAGAGGTTAATACATTTTATTATTAGTTGCAATTTAGGGGGAAAGCGGATATAGGGATTTTGACGTGTCGGGTTCATTTTTGGGAGACGGGTTAGATTTTTACGGGCGATTTAACTTTTTATTGTTTTTTACTTAGGCGTTGGCAGATCATATACTGCCATAAGTCACTGGTGACTCCAGAAATGTCGATTTCCATGTCGATTTCCGCACATTTCTGTACCTCGTAGGTTAATCCAACTTACGACAGAATCTGATCTGCCTCCGTCGTATATGTTATTCATCCAATGTGCAAGGTGATCTTACGGGTGACATGGGTATCAGCTACGTATACCTAATCTCGCCCAAGGTTTGTACCAACAGTAGATTAAAATATTTTTATAATTATATACATGTTTTTTGATAGCTATCTACTGACGCCTATTGGTCTAGAATAACTATTGCATATAAACAAATAAACATGCAACAAACAATATAGACAGAATATCGTCATTTTAAGGACAATACATTACATCACACCAATTCTCATTTCTCTGAAAAATATATCTTTAGTTTTAAAACCATACACCTTTTAAAAATATTAAAACATATTTATAATAATTTGTAATCTTAAACATACTGTATATATAAATCATAATATCTATTCAGACCTTTTGGCTCTGACATACTCAAATGATTAATCCATTACACCTCTCTTTTTTTCAATATGATTTCCTATCTCCACCCCTTTGTGATTTTGGAATATGATCTATTATTTAAAATCTCTATTTAATCACCAAATGCCCTGTCTGTAAAAAAAAAAAACAGGCAGAGAAAGGAAGAATTGCATCCTTTTCTACTAGATGATGTAATAAATAAATATGATGTTGAAAACAAAGAAACAAGCAAACTATGCAAAATTAATTATTAACTTCAATGATCTCTCAGCTGATGTACTTCATTATAGACCTGGTCAAATCTTAGAGACATTAAACACTTAGAGATGTTAATATAAAATGATAACTTGTATATATAAAAAAAACTCTACAATATACTGATTTATTTTGTCCCCTTTTCCAGTAATTCCATTCTGAAATTATGAGCTTTTCAATTCCGGTTAGAAATTGAAGTGCATAACACTGTTATATTCCACACAGCCATTAGATACAAATTTTAGTGACCTATTTATTACTGTCGCTAATTGGCCACAGCAGAGAAAGTAACCTAAGTTACAACATGGCAGCTCCCATTATTTTATAGACATTAAACCCTTACACTTATTTTGTCAATATTTAAACAATTTATGAAACGTTAAAAAATGCATCTACCTGTTATTCACAGACTAATCTTTTCTTTGAATGCATCATTTTATCTAGCATTTATTTAGTGTTTAATGTCACTTTGATGGTGTGTAATACAAAGGCATATCCATTTGTATGTTTAAAGAACCAGTATGTACAGTAGATTTGAAAAACTGACAATTACACAATAAAAAAGATAATACAATAGCACTTTGAATTTGAAATGACCAGTACAATATTGTACAAAATGCATATACGTGTATATATAGTGCACTTTTCCACATGATCATTCATAGCTGGAACCTCAGAAAGTGTG